>NW_013952516.1:390783-414774 GCF_001266775.1 Austrofundulus limnaeus | reverse complement strand
CACACACACACACACACACACACACACACACACACACACACACACACACACATGCTTTCCCTGAGTACGCTTTAAAGTTTCATACTCTCAGTCTTGCTTCTGAGTTAAGTTTTATGTATCTGGCTCCTGGACTGGAAACGTCTCTTCTAAAAAACTGATTTATTTATTATTTCCCAAGACTTCTCCCCCACACCAGAGAGCATTGAAAACTGCTTTTCCTGCAGTCAGAAAGAAAATAAAGCGGGTCGAGTCAGCAGTGCAGGAAAACTTGAAAGGGGTGAAAATAAACACACGTCACGGCAGCGGGATTACTCTTRTAAAGCGAAGGCATTTCCTCGTCATCCAGTTGTTGAGACGGACTGGTGTTGCTGAGTGAGTGACAGGCTCTTCACAGAATGACAGGAAAGACATTTCTCTCTGGACTAGTAAAGATAAGACTAAGTGACCTGGAGAYAAAGCTCTTTTCTTTTACAAAAAAAAATGAAGACTAAAATTCTAATTCTAATCCTGTTCATAAGTGTAGGTGCGCTCTGCTCTGATCCACTCAGCAACTGATGTCATTAAAACTGCATTAACCCCGTCTGCACCCTGCCTTTCAACATATCATCATCGCTCCGCTCACGAAGTGAAGATTAGCATGATGTAGGTACCACATAACACAGCACTACTGTTCTCATCTGAGTAAGTAATAAAACATATTTGACTTTTTTTTTTTTTTACGTTGAGACAATGGCAGCTTTGATGTCGCAGGTAAACTCAGTCTTTTGCTTTTCTAAACTAATGAACCGAAATGATCAAACTGGAATCTGTTGGACAGTCTTCACGACATGGCAGTCCTGTAGACATAATATTCAAAAACATACACATTTTGGAACATGTTTTTTAATCTATCTTCTTTCCTGTCCTTATTTAGCTTTACCTTTAACGTCTTTATTTTTGAACTTTACATCTGTGTATATTTTTTCTTTATTAAAGTAAGGTGTTATGACCTCTATGTTTCAGGACCTCATTGTGTTTTACATCAAACTGCAACTCCAAGATATCTAAAAAGTTAACATTTTTAAAAATATAACTGGATTTAAACAGAAGCTTATAAGAAAAAAATCCTAAAAGAAATCTTTGCTTTTATTGTGTAACTAAACATCCAGCTTAACCCTGAACTTCTCATATATTATACAATAAACCTAATTTGGTCTTTATTTGGCTAAATGCTTGAACTCTGCGCCCTCACAAAACCTTTCATAGTCTTGCATCATTTAGCAACACAACTTTCTTGTAAAATCCAGTTATGTCATCCTTGCCGTCTGAACYCATCTGCTCAGTGACACATACAGACCAGGAACATGAAAAACTCATATTATATCACTTTGTGGTTTTCGTGTGCACTCCCAGTAATCCTGCAGATCGAGCTGCTCGTTTGTCACTGTTATAAGTTCATAAATAAAGAAAATGCAACGCCACAGAAGTGAAACGTCAGTGTTGTGGCACAGTGGGTGGGGATTTTACAAACTCCAGCTACACGCAGCTTCCAGTCGAGATCGCCACATTAGAGCGATTTTTGGTGCGACCACGTTGTTTACTGCCTCTATACCCACCCAACCCTCTGGGTTTGTCCTCATTTTCCCAGACTGAACAAAGTGCTCTTGGATAATCTGTGAAGTTAAAAATTCTCTGAGGTTATACGGCTGTGGGTTCTTCACTAGGTTTACTGCCCACACTAAAAAATAATTATCTGTATATTTCTGGGCCATAAAAGAAATCACGCCAAGCCATGGCGCTCAAACTAATATGTGTGTATTTTAAATCATTATTTTTGTAGATAAAACATTATTATCATCTAATAAAGTATTTGCTCACTTCAATTGCAGGCATATAAATCAAGTTGGTACATAAAAACATTTTTTTTTACTTCATTTTCCAGAAAAGGAAGTATTTCTCCAAAAAACGTTATTGCAATTACAAATATTTTATTAATTATTTTGTTTTTGCCTATTGGATCAAATAAAAAAAGCCCAAATTGATATAATTTTATGCAAAACTCCAAAGATTTCAGAAGTGACAACACTTTCATTGTCCCATAGCTCTTTATGTGGGCCTATGAATCAGAAAATATTGATCTGGGCTCCTGTTTAATCTGTCCTGAACAGACTTTTCCAGCTTGTTGTCTTCAGGAGTGATGTTCAGGATGAGAGCCTCATATGTCCAGGTTCAGTTTTTGAGATTGTGGAAGTGATGGTGTGGCTGGTGAGTCAGGTTTGGGGGGCTTGGTGCCAGAGAGGCCCAGCAGGGTGATCTCGTTAACAACAGGATGTAACCCCGGACCTCTAAACCCAGGCTCGCGTTCCACTCGCTCCCCATCCACCTCCACCAACCCACCCTCCCCGGACTCATCCAGGAGAGGGGAGCTTTAACAGCGCCAGTGTTTTGATTGGACTCTGGCCACAGCCGGAGCCCTGYAGCAGGGCACGACTCCTACTCCTCCACCTCAGTCAGGACCGYGAGCGGAGTCCAGAAAGGGTGTTTGTGTGTTCCTGCTCCCTYGCGTGTTTTCAAGGTCCTCGTAGTTCGCAGCCMGAGTTTGGCACCAAACAAACTCTCGCACATTTAAGGCACTGAAAACACCTGCTTCTCTCCWGCGCAGAGTGTGCATACAGATAAACATATGAGTCACACTAAACTAAACATTTTGTCTTTTACACGAGACATGACTTAGGTTACTCAAACATGATTAAAAGCAGCTCGCTTCTAGAGTTGCCGTAATGGTAAAATGTGATAAAGAACACTGACACACTCACTCTGTCATTCTGYTTATGGACATTTTTGGTAAAAGCTGCACTTGTAATGTTTCCAGCTGGCAAAACAACCAAGAACAAAACAGAAACTGATTTCACGAGTGATTCTGAGCTTAGCATTAAAGGAGACATATATTGTGCTTTTAAATCCCTYTTTTTCACATTTAAATCMTTCAGTTGGGGTCTTTATAAAGTGGAACTGCAACACTTTAGTCTGAATTCCTGTTTATTGTAACTCCACAAGCCCCTCTTTCACCTCTTTTATGAGWTGTGTCTCAGATCAACTCGTTTTCAGGCTGTCTCTCTAAATCCAAACGAGGCGCTTCACAACCGGCCCTCCTCCAGCTTCCRGACCGGTTCATTCCAGTTTGATAGAGGGGTTTATGGCTATTTAGCAGTGYTTAAACTTTTTATTTCCAAATTTAAAAAATGCCAACAAGAGAAGACCATCTAACAAGTTCTCAACCTAATGAAACAAAAAATAAACAAGGTAATATTTGAAAATAACATATAGAAAMGGCATGTGTTTTTGCTCATTAGAGAATTAAAAAAATATCAGTGTGAAGAGTTTTTTCTACTTGGCTCTTTTGTCTGGTTTCACAGTTGTTCAGAGGATCTGATACTGAACTGATACCTGCTCACAAGCTGGCCTCTTTGAGTCTTCTCAGACTGGTTACACCATTTGGACATCCCCTATCATTATATCCTATTTACTTAAGACCCAAAGGATCATTCACAGTTAATGTGTTTTATATGAACCCTTCACTTTAACTGTGTAAACCTAGCTACTTGAGTAAATGGGTCTCTATTGAAGCTGASTTAGTAAATCTGAAGCCAGACGGGTCCTCGAGCCCGGGACAAAGTGAAGCGTTACAGTTTGCCCCCTCTCTTCCCTCTGGCCCCACTCAGAAGGGAGGATACTTTATTCCCTTGGTTTTAGATGGAGAAAGAGATGATTGTGTAAAATGAGACTGGGCTGCACTGCTGAAAGAGTGGCAAAGCTCCAGCGGAGCACGTTCTCCTAAATGCTGCCAGGGAAGAACAGACAGAACGCAGGAAGTTTATCTTCCCACTCTTGCCACGAGCTGACACTTGCAGAGAAATGGGATGGCACTGTTGTTTTAAGCCACGAGAAGAAGAAATATTCTGCCGGATTTGTGGAGAAGGGGAAATGAATGCTGTTTTGCTTTCTCGTTTGAGAATGTCGGCAGCAAAAAAAGGACAAAAAAAATACGGAAGTAATAACCAGGAAGTGTTCATGATCTCCCTATGAGCCATAACCACACTGTTCAGTTTGGGTCGTGTCTCTTTTTGATACTTAACCGAAAAGAAAAATGCAGAAAAACTTAGGTTAGTGTATCTTATGTCTTGCTCTGTCTGACCCTATCCCAGCCAGCTGTGGGTGGATACTCACAGGGATGCCAAGCGGGTGAAAGGGGAGAGGATTTCGGGGTGCAGAGTTTGTGCTTTCTTGGAAAATACTGTCGAGCATTGATCGTTACGTGGCAGCGCTGCATCCTGATCATAGAATATTTCCTCACAAGCTCTCATTCAGTGTTTGTCTTTCCGAGCTACATTGGAGCTTGACACAATGAGAGCACAATGCTCATTTTTTAGTGCCTCTGTATCAGTAAATCACTAAAAAAGACCAAAGACAGGAAGAGCGTTTAGAGGATGACTGGTTGAGAAATCCACAGAGGATTACATTCACTTTGTATTTAGAGCTGTCGTTTGTTTTTTCAGTTTGCCTTTGTTCTGTGCCGTCAGACTAAAGTCAGTGGACAGCACTTATATGAGGCAGCGATACCTCAAACTACAGTAATACTGTCAGTGTGAAGCGTAATTATGGCAGGGGCCTCACACGCACCCTGGTCCACTTATTGGAGGAAGAGAGCATGCTGGGAGATGAATTACACACGCAGCTCTTGATCATTCATCCAACAGAGCAGCTCTTTTTGCCAAGCTGRAATTCCTTTTACCCCCTCGGCTGCACCTGACTGTGCAGAAACCTCAACCCAAAGTAATGCCAGTTCACCTTTTTGTTGTTTTTGTTCCAAAAAAACCACAGCTGAGTTTGTTGGAGCTTTTCAGGAGAAAGTTTGTCGAGATCCCTTCTGYTTCTTTCAGCAGAAAGCAACCACGCTGGCCTCCGACAGGGCTATATGTCAACAGATAAACAGAGCATGGAAGGCTATAATCAGCACTTTGATTAACRACTGAACAGTAACAGCATTAAAACCACCTACCAAGCATTGCGGAGATCCTCCTCGTGCCAAAACACTGACTGCACAAGACGCTGACGGTGTTGTATGATATCAAGTACTAGGAGCTGTAAAGTTGTGAAGTGGGACATTAAGAGGATAGATCATCTTCATTAGTAAACAAAAAAAAAAAAAAACATTTCCATGAAGGGGCGCATGTGTCAAGAGGATGGTGAGTATGTAACAAAATTCTTAATCTGTAAGGATCACACACACACCTGACTATTCACATGATGCTTTAAGGGCTGCATTGTTGTCCTCGTGTTAAATTGCACCTGCCTGATGTCTTCGTAACAGAATCTATCTGCAAAATTAATAAAAATGTCCTCACAAATCCTTTTGTGACCAAAAGTTATCAAGTGTCAAAATGAATTTGTCTTAAAGAAATAGCTCTCTGTTATACAATAACAATGAAATGGTTTCATTCATTTTTATGAATCGATACACATTTTAAGCAGTTATAATTGATTAATAATTGATTCTTGATTAATTGTTACAACCCTATCTAGCAGCCAATCAAAGTGCACCGCATAATAAGCTTAATAATAATAATAATAATAAGCTTATATGACAAATTATTGTTGCTAATCTTATTATTTTAGCACAGTAACAAACTAATATATCTCAACTGACAAAAATAACATACTTCGCATTAAGTTTTCAACTCCTTTGTAGAAATGACTCTTGCACAGGCAATAAAGGTTTCAGTAGTTTCAGTATTTTTTGCAGTGTGCTGAAACTACCTCCTCAGACGCTCCTGACTCCTGGCTCTGGTTGTTCTTCTGTGGATCATTTTTTAACCAAACGTTCATCTGACAAAATAAATCATTATTTTGAAAATGCTTCAACTGACAAACCCTTCCTGGTCGACCTGAAAGCTGTTTACTGGGAAAGTAATTTAACTGTGCGACGTCGCCTGTGCATGTAAAAGCTGCTGATTACATTAAAGCTCTATCGGACATTTTACAGAAAGAAATCATCCCTAAAGTTTGCCACATAAAGAGGCCCGCTGGCTGTGGTTTTAAAAGTGAATTATGATAACAGTTTTTTTTTTTCTTACGTGTGAGTCTTAAAACTGGGCAGAAATAGGGAGGGGTCTCTAAATGTGTCAGACAGTTCAAAGTGATTTTCATTTTCCACTTGTGTGGACTCGTGATGTCATGGGTAATTTTGAAGCGAGCTGAAATCATCCTTAACAGCGGGCTTGTTTATAAGTTCGTTTGCATGGGTGTGCAAAGAGTTTAAAAGGTTTATTTGCCCTTTATTGCCACTTTTAATTTTTACAGGCTTTTATTATAGGCCAACACTCTGCAGATACAACAGACTACAAAGTTACCACAATTAGCCCTCAGTGTTATGTTTAAGAGACTTTAATGAAAAAGTGAACAATAGCAGAGAGTAAGCGGAGTGATTTGACTGAGTGAAGAAAAAAAATCCCACCATCCAGTCCATCCAGTTTAATCAGCTCAGACAAAGTTATTCTGAGCCAGAACCTCCGGGGTCTGCTTCAGAGCCCGGCTCGCGCTGCCAGATATCAGCGACAAAAATGGGAGGATGGAGCGATGCATACATCATGTCTGGATTACACGCTGCAGACAGACAGACGCTGCTGTGCACGCTTTCACRTGGGACGCATATTCAGTTGAGACGGGCCAGATGTTTCGTCTCAGTGTCCGAGTGGCTCGGCTCCTGCTGAGGGAGGAGAGTTATCCTCTGGAGTCTTTGGGGGTCCCAGCACGTCAGCTCTGCYGCCGTCGCCGGGACAGCTCTGATAAATCGCAGCCCGTTAGCCACGGGAGGTCTCGCCTGTACTACCACACAAGACCTCGCATGACTCCTGTTCTGTGACTCTCAACARTGAAACTTTATCTTCACCTCCACCAGAGTCTACATGTGACAGTTTGTAGATAAATGACTTTTTTTTGCAATAATATGTCTAAATCAACATAACTATAAGTGATGATTAATACTAGGCTGATGATTTCTGCATGAGGCCAAAATGTCAGAGTAATTAAACATTAATCATAATTACATTGAGTCATTTTGTTGAGTCTAGTTTAGTGATGCTGTCAACGACTCAACCTCTCTTTAGTCATACGTTTGAACCGGTGTTTGACACTAAAACTTTTCGGTTGCTGCTTTTCTCTTTCACGCTGATGGAATAGTTTGGAGTTGTTGTCAGGAGTTGCCTGACATGTAGGGTGCTTTGCTCCACATAATTATCTTGCATTGCATTTGCGTTAGATCAAAAATCACTTACAACTGAGCCACTCGGTGAGCCAAAATCAGGTCAGAGCAAGTTTAAAGCGAAACATGTTTTCCATTTAAAAAGAGCCTCCAGTGTTGTTTTTCTCACCAAGGGAGCACAACTAACTTAAAGTCCAAATCATTTACGACGCAAAGTATCAAATAAATGTCCCAGCTGCTGAGTTACGCTCAACTCAGTGAATTCTAACAGCTTTTATTTATACAAGCTGAAATCATCACAGGATGTGACTCGCTTGATTATCAATTTGTGAACAGCTAATGGCCACTTAAAGAGTGTCTCATCTTTGCTGCCATATTAAGGCAAAAGCAGGCTTAAAACGGATGAAATGTGTATTGCTCGCCAATTTAAAAATTTTAAAGGAGACACATATTGTGCTTTTAAATCCTTTTTCACATTGAAATTAGGGATGTGATRTTTGCGAACGATCCAAATCTTTTGWATGGCTCTTTACAACGAACGATAGGAGCAGARTCGCGGGCARTAACGAGCCATTTGTAGTTTTATTTATTTTATTCCTCATATAATCTTTATTTTTCATACTTAAATTGCTCCCGCTTTGCCTTTTCACGGAAAACAGGTGGAGTTGTGGAATACAGAAGCTCACAGTGAAAGGGGGAGGGGGGTTTCCGCTTGACAAACAAATGGTTCCACCCACATGAGGGGATGACGTCATTACGTATGGCTACGTGATGACGTATTTCCCTACGTGATGACATAATACGTTCAAAATCAAACGACTCTTTTGAATGACTCTATGATACTAACGGCTCCCCAAGATCAGGATCCCTTCAAAGAGCCATTTATCCCATCTCTAATTGAAATCCTTCAGCTGAGTCTATATAAAGTGGAACGGCAATGTTTTGGTTTGAATTCCTCCTTAGTGTAACTCCACAAGCCCCTCTTTCACCTCTTTTCCAAGGTGTGTCTCAGATCAACCCATTTTGAGGCTGTCTTTTTAAAGCCAAACAAGGCACTTCACACACCGCCCCTCTCCAGTTTCCAGACCTGTTAATTCTAGTTTGAGAGTGGCGGGGGGCTCAAACAGAATATAAAGAAATCTTTGCGGCACTGGCAGAGACYAAATTCAGATTTTCTTCTTCRYAGAGACTCGAAGTTCACAACAAATTGCATTTAATGGCTACAAATATGGATTTTGCATGATATGTGCCCTTTAAACTACTGTTATGTTAGAACCAGTATAATCAAATCTTAATAATGTTTTGTGAAATCTCACAGTGCTGTGAGATCCGATTACAATTCCTCTCAGCTACTACCGCACCAAGTCATAGCTCAGTATCTTTAAAACTGACTGAGTTCTAGCAACTTTTTTGTGTTTTTGCAACATATTTTGCTAACAGGAAAAGACAGACTAACGCATGCACAGAGACACAGGCAAAAATATTACTTCAGCTGCAGCAAAGTAAATTATGTCAAGCGATCATAAAAAACTAAGTGCGCGCAGTTTGTCTTCGTTGCTTCTCGTCGTCCATCAGCAGTTTCTTGCTGCGTGAGTTTGAAGGAGGGCAGGTCGGCTGTTGACAAAAAGACCTCAGTGAATGCCAGCAGGGAGGAGTTTGAAGGAGAGCTTGTGTTCTTTGTAATGCAGTGCTGAGATAAGAGCTGCATCCACCACGTCAGCCCCTAGTGGAGCCCCCGCGGGGTCAGACGACCCCTGTTGAACTGAAACCAGGATCACACAGTCGGTTTTATAGGCTGACAGGATAAGACGTGATTGATGGCGGGGCATTGTTTGTCTTGTTTGGACTGAGTTTTTTTTTTTCCTTTAGTGCTGCTGTGAAGGTGGCAAATGGTTCCGCTTGACTTTCTTTTGGTGTGTGTGTGTGTTTTCTAAAATCTGTCTCCACTCTTGGACGCTGCAGCCTCTCCTCGTCATGTGCGAGCTTTTCATCTTTGTGTGCGAGTCTTCACACCCGTCGCCTCAGTCTGCGGGCGTGTGGAGATAAGGATGAAGGGGAGTGAAGCACCATGAATAAAAGCATCTTGTCCTCCTCCTCGTGTTTCATCCCCACACATCCAGTTTCATTTTCCTGACAGATTTCTCATTTTTCTGCCTCTGTGATTTGTAGCGCAGACAATTAACTGCAGTTTGAAAAACGCCAACGTTCACCTGAGAGCGAGTGAAAGCGGACGTCACAGCGGTCCRTCACCTGGCAGCGTCTCCTACTTGGCACTCAGGCGCTCTAAGTTGGACGAGAACAGATGCAGGACTCCTGAGAGTTGTCCAAAAAGCGAGCACAAATCCAAATCTGTACATCTGTTGTTCAACTCGGAGCATAATTCCTTCTACAGTTAATAAATCTGTCTCCGAAGCATAAAATATCCGCAAGTAAATCAATGGTTTTTAATGTTAGGGTCTGTTTATTTCCCCTCTCCATAACGTAATTCTTACATTATCAGCTGCTGCTGTGCTTTTTGTAGGAATAAATTTGAGTTTGTCATTTAAATAATTACTATTTGTAAAGCTGTTCTTCCTTGCTTATCTTTTTGATCTGTCCAGCAGTGTCTGCTGAAGACTTCAAGACTCCAAGGGCCTCGCAACAACTTTTATTTAATTTGGATTTCTTCATTTTTCCAGCTTTTTCTTTGTCTCTGATTTGTAGAAAGACACCGGCTAACTTGTGTGTTTTTGTCATCTGCACGGCTCAGCGATGGATGGCCCTCGCTTTATCTTATCATCCCTTTTTGTCAAACTCACAGAGCATGCACACTTATCTCCAATGGTGCAAAACACAAACAAACCGAAGTCCCCCTCACCCCGTCCCTGTGTGCATGGGGGCCCATTTTATTTCCATCGGACCAGAGGGAGCAGCCGTAAGACAGAACCACATGTTGGAACTAACACTGAACAGATCTGAGGGTTTTGATATGTGGGTCCAGATGAATGAAGACACCTGCAGAAGAAGGTGCACAAATGGCCTTCATGATGTGAAAAACCCTCCATTTCCCACCCAACAGAACAAAGAGCAGAGCTTCAGGATCAAGATAAAAGCATAATCAGCTTCTTTTTTAGCTTCTTGTTTACTGAGCAGTGATTAAGCTTATCCATTTGCTTTGGAAAGATTTTTGTTGTTGTTTTCTTTCTTTCCCAGGGTGTAACTAAAACAGGCTGTGTTGCTGTTTGCCATCAAGATTTAGATGCTGCAGATAGCTCTGACTTAACACAGATTAACTTCTAAACTTCTAACAGGCAGTAATTAGTCTCATCTTTTCATGAGCGGCATGTCGTCTCCTGGTGCGGGTTTTCGTCTCACGATATTACACGAGCACAGTGCGTACTAAATCCTCATTAATAGTTTAGCATATTTGAGGATTATGTCTTTTCAGTGTGTCTTGGGGCGCTCACTGTGTTTGTCTTTTTAATTCCTGCTCTGGTGTCTCAGAACTCTTTCCCATCTTTCTGTGATGATACAGCTATGGGCTGTTTTGGTCATTTAAAATGTGTCAAAAATTGTTGCATAAATGACTCCCAACACTTCTTTTCTGTTGTCTTACATGGATTGAAAAAGTGTTTTTTCTGGCAGAAGGTCAGGTGCTGATTGGATGTTTTGGATTTCAAAGTTGCTTCAGATCAATCGTCATGTTTTGTCTGATCTTTCCTGGTCTGTCATGTTTACCAGCTGCTACCAAAAAGGAAAAGATGTGATAATGTTTTTGCCTCTGTGTGTGTGTTTGTTCATTTGTTATGTTGGTAAGATATATTCCTTGAAGAAATGCTAGGCTTTTATTCATTTATGTCTTTTTTTAATTATTTAGCTCACTTTCTGAGTGTAAAATCCTAGTTAAAAAATTTCTTCTAACATTCCATTGTTAGCTCGTTGTTCTTACATTATGCTAATTTTTACTAAATGTTACATTTGAATGTTAAATGTGGTGTATGATAAATCCTAAATCTAAATGTGTAAATCTAAATTTAAAAGTTACATTTTAAATGTGGTTAGATGTTGAAGGTTTCTTTTAAGTATTTCAGAATGGAACTCAGCCTTTGTTGTTGGCACAAGGCTTTTGTTACGACATCATCATCCTGCACTAAAGCTAACGCTAATGCTGCTACTGCTGCTACGCTGCCAAACAAGACATCAAACATGCAGTTGTGGCCATTGTCCAAGCTACACCACAGGTATCATTCATATTGTTTAAAAAAACATTTTGAATTTCAATTTTAAATCTTCAGCAGCATTAGCAGCATTAGCAGTGTTAGCAGCATTAGCAGCATTAGCAGTGTTAGCAGCATTAGCAGCGTTAGCAGCGTTCACTTTTGTTGCAGAATGGTGACATCATAAAATTACTGCGTTCCATTCTGCAATACTTAAACTTTATCATTTAAGGTCCCTTTCACACCATAACATTTTAGATAATGTATGCAGACTTTTGAAAATTTAGTTTTGACTAAATTGCACATACACTCACCGGCCACTTTATTAGGTACACCACGCTAGTAACGGGTTGGACCCCCTTTTGCCTTCAGAACTGCCTCAATTCTTCGTGGCATAGATTCAACAAGGTGCTGGAAGCATTCCTCAGAGATTTTGGTCCATATTGACATGATGGCATCACACAGTTGCCGCAGATTTGTCGGCTGCACATCCATGATGCGAATCTCCCGTTCCACCACATCCCAAAGATGCTCTATTGGATTGAGATCTGGTGACTGTGGAGGCCATTTGAGTACAGTGAACTCATTGTCATGTTCAAGAAACCAGTCTGAGATGATTCCAGCTTTACGACATGGCGCATTATCCTGCTGAAAGTAGCCATCAGATGTTGGGTACATTGTGGTCATAAAGGGATGGACATGGTCAGCAACAATACTCAGGTAGGCTGTGGCGTTGCAACGATGATCAATTGGTACCAAGGGGCCCAAAGAGTGCCAAGAAAAGATTCCCCACACCATGACACCACCACCACCAGCCTGAACCGTTGATACAAGGCAGGATGGATCCATGCTTTCATGTTGTTGACGCCAAATTCTGACCCTACCATCCGAATGTCGCAGCAGAAATCGAGACTCATCAGATCAGGCAACATTTTTCCAATCTTCTCTTGTCCAATTTCGATGAGYTTGTGCAAATTGTAGCCTCAGTTTCCTGTTCTTAGCTGAAAGGAGTGGCACCCGGTGTGGTCTTCTGCTGCTGAAGCCCATCTGCCTCAAAGTTCGATGTACTGTGCATTCAGAGATGCTCTTCTGCCTACCTTGGTTGTAACGGGTGGTTATTTGAGTCACTGTTGCCTTTCTATCAGCTCGAACCAGTCTGCCCATTCTCCTCTGAHCTCTGGCATCAACAAGGCATTTCTGCCCACAGGACCGCCGCTCACTGGATGTTTTTTGTTTTTCGGACCATTCTCTGTAAACCCTAGAGATGGTTGTGCGTGAAAATCTCAGTAGATCAGCAGTTTCTGAAATACTCAGACCAGCCCTTCTGGCACCAACAACCATGCCACGTTCAAAGGCACTCAAATCACCTTTCTTCCCCATACTGATGCTCGGTTTGAACTGCAGGAGATTGTCTTGACCATGTCTACATGCCTAAATGCACTGAGTTGCCGCCATGTGATCGGCTGGAAATTAAGTGTTAACGAGCAGTTGGACAGGTGTACCTAATAAAGTAGCCGGTGAGTGTATATATTCAATCTGATTGTTGTCATTACAGTATGTAGATGCCCAAAAGAGGCTTCCAGTAGATTATCTTTATTCCATCTTGAACATAGACATCGTCAGTATTGGACAAAATTTTCACAAGTTGTCAAAAATGGTATAGTGTGACGGGGCATTGAGCTGCAAAACTTAGATTTTACATTTGAATTTACACATTTTGTTTTAGGATCTAAATTGAACATTTAATAAAAATTAGAAAAATGTAAGAACCGTGAGCTAAATAACAAAAAAGTCAGTGGGAATTTTTTTACTAGGATTTTACACTCAGAAAATGAGCTAAATAATGAAAATGTGTTAGTGACATTGTTTTTTATGTTTTATTTTTCACTTTGCTGCCCATAGTGAGCTGCCAGCTTTATTGCAGATGATAAAACTTTCCCTCCCGCTGGTTAGCCATCAGTCAGCATACAGCAAGTTAACATGGCACTGCATTACTGCAAGTTTGACCCCCACCTCCCACACCACCACCACCAGGTGTGGGTGACCCTCACTGCTGTCTCACATCTAGGCTGCAGTGTCACGTTCCTGCGTGCCTCTGGGTGAGACTTACCTGAGTACACACACACGTCTTTTCCATAGCTGTGCCACCCCCCTGAACCCAAAAAAAGCTCAGCCGGCTTTGATCCCGCCCTGCGGCCCCCTTGGAAATAAGTGGGGTCTAATCCCCAGAAAGCCAAAAGAAAGACACGGAGGAATGCTTGGCACACAGCACGCCATTCACCCAGGGATTAGGCTGAGAGGTGCTCAGCGTCACACACTCATTTACTCACTCATTCTTTTGGACTATTTATATGTGCAGATTTGTCATTTTCACAAGCACACGTATGCAAATTGCATGCGGCGCTCTGATCTCAGCCTCAATCAGTCTCTGCAGACGCTAAAAGAAAATCAGGTCAGGTTGAATGCAAATGACCTTATTAAATCATCGGAGCCGAAGCGGAGATGTTTGAAATACTCATCCTTTAAAATCTTGTCTTACATCAATTGTGTCCAAAATGCAATTCAGAAACGTTCATTTGGACTACATAAAATGACAACTATCCATCCATCCATCCATCCATTTTCTGTACACCCTTCTTCCTTTTCAGGGTTGCGTGGGTCACTGGTGCTCATATCCAGCAGTCACAGTGCGAGGGGCGGGGTACACCCTGGACAGGTCGCAAGTCTATCGCAGGGCCAAAATGACAACTAAAAATGTTCATATTATCAAAATATAGATAAAACTTCAGCAGAATTTACCTCACTGTAAAAAATGAAATGTTGGATTTACTTAACCATGTTATGTGACCTGGTTCCACTTAACTGAGTTGAGTAAATTCAAAGCAATATACCAGTTTTTTAACCAAAGAACATGAGTATGTTGCTTTGAATTTACTCAACTCAGTTAAGTGGAACCAGGTCACATAACATGGTTAAGTAAATCCAACATTTCATTTTTAAAGTGTTGCATGATGCTTCAGTTTTTCTAATTAGCTTCTAACTGGATGGATGTCTTTATTCTCAAACAGTTTAGCAAACATCTGCAGAAGCCAGCATCTGGTTTTATCCTCACAGCACTCCACTAGTCACTTTTACTGATACTATCTGCTCCCCGAAAGAGAGAACTGTCTTTAATTACAGTCTGAGTTCCTGCTACGGCAGGATTATGTCCATCTGCAAGAAAAAGAAAGCATGGAGGCACCGTCTGTCAGCTCACTGAGAGGCTGAGCTTAGTGGTATCAGGTGGACAAGTGTGTTGTTCATACGTCAAGTCAGAAGCGGGCAGTTTTATGGTCCGTCTCTGCCCCACGTCCTTTTTGAAGATAGGAAGAGTGATGCTCACATACTGCTGAAGATGAAGATGAGGAGGTAGGGGTGTGCTGAAGAACCATCAATCCTACGTTGGACCTGGAGTGTGGAGGTTGTGATGTTGATCCTGGCACTGTGCCGCGGCTTTCGTGTGTGTGTGTGTGTGTGTGTGTGTGTGTGTGTGTGTGTGTGTGTGTGTGTGTGTGTGTGTGTGCACGCGCGCACGCAACAGAGATGGATCATCAGGACCTGGATTTCCTCCGACCTGAAACAGAAGAATTGTTTTACTCTCCTTACCTAAGAATATTCATAGAAATGACTCCATGCTTTTTGTTTTGTTTAGTTTTTTTCTTCTGTCCTAATTTACTCACATGGTTTTTATTTGAGTAGACCAGATGAGCTGTCTTGATCAGGGCTTTTTGAGACCCTGCTGTTGAGTCAGATCTGTCTGWGCAGCAGTAAACTGTTCTCAACCGAGGACGTCTTCAAACAGTAAATAGGTTTTTTCACAGACACAGCCGACTTTGTTTTTATCAGCGACACATCYATGTCTGCATTGCATTTCTATGGGAATGATTTTTTTTATTCCTTAGATATAAAATACACGTTCTGTACTAAATTTATGTAGTGACACACTTCAAGAATCTCCTTATATGCTTAAAACAGACCTTATCACAGCAAGCATTTAAACTAATGTAATTCAGTATTTGTGCAGACAGAAACCTATAAGTATCTCATAAAGAGTTGCCTCATCTTGTTTTAGGATAATTCTTGGTGCCTTAAAAATCTACAATTCCTCAAACGATGCCGGGCATAAAATTGGATTTTAGCAGGTCTAAAAATAGCATTTGCAAAGTTGATGCCTGCCATTTAATGTTTATATGATCCTTAACTGATGCCACTTTCTGTACAATTTCCCCACATTTCGGCTCAGAGCAGTCAAATGAAACACATTGCAGCTGTTAAGTTATTAGAAATTTGTATTTTTAATGTATAACTGAAACATAAAATTCCTCTTATGTTTTAACTCATTCGTAATTGAAGTGATTTCCTCTCACATTGTTTTATATGCTCTTGKAAATTTTACATATCATACTGGAGATTGTGATTGGCCGGTTTGATGTCAAAGCCTCKGCCTTTCCTTCACCACATTTCAACAAACATAGTTTTTCTGAGAGCTGCGTTTCAAATGACCAGCTGAAACTTCATGTTAGAGACCAAAACCTAGAAAGCACATTTCAAWATATTTTTTTGTATATTACCCATGTCTGTATGAACTAAGCCTTCATTACTGAAAATATTTTTTCTATTATAACCCCTCAAGAACAATAATGTCGTCCGGTTCATTTCAACAGCTGTTCAAATAAAGTGATCCCTCTTTAGCCTGCAACACTCAGGAGATGTTATCTTTCTACATTCTATTTAATTTGGCAAACATATCTGCAAAGAAAGGATGATAACATGTTCTCGCTGACTCCTCTTCTTTTTTCTCTCTTCTGTTTCAAAACATTAGATCTAACGTTCTCATTAAAAATTAAATCAAATTCTGAGCTTGGCCGTAGACCTTTGTGGTAACATGATCTGAGCTTGTCAAGGTAAAATAGAGCCTCAAAGAAATCATTTGTTATGGTGGTGGAGGAGGAGGAGAACAATGCTCAGTGGGGAAAAAAGGTGAATTATTAGATAAGCAAGCAAAGGTGATAAAAGATTTGGCTTCCTTTTTACCTCATGTCCACAGCGTTCAGTTCATTTATAACCCTGCAGAGTGAAGAAGGTAAATGCTTATACAACCCCTGGCAAAAAATATGGAATCACCAGTCTTGGATGAGAACTCATTCAGACATTTCATTCTGTAAAACAAACTCAGATCAAAAACATGATACAATAATAAGATCATTCCAAAATACAACTTGTTGGCTTTCAGGAACACAAAGAAATGAAGAGAAAACATTGTGGAAGTCAGTGAATGTTACTTTTACTGACCAAGCACAGGGAAAAAAAATATGGAATCACTCAATTCTGAGGAAAAAAGTATGGAATCATGAAAAACAGATAAACAAAAGACCATTCAAAATACATCACTAGTATTTAGTTGCACTACCTTTGGCTTTTATAACAGCTTGCAGTCTCTGAGGAATGGACTTGATGAGTGACAAACAGTATTCTTCATCARTTTGGTGCCAACTCTCTTTGATAGCAGTTGCCAGATCAGCTTTGCAGGTCGGAGCCTTCTTGTGGACCTTTTTTTTTTCCATTTTCCACCACAGGTTTTCAATTGCGTTGAGCTCTGGACTATTTGCAGGCCATGACATCGACTGAATGTGTCTTTCTCCAAGGTATGCCTTCAATGTTTTTGCCCAGTAGCACGATGCATTGTCATCTTGGAAAATTATTTCATCACCTCCAAACATCTGTTCAACTGAAGGGATGAGAAAACTGTCCAAAAAGTCAATGTAAACTTGTGCATTGATAGAAGAATTAACCACAGTCATCTCCCCAGTGCCTTTACCTGACATGCAGCACCATGTCATCAAGGACTGTGGACATTTGGTTGTTTTCTTCAGGCAGTCCTCTTCATAAATCTCAGTGGAACGGCACCAAACAAATCACCTTGTCCAATGCAGATTCTTGACTCATCACTGAAGATAACTTTCATCCAGTCATCCACAGTCCATGATTGCCTCTCCTTAGCCCATTGCAGTCTTGTTCTTTTTTGTTTAGGTGTCAATGATGGTTTTCTTTTAGCTTTACTGTATTGAAATCCCATTTCCTTTAGGCCATTTCTTACGGTTCGGTCACATACATTGGCTCCAGCTTCCTCCCATTTATGCTTCATCTGTTTAGTTGTACTTTTTTGGTTTTCAAGACAAATGGCCTTAAGTTGTTTGTCTTGACACTTTGATGTCTTTCTTGGTCTACCAGTACACTTGGCTTTAACAACCATTCCATGATGTTTGTATTTGGTCCATATCTTGGATACAGCTGACTGTGAACAGCCCACATCTTTAGCAACCATGCGTGAAGAGTTACCTTCTTCAAGACGTTTCACAATCCTCTCTTTTGTTCCAAGAGACATTTCTCTTGTTGGAGTCATGGTTCTTGCCACTCCACTTCGTCCAGCAGCCCTCCAAGGTGTCATGACTGCAGGTGTTTTTAACTGCAGACTAACGAGCAGATCTAATCTGAGGCAGGTGTCCATTTAGGGAAAGGAAATTGACTGGGTGTGTCCTTATCTTTTACCTCCAATTTGAGTGATTCCATACTTTTTTCCTCAGAATTGAGTGATTCCATATTTTTCCCCTGTGCTTGGTCAATAAAAGTAACATTCACTGACTTCCACAATGTTTTCTCTTCATTTCTTTGAGTGTTCCTGAAAGCCAACAAGTTGCACTTTGGAATGACCTTATTATTGTATCATGTTTTTGATCTGAGTTTGTTTTACAGAAATGTCTGAATGAGTGCTCATCCAAGACTGGTGATTCCATACTTTTTGCCAGGGGTTGTAGAAGCAGGATACCTGGGCTGGTTCAGTCTCCTACAAACCTGTAGGTTTAAATTAATGATCCCAGTCCCAGAGGTTATGTTCAACTCCAGCATTTGTAGCTGGTAGTCATGGAGTCAATTGCAGGGGACTCAATTGTTTTGTATAATTTACATGGGCAGTAAACTAGAAAAGTATACGTTACTGAACACTCTCTCTTAACAAGACTTTTCTCTCATATGTTTTCACACACAAATCACACCGCAGGAGGGAAATTACATTTGGTCTGTGTGGACATGGGCCTCAAAGCTGCAATATACAAGCATTTCAATCAGCACTGAGTAAATAAACGTTGGAATATATGAGTCCTTTGGATCCTAAAGGGAAAAGTTTTACTCACCCTGCGCTGACTCCGTACAGCAGAGGACATGGGACAGAAGGACTGGACAAATGTTTGCGGACCGGCCCGCTTTCTGCACAGCTGCAGCTGTGTGAGAGACCTGGAACGCCTGTCAGTTTCTGTTCTGTTAATTAGCAAGGTCAGAGGTAAAGGTGCGCTTGCCAAGACTGTAGCAGGATGTTTTTGCAGAGGGCAGCAGTGAATAAACTCCACTCATGTGCCAAAGTTGGTCAATCCATCATCTTTTTTATTGTTTAGTCTCTCTAGTTGATTGCTTGGACTGGCTCTGGGGCTGATGTCACACCCAAACTATATGTTCCAGTTGCAAGTCAGAAAAACAGAGAATTTGCTAATAGTTGTGCTTAGCAACAAGGCTAACTGCTTTTGGCAACACAAGTTGTTAACGAGTCTGTTTCTGTTGCAAGTGCAGGAGTTCAAGTATCTTGATGCAAGGAATGAAGCAGATGTGGTCAGGCTGGACCTAAAGGTCTGGTTGTACTTGTTTATACATGATACATCAGATCTCAATGACATGATTTCAGTTGGTAATGGAGGAGCTGGTGGAGGAAGACCTGTTGTTGCTGTTGTTAACCGAGGAGAAGCACTAAATGTGTCACATAAGCCCCGTCTCCGTTGTCTGTTGGGTTCTGCAATGTGTTGTTGGAGCCAAGTTTCTTGTTTCCATTTTTTTTATCACCACTAGAGGCTGTATTTCTGTTTGTGTGCTGACGGACAGGTGAGGGATGGGGCTAGTTATGGTTAGTGTGATTCTGTTCAGATGTTGTGACAGAGGGGCAAACAGTTTTCTACTGTGCTGAGTTTAGAGCTCAAAAAGATCATGTGGATTCTATCGAAAAAGACAAGACAAATGGATGTAAAGAATAAACAACTCTTATAACAAGGAGTGGTTCATTTCTATAACTTACATCCTTGTTTACTATGACTTTATAACCTATGGCCAGGTTTTCCATTAAAATTGTAAAAACACGTGATTCGTGGCATTTTGTCCAGTTCTCTTAGGCAGAGGAGTTTGGTCAGGATGGACCACAGTGCTGTGATGTGATTAACTTATATCTGCAAATAAACATTCAAATCTGTTACTGGACCAGTTTCCTGCCCCTGATTCAGGTCCTCGTTGTACACAGTAGTTTTCAGTTTGCTGGAACCGTTGTAAAGATGGCTGTATTTTCTGGCCAGCTGCTCCTCAGTGGAACAGTTGAAATGAAAGCCGTGTAGTTCAGTTCAATTACTTTTCTGCTTAGACACGCCCACAAACTTTCTGACCAATCACACGACACTTGGTGCACACGCTATGTGAGACAAGTAGTTCTGCCGGGAACTCGTGGACAGAACAGGTTCTTGGAGTCGGTGCGAGAACAAACAATGTCATTTTAATCCTGTAACTACAAAAATGTATCTTAAACTCAGATATAAAAGAGTGTAAAACTCGTTACCGTGACCGTATGGTATTACGTTACAAAGCTAAAAATAAACCAGAAACAATCAAAAAAACTCGCATTATCAGAGCACAGTGACATTTCGCAGCTCAGTTAGAATTAGGTAAATCAGCATGCAGTAAAACCAGATGTTTTTGGTTTAGTGGATAACATAAAACCAGATGTTTTGGGGTTTTAGAGCTATCTGTTGCTTAGAGAAATATAATTAAGAAAGAAAGCAAACAAAAGAAAGGAAGAATAACTGCAAAAAAAGGGAAGAAAAATGAAAAACAAGCCTGGTGGTATTGCAAAATCAATAGAAGGAAGAATGAAATGTAAAAAGAGTCAGCAGGCCTTTAACTCCCAGAGTGACAAAAGAAAATCAAAAATACAGCTGAGTTTGATACACAAGAAAAACACGTGTGGCAGTGTTATCTTTTGGCTGTTAGAGTTTACATTACCCCACAAAAGACAAAACGTTTTACTGCTCAGCTCAACATTTATGAAATTTAAAGCTTGTTGTGCCTGCAGTCGTAAAGCTTTTTTGTGTGAGTTGTCCTGCTGCTGCGTATTAGTTCATCRAAATAAGTGTATTTCTGCACAACATCCTTTTATTGCACTATTTCAAAGGTTTATTTGAAGTTTAGGGTCTGATAAGGGTTGAGGTTAGGTTAATGGGCTAAGGAATGGATTGTGCAAATATAAAACCCTTTCAAAGACGTGTGTGTGTGTGTGTGTGTGTGTGTGTGCGTGCGTGAGTGCGTGCGTGCGTGCGTGCGTGCATGCGTGCATGTTGAGGGCCCTGGTGCTTTTAAAGCTATTGTTTTTTGACCTCGTGTGTGTTTGTTGGCTGGTCTGAGTGAACTTTAGTTACTGCTGTGTGTTGTGTTTTATTGGAGGAGGTCACAGGCAAGATGGTCTCCTCCCTGTCACAACCTCCAGCAATGGTGTGTGTGTGTTAGTGTTAGTGTGTGTGTTGGTTTCGTCCAAGCTGATTTTAGCCTTTTTTGGTGCCGTTTGCACTCGTTTTCTCTGAGCAGAGCTCGTTGAGCTGCACATTTTTAGGTAAGATGCCAAGGCAACGTTTACAAAGAACAGAGTTAAATTCAGAGAGAAGTGAGGAGTTTTAGCTTCTACTTTCAACCCGACTAAACATTTTTTAAAAACTGCTGATTGGTTTTGTTGTGCAGCCTGCCCTGAACATGTAGTTTTTCAAATCAGGGCGCAGCACTTTGACAGCACCCACTTTACACAAACTGCAGCACTGTTTGTTTTCCCTGTACACAGAGACTTGTTTCTGCTCATTTAAAATGAGGTTCTGTGGCCAAGTTATGGAGATTTATTGTCTTACCTGTTGAAGACTCCTATTAGAACAGCCACAATTTGAAGAAACAAGTGGATTGGCAAGCTAACAGGGGTTCATGCAAAGTGTTTTATTCTGCATTGAATGATTATTCCAGTGGAGATATTGTCATATTCCTGCAGGAAGTGCCCCAGCCTGAACCAGAAGTGCCACAGTTAAACCTGTCACTATTATTTACAACAAGTTAGGCAGTATTTCTTCAAACTGAGATCGTTCAGAAGAACTACTTACAGCAGGTGAGATATTAATTATTCACGACCTCTCAGCAGAACCTCACTTCAAAAGAGCTGAACCAGAGGAGGACCCCCGTGATCAGTAATTAGAGGTGAAGGGGGTGTGTGACTCTGAAACAAAGCTCAATTTTCCTGTAATTAGGATGTAGAAATGCCTTCTAGGCATAGAGTCTGCTCCTAATATCTGTGGTTCAGATCGCTGCAGGTTTTCCCACGACGAAACTGTGGAGAATTCTAAAGAGCAGGAAGTCTGAAGAGAGGATAGGGAGGCTGTGTCGCATCCTGTACAGAGAGAGGTCTCCCTCAGAGTGACCAGACACACACCTCTGTCAGCAGACAGCATCACTCCACCAGTCGGACCATTTAACCCAACACTGTAATTACAGTCTGACTGCCTGGCATCACCATCACTGCAGATATGTGCTGGGACAAAAACAGCAGGGAGAGTGAGAAACGTGTGGAGCGTGAGTGAAGAGGGGCGGCGAGGTGAACGGAGCAGAAAAGGCACGAGACCCTCCTCTTTCCTGTGGAAGATTAGAGGTTGTGTGTGTGTGAACACATCTGGATGGGCTGGAAGGACTAATGTGAGAAACGGTACAAACACAGGAAAAACTGAAGGTCGTCACTGAAAAAGATGTCAGCTSGACTCAGCAGTGTGGATTAACACAACTGGAGGACAATAATGTAAAAAACCAACAAACAGGGCGGAGTTTGTGCTCATTTAGGCATCCAGATATAAAACAGCTTCACAAACTATGATTAAATGAAACAGCTGTAATAGTAACCAAATATACTGTATGTTTTATCATGCTGAAGATGGTTTGGCTTTGTGGATGGTGATTGTTGGACATTTCATTCTTGGACACGAAGCAGGACCCTGTCTGACCCTGTGTCCTCTCACCTCCGGGTCTCCAGTGTGGTTTTATTAGCAGCAGGTCTTTACAACAGCTCACCTATAAAAACGACCAGATGTAGACGGCTCTGCTTTAGCGCACTTTTTTTTAGTATAAAAGTTGTGGATTAATACAAACTCAGGTCAGCTTTTCTTTTAGCAAGACTGAACTTTGTTCTCACCTCTAAATACAGTGTTTTTTTAGACATTCAATGTGTAAATCTGAGTGTTTATCTGAAGGCAGCAGCTTTTGGTCTGAGCGTTTTAGAGACAGAGATAAACACCTCCTCTGCCTGGCTGTCAGCACCTGGTCACTAATGATGCAGCACCGCTGAGCTCRGCCAGCAGGTCTGACAGAGATGGATCAGGACTTTACACTCTGCTGTGTCTGCTGGCTGCAGTGTGTGCGTGTGTGTTTGATGTTTTCTCTCACAGCTGCTGCCAGAATAAAAACTGTTATCACCGAAAGACATTTCAGAGTAAGAAACAAATCAATTAGATTTGAGAACACGCTGCTCATCTGTCTCCTACACAGACTGGAACTCAGCTAAAAGTTTCACTGGAGAATTAAAAAACAAAGTCTGTTAATACCAAAWTAGTGGATGATGAGCTTTGAAAGTCAGGTAGTCAGAGTGTCTGAGTGTGCTAACAGAGTTAACATTCAGTCCATTTTTGATCCGTTAATCGTCAGATGTGCAGCTTTTCGCTCACAGAGCTGCAGCCTCATTCATCTCCACCGTCCGTTCGGCTCGTGAGGCCCTCAGAGTTTCAGGTGTGGATTATAGGTCCGGTGATGAAGCTGCTGTGTCAGAGAGTTGTGCAGGTTATTGAWGCGTTTGTGAAATTCAAACTGAAAATGTTTTATTCTCCTGAGTTCATTTTAATGCTTTCTCCTTCTGGCCCCTGTTCACACCTCTCTTGTGTTGGCCCCSAAAACGCTTCACTTTACTCATGTCTGCTCTCCTGGGACTCATTCTTCATTTCAGAGTCCTTTGAACTTGTTGTTCTAACGTAAAGGCTTGTACATGTTTGTTGTTGTTGACACAAAGTGTTAGAATTCATKGTTACACTTACACTTCCTTCATCAGTCTATCTTTCATAACCGCTTGAGCACACTAATTATGAGGCAGGAAAAAGACAACTTTCTGTACTTGCATCTTGCTCCACTCTTTTTTTTTTTGGGAGATTCAGCAGGAGCAAAGATCGTTCAGAGGAATGTTTGTAAACAAAACTTTACGCCGAGAGAGAGGGAAAAGTGCGAAGAGACGGCTGATGTCAGCACTGCCTCTGAACTCTCAGTGGGGGTATCGCTAATGAGGAGCTCTGACTCTGATTAAACACCAATGCAACATGATCCCCCCCCCAACACCCCCCCCCCACACACACACACACACACACACAC
>NW_013952516.1:380571-390549 GCF_001266775.1 Austrofundulus limnaeus | reverse complement strand
CACACACACACACACACACACACACACACACACACACACACACACACACCACAGGACTCACACTTAGCTGATTGTGTCACATGAGGTGCAACAAAAGCAGGAGTCTTGCTGTTCCATGATGGAAAGTGTGTGAGGTGTGTGAGTGGACGTGGGGGGTGGCTGTTTCTGCTCCAAATCCGGATTAATGCTTCACACAAAAGCTCAACACTGAGTGAGCGAATCTTGAAAGCTCTTTATTTCAAGAGGGAGAAGAGGTGCTGGTATCAGGAGGTATATATTTTCTACCCGGAGCCTCCCTTTTTTTTTATAAATAGCTGAAAGCAGTCGACCTGACTGCGACACGACCTGAACTCTGCAGGAAAACTCTGCAGGATGTGCTTGCACACGTGCAAACGTACACACATCCCTTTTGTCTTTGCGCGGACTGAAGCGTGTGCTCTTCTCTGTCCAAAGTTTGGAGTGGTATTGAAACACGCGAGAGAGGACATGCTGAGCTCATGCCATAACATTTCAGTCTCGGGTTGTACATGGTTTTAGAATTTCTGCACACGTAATCCTTGGAGAAATGCCCCCAACCATGAGCACATGAACACAGAAGGTTTAGGGAGGAGAATAATTGGAGCAGGCTCAGTTTACTAGAAACCATGTGTTTTGGGAAATTTCTTTTGTTCGTCTTTGCTTTCTCTTCCTCCACGGTTTGGGTAAATGCTCAACCATTATTCTGAGACATCTTACGTTCCAAAAATGTTTACATCTCTTCATGATGATTTGCCCGCTGGGTTCTGCAGCAGAGAATAACATCTGAAGCTGCCTCAACTCTACATTACAGGTGCTATTTTATGCCTTTTTTTTTTTTTTTTACTCGAGCACTTGGCATAGCTGTGGCTGCTGGCCACTGAAAGGAAAGACATGTGTCTTGGTAGCTAATGAGGTGCTGAACCCCAGCCCCTTATTTGTTTTAGGAGCACCTGGGCCAACCACAGCCAGGCCAGGCTCAGACAATAGAGTCAGTCTAGCGTTTCCACTGAAGTCTGCCCATTCAAAACATCCAGAACCTCGAGACTCAAACTCCCACACTTCATAAAATGAAAGGAAGACAGAATGTGAGCCGAGACTGCCCGTTCTCCTCACACAAAGAAACTATTGTTTTGTCTCTATGTGCCTCCCTGCCCAGAGAAACTTCATAAAGGAGAAAATGGTTTAGGAAAGCAAAGATGTTGCTCACACCAGATGGCAAAAATAAAAGCTAAAACATGCAGAAATAATTTCAACTTCTCTCTTCTCCACACTCAGTTTGTCAGCTGACTGGTTAATAGTGAAGAGCTTACCTGAAGGACAAACAGTTTCAACGCTGTCTTTAGCCTCCAAATCATCAGATGGATATTTTGATTTTTACACACTTGCAAACATTTGATGTCTTCTTAAAAGTTAGATGTGCTTTGGAATCAATTTTTTTTGTAATGAATTAAAGACTAAACTAATCTCTTTTCTATGTAATGTAATTTTGAAAACTCATTTATCTGGAATACATCCAAGTGTTCAATTCACTGTTGGAATTTGAAATTACTATTTCAGTTTTTTTTTTATCTTTTGTTGCTCATAAGAAATCAAAGACTGGGTGGGAAAATGTCACCTTATGTCACCCACTGGTTTGGAAACATCTATCTTAAAACCAAAAGTCACAGCTGTGGTGTTTTGAATCTACAAAATCAGAGTTGGCGGTGAATCAGAATGAGATCCAAGAATGCTGTGAATGCACTTAGTAAAGCGTCCTGTTAACCTTATTTATATAATTTTTTCTTTAAATATAATTTGCTCTTAATTAATTTAGAACAGGATTGCTGTTTCCTGAGTATAAATTAGGACCATTAGCTTATTAGGAACTTTTGCAAACTTCAAAGTTTTAGTGAGAATTATTCGCCCCCTGCTGGCCAACAGGTTAACTGCAGTTTGAAGTTCACATTGGTTGCATTTTCTATAAGATGCTGCCTTTTCACAAAAAAAAACTCATGAATGTATTGATTATGTTATATAGCTGAAGGAATCTGAACAGTTTAAAATCCAAGCCGCTTATTTACTTGTATCTTTATCTTTATCACAGATGGAGGGAACCAGCTTGTAGCTCAGGAGGCAGTGAGGAGCCCCTCTACTCTGCGGCGTCCCTCTGCACGCTCAGGAGAGCCTATCTCAAGTAAGAACATGTTACAACCTTTATTTGACATAAAAAGACCAAAGTGTGCCTATATACCTGATTCCTGCAAGTAACCAAAACTATTCTCTGTTTCTCAGATTGTCTCAACTGCAGTCGAATCACAGCTTTGAGCGAGAGGCTGAACTCACTGGAGGCRAAGGTGAAGAACAGCTGAGCGTTGGGTCCACTTTAATCCTCCGTACCATTAAATGACCTGCACTTACTTTATGGTCTCAGGTGCAGCTACTGGCAGCACCAGCCGCCATTTCCCATCGCCACCTTCAGAGTAAAGGAGGAGCCGCTCCACAGGCGTCGCTGCTGATGGGGTCAGCTCCAGCTCAGGGTGCTCCTGGAGAGCAGGGACCTGCAGGTAGCCCATGTTGTGCCTGAATTAAAATTTCAAGCTAATGAAAATAAATCATTTAAGTTCAGAGGTTTATTTTTGCTAAGCGAGCCACCTTCACTTCATTGCACACATTTGACTACCTGGAGGCATTTTGTTAAAACTCTCATAAAAATAATCAGCYCAATTCAAGGTGGCCGCCACAACTTATTGACTTTTGCAAACATAAAAATTAGTTTAACTTTCTGTTTTACAAAGATTGAGCTACAAGTGGAAGTAGYTGAGAGAGTCATATCTAACATGCTATGAGCACTAACTGATGAAAACCGAAAARGTTTTTGCTGTTTTTGTTGTTACAAGTGTTTATCATTTTAGAAATGAATTTCCAGTTTTCCCTAAAATTGACCTAAATGCAGCAAAAGCAGCATTTAAAGCTCTTTTACTTGAATAAAAACACTTTTTATCCTTGACTATATTTTACCCAGTTTCATCTCCAGGTGGTTTGAGTTCAGATTTTTTCCCCCCACAGATGTAAACCTCCTAATTAAGACTATTCTCTTGTTTCATTTCAGGACCTCAGGGTGAAAAGGGGAGAGATGGGCTTCCTGGCAGAGACGGTGAGACGTGATTGTGATTCAGCTGATGTCAAACCATTCAAGTTGTAAACCAGTTAGTGCTTCATGATTACTCATCATGATTTTTTTTCTTTCTTTTTTTTTACTTGTAGGAAAGCCAGGGTCTCGAGGACTGCCAGGTCCCAACGGGCCCCAGGGGGAAACTGGGGCAAGGGGTCCATCTGGAACTCCTGGCTCTAAGGGACCCTCAGGACCAGTAGGTAAGAGATGATTCACCATGATGATTATTGACGGTCAGAAGACTAGATCAAATGAACTCTGTCCTGCTGGCTGTTTACACAGTTTGCCAATATGTGCATACTTACATTGTTGTCTGAAGAAGAAGACGTTTGAATGGCTTACTAAAGAAAGATCAGTGGAAAGGACAGAGATGTGACCTGAGATGTCCTGACTGTTTGTTTTTTACTTAAAGCTCTCAGTCATTCACAGACCCTGCAGTGGTCAAAGCCTGAGCATTCCAGTGGCCTTTGAGGTTTACTGGTCACTCACATGGAATTTGCATTTTATTGGCCTGCATTTAAAATCATATGTTTCTAAAAGTAATCTTTTTTAAATACTTGTGCCTTGTTGCCCGCCATCATCAGCCAAAACAGAAACCGAATAATAAACTCACTGCTTATGTACAAATAATGAATGACCTGTTGAAGCAAATACAGTAGTAAATCTGCCGTCAGCTTGAATGTCAGTGATGAACAAAGTAAATGGAGAGTGATGCAGTACGTCACATCTGCTCCTGCTATCCTGGGTTATTCCTCTGCTCCGTATCAGCCCAACATGTGAACCTTGCGCCATGTAAAAATGAGCTTTAGATCGAAACTTGAACTACAAAACCACTTTCTGAGAAGCTCTGTGTGACTTCAGTTATAAAAAAATWWAAAAAAAAGCTTGGGCCTTATACAAATCCCAGCTCATTATGATTTCCATATGTCTGCAGTGTTTCTGTTTTTTTYTCTCTCTCCATTACTTCATATGTATCCAAAAGCAGTGCTGAGATTTTCCTATTGTGCTGATTTTCTTTTCAATCTGAAGCAAAAGATAAACACAGGAAAGGAATATGACCAGTGTTCTATAAAAATGAGTCAAATATGGGAGAAAGGTTAACTTTGTGTTGCAAATATCTGCTTGTATTTTGTCATAGTTTTGCATAGATTTGGCTGTTTTCTCTTATATGTTGCAGAAACTTTAAAGGGCCAGTTGGGACATTTATGTGACCCACTGTGCTGTGGATGGCTTCAACATAGTGAGCTGTGATGCAATGCTTTGGCAAAGGTTATTGTGAGGTTCATTAGAGAAAAAAATGGAAAGGTGCTGAGTGTTGATTTGACAGGGGTGGGGTGATCTCAGACAGGTTAAATGACGAAATGAGATTTTTTAATACCTTTAAATGAATTACAAAAAGAGGTTAGAGGGACACTTTCCTGACCGCCTCAGGGGTTTTTTTTATGGATAAAAACACAGAAACAGGTGGCATGCATGCACGGAATATTTAATTTAACGCATGCCAGTAACATCATGCAGAGTTTAACTCTGTTTATTTGAGTTGCTCTGGGTCACAGAGTTTCCAGCAGCAGACCATTAATGACCCTCCTGTTAATTACAGAGAAACAAAGTCAGTCGCTTCACACACTCCCCCACTGCTTCATCCCTTTTACTCCACATGACGTCCACCTAATCAGACACTTATGTTACGTCAGCACTTTCTCTAATATTTTCCCTCACTGATGGTTGTCGTAGTTTCAATCTCCATTCAGGACTATGCTGGTTTGAACATGGTGTGCAGCATATCTGTCACTACACTACAGGGCTTATTCATCTTTCATCTAATCTTTCAGGCCCTCGTGGTCCACCAGGACTCCCAGGAGAGAGAGGTCTCCCAGGCCTGCCTGGTCCACCCGGCCCACCAGGCCCACCAGCGCCAGCCAGCGCCCGCATCCCAGAACCAGACCACAGTAAGACCCACAGCAGTAACACTTCTTACAAACTCAATGAGAATATTTCATAACAAACAAAAAAGTACTTTTATTTTGTATTTATTCTAAATCTCTGTAATAACTTCCTAATGTTTTTGAGAAAAAATATTCACAGCCGTTAGAGCTTTAAAGTGCCTGTGACATGCATATTCTTCAAATACAAAAAGTCAAAGAAAACATCTTTATATTTAAGAAAGTTGAAATAATACACACATTTTTAATCCATTTTGTCCCATAACTGGCATATTTTCTTTTGAACTTGGCTCAGACAAAGTGAAACAGGAAGTGACATCAAAGAGGAACTCTAACAAAAAATATAAACCTCTCTGGTCTTTGTTTATTGAAACAATATTATCTGAACTCTGAAACTTCTTCATCTCTCTGATAGAGACTCAAAAATTTTGAAAGAATCTTTTGAAAGAATCTTAAGAAACATCAGATTCTTCTCTACAGTCTGGGTTGTTGGCTGTTGTAGCAACACTGTTCACATGCAGACATTCCCCTTTGACATCACTTCCTGTTACTTCCCAGGCAAAGTTCTCAACAACTGTTCATCTCAGCAACATGAAATTTCTTTTGCAATATTTTATATATGTCCTCTTTCTAAAAATGCATTCACATGTATTACAAAAATTTGACGTCAGAGGCACTTTACACTTCAGTACTGTGCATAATTTTATCAAAATACCATTCTAATATTTTGCTTCCTTTTATTGTTTTTCCTATAGCTTTAAGACCTTATTTCATCAGCTTTTGATTTTTAACAAATAGAAAGCACCACTTATTGTTTTTTGTGTGTGTATATGTCTCCTTTAAAAGCTGCACAATAAGTCTGTGTTAGAATTTTTTATAGTTTTGAAACTTATCCATAGTGTAAAAAAATCCAATAATGAGTACACTTGTCTGACAACCACTTCCCCACCTCCTCCTTTAATGAAAGGGTTTTTTATGGTGAAGTAATTCACACAGTGAGACCGCACGTCAAGCCAAAATCAGTTAAACTTGTTTACATCCTTATCTGGGCATTTCATTGCAAGCAGGGAGTTGCATTTTTTGAAAACTTTCAGCTTAACCCTTAAAACTCTACAGCAAAGACAGAAAAGATCTAAAAAAAAAAAAAAAAAAAAAAAGACAACTTTCAATTTCTTGACTGCTCCTCGCTCCTCGTTGCCCACCAACGACGTGGAGCAGAATCCGAATTAAACGGATGCAGAGGTCGTTACGTTGATGCAGACTTCATATCCTGGGATGAGAACCTGTCCACCGCTGATGTCACTCAACAGCTTCCAGATGTAGGCATCTCAGACAGCTGAGGTGGGGAGTGGGAGACAGATGGGAGGCCTTCCCCGGCTCTTTCAAGGTCAGCACATGGGCGGGTTTTACACACGGATTCAGTGGTAAAACAAAGTATGCGGCGCACAGATTTGTAAGCTCCGGGTTCCGCTGTGGAGAGCCGCGGGGGCGCTGAGGTTGGCACGATGGTTTCCGAGTCTGCGGGCTATTTCTTTCRCATCAAAGTAACAGTGGGGGGAACATAAGTTGGGGTGGGTCTGCAATGAGCTTCCTTTTGAAAACACTGAATTGTCTGGCCGCTGCGTCTGCGTCAGGACGGAGGAGGAGGACTGTGTGGGAATATTTCAGTGTTTCTGCTTATTTTGATGTAAAGCTGAAGTTCAGCTCTCAGCGTGCTCAGCTTACAACATTAAACACTGTTTGAAGCTGTGCTGCTTGATCTGTTGGTGTCCGGTCACTACAGGAAGCAGGAGAGTGTTCATACCTGTCAATCCTCTTCCTCATCGTCATCATCTTCCTCTTCCTCTTCCACTTCCTCCTCGTCTATATTGGGTCTGCGTTTCCTGTCACAGTGACCCAACAGCTGCACACTTCCTCGAGTTCGCCACTTACTCTTGTTATGCTGTTGACGCACCAGCTGTTGGAGTAATATGTGCTGGGAATGACTCTCAGCTACTACCATGGCAAACTTTAGCTCAGTGTCTGTAAAACCGGCTGAGTTAGAGACATTTTTGTGTTAGTTAAGGCTGAGTAGCCTGTGGTGCCATCTTAAACTAAAGTAATAACTACAAAAGATGTCCACGCAATGATGACTTTCTCCAAGTTTCATTCAAATCTATCCAGTGGTTAGAGAGATATTTTGCTAACGGACAGACAAACAGGCACACACAGACACAAGTTAAAAACATTACCGCCCCTTTGCCTTTAGCAGCGGCCAATAATAACTGTCCAGCTCTGATTTTTTTTTTTTCATTTTGATGAGAATATTTTGATTTTTAGAAAACACTGCCCTCTAGTGAATTTTCTGTTTTCAAAAAAACGTACGGAGCTTTTTGTCCAAGGCAGCTTCAAGGGTGGGTTACATTTTATGTTTATAAAGAAATTAAACTAAATTATTAGACACAGTGAAACATCTGCAAAAACACAAGGACCACTTTATCTTAAAATACAACATTGCATGTTGTTCAAAGCAAGCAAAGTGCTACGTTTAGCTTTATTCTTAAACATCATGATATTTAACTTCTATTAAAATATCATCATTGTTGGTTCATATAATCATCTGTCAAATTATTATAATCACAGCTTTTGCCTCATTTGTTCCATTTCAATCAGGAGAGTAGCTTAAACACATCTATTGTTTCGACTCCAGATCGTGGGAAAGACCCCTTCTTCACCAACACCTTCCATGACTCAAGAGGTTTGCCTGTTCCTGGACCCCAGGGTCCTCCGGGGCCTATCGGTGAGTGCTTATTGTTCACATGATGGTTGGTGCTGGAAAATATCTGTTAGCTGCAAACATCCTAAAAGTGAAAATGATTTTCATACACTGCTCTTATACATTTCACCGAATTTTCCCCAACACATTTTTTCTCTAATCAAATGCGTAGTTTATATTTTTAATCAGAAGTTTGTGACCTCCTAATTTTGTGCTTTTAAATGCACAAAGGTTTATTTGTGTCCAAACACAAAGCTACACTGATGAGCACTTCCTGTCCTGTTGTTGGACTGAGCTCAGAGGTTTTCATCATATAGAACTAATGACTCTGTATCCATCTAACACACAGGACCCCCAGGTCCCAGAGGCCCAGTTGGACCTCCTGGCCCATCAGGACAGAATGTAAGCCTGTTCACAACTTAATGGTGACATGAACACGAAGAGATTTATCTGTATCTTTGTGATTTCGATTTTTTTGTTTGGCTGAATGCAGGGGAAACCTGGAGCTCCAGGGTTGCAGGGCCCTGTGGGGCCAAAGGGAGAACGTGGGGAGAGAGTGAGTACACTCAGTTTGGATTAATTATCCCTCATTCTACTCAAGAACGGGACAGAGACGTGTGATTGTTGATGACAATAGGATTTTACAAACCCTAACCAGACCAGATTTCCTCGAAAGCTTGATGATACAAGGAACAACTTCCTGTAATAAAAACTGTGAAAAAACAATTCTTTATAAATTAAAAGCAAGTTGCTTCATTTGATCCAGTTTTCAGAGTAAAAAAAGTTACTTTTCATGTTTTGTGAGGCGTTTTATTTTGCAGTGCCATTTAATTGTGTGAATGCTTCATATGCTTTTTCCCGTACGTTTTTCAGCATCTAACTTGTTCCACAATTTTTGTGCTATTTCACCAATTCATTTATCAAAACGTTCAGCTCATTCATGTGAGGGGTGCTATGACTTTTAGTATTTCAGCTTTTTACACTTTTTCAGCCACTTTTTTGCCATTGAAAATGAATGGAGCTGTTTTCAACGTCCYTAAACTCCTTTGAAATGTTTCTAAATATTTACCGAACCTTACACACATTTTTCTCTGGTTATGCTCTTTTTCACATTTGTGTGCTAATTTTAGCTATGTTTTTGCTATTTCAGCTAAAATTCTGCTTCTTTCTGCTATTCTGCTTTTTTCTACTTTTTCTGCTGATTTCTGCTGTTTCTGCTTCTTAAAGATGCTTTCTGCTATATTCGGCTATTTGCTGAAATTTTTGCTAATGTTTAGCTGCTATTAGCTTAAGTTAGCTTTTCTAAGCTAAATACGCATTTTTTTTGTWGCTATTAAAACTTTTTTCTGAAAACTTCAGCAAACTTGTGCTCCTGGTTATGCCTGGTTATTCCAGCTACTTTTTAGCTGTTTTACTGAAACTTTCAGCTGCTTTGGTCATTTTACTACTAATTGTCACTTTTTTGTACTCATGTGCAATTCTTCTGCTAGTTTTACAATTTTTACAACACTTTCTCTATCTGGGTGCTAATTTCAACTTGTGGCTGCTAYCTTTAGCCTATTCTATGCTAATTTTAGCTTATTTATGCTAATTTAGCTGTAGATCTGCTTCTTTCTGCTATGCTATTGCTTTATTTTACTTTTTATACCTTTTTCTGCGACTTAGTGCTATTTATGCTTCTTGCAGATGTTTTCAGCTATGTTTAGCAATTTTAGCTCTTAGCTTTGTGCTCCTTTTTACTGTTTTTCCGCAAAGTTAGTCTTTTTTTTTGTTTCTTTCAGCTTTTCGAAGTGTGCTCACATTAACACTATTACTATTAAATATTTCCAGCTCAATTTCAACAGCTTTCAGTTTAAGTTTTCAGCATGAAGCATTCACACTAGCATTTTCACAGGAAATGTACACTCACCGGCCACTTTATTAGGTACACCACGCTAGTAACGGTTTTGTGGTTATAAAGGGATGGACATGGTCAGCAACAATACTCAGGTAGGCTGTGGCGTTGCAACGATGYTCAATTGGTACCAAGGGGCCCAAAGAGTGCCAAGAAAAGATTCCCCACACCATGAAACCACCACCACCAGCCTGAACCGTTGATACAAGGCAGGATG
>NW_013952516.1:373480-380016 GCF_001266775.1 Austrofundulus limnaeus | reverse complement strand
GTGATTGGCTGATTAGAAATTAAGTGTTAACGAGCAGTTGGACAGGTGTACCTAATAAAGTGGCTGGTGAGTGTATTTTCTCTAGTTATGTTGTAAGTTTGTCCGCAGGTTTTTAGACGTTTTGCCAAATGTTACTCTAAAAGTATCAGGCACTTCGTAGCCTGCTGCAGGGTGGTGTTTTCAGTAGATTTTCCTTCATCATCAACTCTGAGACAGACCTTTTGGTTTTTCAGGGTCTTTTAGGTTACACAGGCGACAGAGGTCCCCGAGGCGAGCCGGTAAGCTGCTTCTTCTCAAACTCCGTAGGGTTTATATCAACACATGTCAAGTGGGTATGTGGCAGTGGATTACACTCAGCAGCACACTGAGGGGTAGAAGAAGCTTTTTTTCTGTGRCTCTAAACTCTAATTCACAGCTTTCAATTAAAGTTTGAAATTCACACGTTCAATGTGTCTTCATAGGGAGCACCAGGTCCCAAAGGAGAGCCGGGAGAAAAGGGCTTGCCGGTAAGACTGTAGCTGATGCTGGTTCACTAAATGACACAAAGTTTCGATTTATTTTATTCCGTGTCTAAATCAGGTTTTTTTGTTAACTTCTTATCATTTTAGCATTATGAATGTAAGATATTTCCATAGAAATCATCACATTTTAAAATTTTGTTATTTTATTCTAACCTGACCAAATTGTGAAGATATATTTAATAATCTGTGTGTTCATCTGACTGCAGACCAGCTGATGTGTTCAGCTGCACCTTTTTTTTCTCATCGTACATTCCTACCTGTTGTTTCATTAAACAGTCTGTTTTCTTTTTATTTATTTGAGCATATATGATTAGTGTCTAAATATATTGTGTATGTGTGTTGTTAGTCCTTGGGGTGAGCKCTGGACTGCTGTCCTCTTGACCCAAAAGCTGTCTGACTCCCTCTGCAAGCTACTGTCTCCATGGCTACCTTTCACAGTCACCTTTTCAGCATCTGACTTTGGCATATACATATAAACAAACAAACAAGACACAAAAAAACAGCAGGTTTGATTGATCCTAAATTCCTAATTTTGCTTTATTTCCGCTGTGCTATTTTTTTTTACTCATTTTGTCTATTATACACAATATTTAGAGTTATTTCAATGAAGCACAGAGTAATAATCTGAGGTGTATATGCCAAATGACTCCATTATGTGTCAGTGGTGGGTCCTGTTGGGTTTAGAGGTGTTGTGCTCTGATTTTGTGTGAAGTGGATACAGCTAAACTCTTCGTTCCCAAATTGTGACCTTGCATGATAAGCATGTTGCATGTATTTTTTTTCCTGGATGACTGAAAATGGCTACTAAATCTAAATAATGTGTGAACTAATACTGGTAGAAGGCACAAAAAGGGAAATTCTTGAAGTTAATAAGATAAAGAGTTGATATTAGAACTTTTAACTGCTAGAGATCCATGATGTTACCTTTCTGATTTTTAGGATTGTGACTGAATTTCCTGTCTAAGTTAGTCTGCTAACGTTGGTTAAACAGTGGATGCAAATTTGATGCACATTTTTTTCCCGTGCACTTTTCCACTTCGCGGGGAGCAGGTACCACTCTCCAGTGGTCATTATGCACAAATCTGCAAACACCCTGGATAGGACACAAGCCCATCACAGGCCCACATAGAGGCAAATGAGACTTTCACTCTCACTCACACCTAGAGACAATTTGGCAATTACCCTAACATGCACAGGGAGAACAGGCAACTCCACACAGAAAGGCTCCAGGCAGGTGGCAAACCTGTGACCTTCTTACTATGAGGCGACGGCACTAATCACTGCTTCGTCATGGTACTGAAGAAATTTATTAGACATGTTAGATACTGATTTTAAAAGCACTACAACATTTCCATAGTTTTCCTTTTTAAGGCTTGACTTTTACAGTATAATCTATTGTTTGATTATGGTTATGTCTTGATTAAAATAGGTTTAGTTACATTCCTGAAACACCATGGCAACACATGATAAATCCATTAATATAAACATCAGGAAAGCATTGCTGTTTGGAGTGTCTGTGATTCAGCCGTAGGCCTGTAGTGGGCGTACCAGGCACTGAAGAAACATGTACAGTATATATAGACCGGGACTTCCGGTTTTCATTCAGCTTTGGTTTCATGCCTGCACAGAGAACATTAAACCACCGTTCACTCTAGTCACTGGTGTTGTATGGTCCTTCTCTTCACATTGTCATCTGTTCAACATTCATGGGATTTCGTCACGATTTCAGTTAACGAACACTAAATATCCTCACAGTACCTTAAAGTAATACTTGGCAGTCAAACTTTAGAGAATTCAGATAAAATCAAAGAACAACCAACCCTCCTAAGACAATTTTGCCGTTTTTACTTCCCATTTTAAATGTTTATTTTATGTCCTTGATTTGTCTTGTCCATAGTGCCCATAAAAAAATAAAAATCCTTCATCTGTGCATCAAAAGCTTCAGCCATGCTTCTCTGCATGCTTTTCTTTACTTGTTTCTGTCTGTTTTACATCTCAAGTTACAGAAAGTCTTTTTTAAATGTATGACTCAGAAGGACTTATTGCTTAACAAAAAAAATCAGATGTTGTTGTGAGCCTTTACTGACTTTACGCTGCAGGATGACCACAGGTAACGAGTCTGCAGTGTCAGGAATGAACACTGTGGAGCTTCAACAAAACTGCCAAGGAGGTGCAGTTGGCATGACTGTACCTATGTCCTGGGAAAAGTGTTGGTTATGTGACCCAGTATGATGCTGGCCTGTAATGTGCATGCTGATGTTTCCCAGCATGGCAGAGAATGATGCAATACAGCAGCATGTTAATGAGGGAGGCGTACAGAGAGCTACATGATGATCGTGATGCTGGGCAGATATGTGGACTGTTTTTAACCCTCTAACTTGCTGAACTGGATTTGGAAACACGACTTGCATCTTGGCGAGCAGTTCTTKTAGCTCGCGCTCTTTACTATGACGGCTGTATCTATCTTCACAGGGGGACGGGATACATCAGATCAGAGAGGCGCTGAAGATCTTAGCCGAGAGGGTTTTAATCCTCGAGACTATGATCGGTATTCATGGTGAGTAGGAGGCCTGAGGAGCGGTCAACTTTAGGCAGGGGTCAAAGCTGTGAGARGGGGTGCTCGTACTCCCTCTGTACCGCGGTGCGGAGGCAGATGGGTGGGAACAGTCACAGGTAGCCCCCCAGGACTCAGACGGGTTTTTCCACAGCCTCACACGGTACCCCTGTCACTGCTCTCTGATAGGACATTAGCTTGCAGATGTTCCAAGACTTGCAGGCAGACCTTGAGCTTCTGGCTCGCAGGGTGACTCTTCTGGAGGCTATCATCTGGCCAGGTAACGCTGAGACACCCACAGTCCTGCCGGTCCTCACTTACACCCTCAACTAAACTTAGAACATGTTAGAAAATATATGACTTGTAACTGAATGTTTAACTGTTGTAAGATTTTGCTGAAAAGATGTCTTTCAATTATGTATTAATTTTTTTAACAGTTGAACATTATTATTGACTTTAAAATAATAATTTTGAGTTGAGGTTTTAGTGGATATCTGCTGTATGTACATTAGACTTTTAAGTGTTATTTAGGATAAAGCAACATTTAATGACAATCAAATTTGACCACATCTTCACCACAATCAAAATGAAGCAGAATAGTAAAATTTAGAGTTTTATACTTTTTCTTAACAGTGATTATACTGTCATGAGTCTTTTATAAAGTAAAATCCACTATTTTAAGTTGAATGAGATTTTATTCACTCTAACTGTGTACATTTAAAATTTTTGAATCATACCAAGTAATTAACAAAAAACCTATTTCAGTCAGGTAATTGAGTAAAATTGTGCTTATGGTCTGTTGTCTTGCATTTTTGTTTCATTAAAAAAAAGAACATCTTGGTTTATCTGCTGGAGCAAACAGTTTTAAGATTGTATTCATGGCTTTATAAGTTGTGGTCAGCTGGTTTGATATTTTAAAGAAAAAAGTTGAGAATATAATTGTGATAACATTTTTCAGGTGAGAAATAAAATAAGGTGCAGTGGTCAGTGCTGTGGATGAGGCTGCGGGTTTGAGCCTTGGCTAATCCGCTGCAGGAGAGAACAGCGGAAGGAAGAAAGGCAATATAAAAATAAAAGCTTCCATTTAATTATTTTTGGTAAAGGACCTGTCACACTAGCAACTTATGCCAACTTATGAAACATTTTTATGTCTAAATTGCTAATAAAGGTTATATATTTGATCAATTTGTTCAAATTAGCTGCTATAGTCTAATAAATAACCCTCTATTGCTTTAATATTTAATGTTTATACATCATATGTAGTCAACTTCTCACAAAAACAAACACAAAAAGTTAAAAAATGATTGTGTGAACCCATGGTTGAACTTTCTGTAAAGTGRGAAGACTTCACTGTGGGTTGAGACACCAAATATGGGATATTGAGATGACCCTATGTGTGCATAATCAAATATTTTTTGCCTTAATTGTTACATGAGATCATAAACATTATTTGTAAATTCATAAATAATAGCATAATTTTTTTAAAGTGTTTTTATGCTTTGGACTAGTTTGGATTACAAATCTCTGTTAGCAATGTTAGAAGCTAAAAAGTGTGGGAACCACTCGTTTAAATTATATAGAATATCACATAAATTACACTTACCAGTTACAAAACAATTATCGTCCCTACAGCTGATTATTGATCCTTAATCAAAATGACCAAATATAAGGCCTGCTGGTTGGGAACTGTACTGTATGTCCACACGTTCAAGGACAGGGAGGCCCCGTTCCAACTGCTGTCTCTTCTTCAACAGAGCCTGATTTAGGGTCTGGGGATGAACCGTTTGGCACAACCTCTCCTAGTTTCTACAGAGATAAGCGAGCAGGGACATTTCCACGTCGACTTGCTACCCCTCTGTTCTCCGATTCCAAGGTGTGAGGGCAGTAGCACACCTCACTCACCCTGAGGAACACAGGCTGGGTCGACTTCCTCTCATCTAGTCTCATCGGCTTTCATCTGGTCCCCAGTCGGGGCTTTATTGTAAGATTTTAGGATGGGAGACACCTCAGGGAAACTCCACTGATACTCCGAGAACTGCTTCGACCACCACCCACCATCATAACCAAATGCTCCCAATAGCTGCTAGTGTATTTCATGTCTTCAGCTATAAAACTAAAGACAATAATAACTACCATTTTAAATATCTGTGGTGCTTGTTGAGCTATAATTGGTTCTAAACAAAAAGGGTCATTAAGAAAACTCAAGTGAAGGAGAAATCAGATGTGAGGAAACACTTTGTATTTAACTGCAATCTGAAGAGTGTTTAATATTATTGAAGTGTATTCATCCTTTACAGTTTGCAGGACAAATTTACAAACCTCTTGTATTCATTGTTATTTTGTTGAACTCAGTGTTATGTAGTGCACTAAACAGATGAAGTTGTTTCTTTTCTGTGTGAGCTTCGCGCTTTTAGTAGTGATTTGTAGTTTGTTTTCTGGTGTTAGTTTTTGCAAGAAGTGCGTCCTGATACACGGCCGATTAGCATTGACTTAAAAATATATATAAATTTTTAAAAAGCGCGCTGCAATCTGGGAAAAAACCTGATCAAAGGTAAACTGTTCATGTTGAGATTTTAAACACATGGGAAAGTGTTACTGGAACTTGAACATATTTTTACCACAGCTGTGTTGGTAAACTGGTTAGAAATKAAATAAAACACTTTGTTTTTTCATCTTATATCAAACTTATTGTGAAACTATTTAAATGACAAATTTTAGTTTATGTTGTAAACTGTTGTGTAACCATTTTGTATTTTGAATTTTTTTTCTTGCAAATGTGTTACTGTGTTAAGATAATACTGCCAAGATGATCAGTGTAATAAAATATTGTTTAAATTTTTTTATTATTATTATTTTAACATGTCATCTGTTTAAATGTGTGGTACAAAAAGTATTCATTAAACATGTTTTATAACAAACTAACAACATCCTGTCTTTTGCTCTGGTGCAAAGTTATGCAAACAAATCGTTTGCATCTACATGTCAAAACTGTTTTTTTTTTGTTAAATATTTTTCTTTTCTAAACTGTTCTTGCAATCAACAGAAAGAATTCAAGCTCAGCAAAACCTAAGCATATTACTCTTGAGTGCAAAAGTAGATAAAGACCGAGTTCAGTTGTCTAAGTGTTTTGCAGGGATAGACGTTTTTTTCCCTTGGACACCACCACAGCTTGCTCTCCGATGCTGTCTTCAATAAGTAGGGAGATGGCGCCATCCAGCTGCTTCGATGCTGCTAATGCCACCACAGCTTTATCTGTGGGGAAACCCATCTTCTCCAGCTGCTGAAGTCTGAGAGAAAACAAGCACAAGTCTGGATGAGTGCTTGAAACCACAAAACTAAATTATTTCATATTAAAACACACCGGGTACTGTGCTAAAGTCTTGAGCCACTCATACAGTATATATATAATATGTATTTTAGGGGTGCAACAATACATGTACCCGTATCGAACCGTATAAAAC
>NW_013952516.1:367591-372711 GCF_001266775.1 Austrofundulus limnaeus | reverse complement strand
TTCTGCTTTTTCACTCAACTTCGATTGTCCATTTTTAGAAGATTTTTTTTTTCTAATTTTAAGTTGTTAAGATACTTGACTCTGAACTACAGCATTAAAAGGCTCCTACACTGAATGAACTTGTGTTTTTTTTTACATTACTGACAACTTAGCAAATAATTAAYTGCAGATAATGTTCATCTGCTGTAGCTAGGTAACACTTCTGACAAATGGAACAGACATGCTGACACAGTCAGGTACCAGGTCTGGGCAGAGTATGTGGGGAAAAAGCAGCTGAAGTAATCATTCTAACAGGTTAAAGAGAAAATCATGGTGKTTTCAAATTTATTTTTGCATAGTACCATATTTAAATGACAAAATACTCATAAAAATACAAACCGTAGTGATGAAACGGATGATTTGGGCACCTCGACCTTTTTATCAGAGTCCATCTCAGGAGCATCCTGTAAAGATGCCAGTATTCCTGCTCTTAGCATCTCCTCCTCCAGCAGCTCTGCCTCAGGACGTGTGACAGACTCTTCCATCACCCAAGCAGGTGAAGGTTCCATCCAAGAGGGGTGGCTGAAAGCTGTTGGATCTCTTGCTAGGGGAGTAGTTGGCTGATTGACAGGCAAGAACTGAGGAAGTGAGCTGTTAAAAGAAAAAAAAAGAAATTTCAAAACTTGTCAGCCATGCTTGCTGAAGTAGCTGTAGTAATTTAAAAGATATTAAATTTGAATTATTTACAGCACCTCTGTGGAGCTGCAAAGGTAGGCAGTCTGAATCTGGCTGAAGTAGGAACATACAACCAGTCAGGAATGTAGTCAAAAATCTTGGCTTCCTCCAGTTCCTGTAATGTCCTAATAAAGGGCTGATTATCTGTAAGTTATATTAAGTATTTATAAGAAAAAATTACAAAAAACTCAGATGTAARTAATTTCATCATGGATTGATGGGTTAAGAAGCTTTAGGCTCAAACCAATTAATATTACATGGAGAGATTATGAAAGGATGACAGGAACAGGATGCTCCTTGTCTTATCTAAAATAAAAAACAACACGCACACATAAACCACAAGAAAAGTACAGTTAGACAAAACTGAAGATTTTTAACCTGACTGCAGCTCTAGAAACGATGAGATGATGCATTCTGATAAGCATCAACCGACTGTATAAGCAGAGAAGGATACAGTTGTGTCCAATGCATATCGCACAAAAGTGAAGTAGGGCAGGCGTCCCTGGCAGCAGCAGAAGGCCAACCAGCAGGAGAAGCCAGGGGAGGAACCAGACTGGTACACACCTCATCAGCCTCCTTTGGGATGTCTGTCGACACTGCGCTGTAACCAGAGCGAGGTGGACAGCTGAGTAACCACTGATCCGACTCGCCTCACCTCCTCCCACAAAGAGGACCAGAGTGTAAACAAAAGGCAACAAAATCATTGTCAGGGTGGAGAGGGCCAACAAGGCGACTGTTCCCCAGCGGCTCTCCTGATATGGTCCCAACAGCAGCAGGAGCACAACACTGACCAGCAGAGAGGACAGGTCATCGTGACTGAGAGCATACAGAAACACATCTGAGGAGAACAAACAGTGACAGGCATTATATTTTACTAAAGCTGAGATACTTTTGCTTTAGAATCCCTTAAATGATCAAACTGAGTTACCTCTGATCCTTGGGAAATCTCCTCCGGGACCTAAGCTGAGACTTGCCTGAATGGCCCCAGCATACATCAACAACATCACTGTTATCAACACAGATGTTGCCAAGCAGAATCCAGGACGATCTGCTCTAAACCAAAATCTCAATGGCGACAAACGACCCTGCATTGTATAACATCAGCTGCAAGTCGTCCTCCCTCTTATTCTAAGATTATTCTGGCCAATAAACATCTGTGTAGGATAATAATAAAATAGCTATCAAGGGTTTACATTAACACAATTATTTCTTAGCATTTAACACTATATACATTATATTAAATAGGCTGCTCAGCTGAGAGCTATTTTCAATCTTTTCTGCTATCAGAGACGTATGCATTAAGAAACTAAAATCTTAAGAGTAAAATGCATTTTAGATTATTCATATCTTTAGAAAGCAACTAATAATCGATGTACCTCAAAACATTAGCCAACAAACTTCCGCAAGCTATTCTTCTTCTTTGATTTTAGAAAACAAGTCCACCAAACAAGTCTACCGCCACCTACAGGCCATGCTTCCTCAGTACAGAACCTACAAAAACAAACAAAACGGACCCAGAAGTTTATTGTTTCAGGTTTCAAGCGCTGATGTGTTGTTTTATGGTGAAAAAAAATGCAACATAGCTTTTTTCCTGAATTGTTGGTCAGAGAATGCAATCATTTAGAAGATAAAATAAGAAAGAAAACGTGTATAAATTGTGTTAAACTTCATATTTTTCATACCCGAATTTTGAATGAAAGCACAATAAATCTGTTTATATTACTCAAATAGTATCACATCACTTTATTTTCTTTATTCACGTAAATGTTTTTTTAATTATATGTGAATAGTACAGGAGTTTGATTTCAGAAGAATTCTCGCGATGTTGGTTTTATCTCGCGAGATTTCGTTGCAGAGAAGATCGTCGTCGTCTTTTTTTGCAGCGTCCGGTCATCTCGTGCAGATTTGCTAAAATGGCGTCAGCTCCCGGTGAGTAGATTTTTTTAAGCTATTTTGGACCAATTTTCTACAAGGTTAAGCATTTAAGATAAAGTTATGTATGTTTATTAATTTTACATTCTTAGTAGCGTAATAGTTCATTCTTTCACTTTGTCTACGGTTGAACTTTGATTTGTAAGAAACGCTGCGTGGTGGGCCTYTCTTTAGCTTAGCTTAGCGGTTTGCTCATTGCCGCATGGCTTTTCTTTTTTAACTTATGCGTATTCAGGCCGAAAATGGCATAAAATTGCACCATCATAGCAGATTGTATTTTATTCTGACCACAGGCGTACTTATTTCATAATCATGTGACATATTGGTTTGCTATTTAGCATGTTCCTTGATTGAATGGCGACACATGGGCCTGTAACGACGTGCTTCTCGCGCGCGAACTGTGTTTTGTTGGAAACTTAATTCCACTTTACTATGTTTTTACAGATTACAGCTCCTACAGCCAGACTGGTGCTCAGCAGGGGTGAGTTTTGTCAATTTTTTTTCTTTTTCTTTTTTTTTTTTTTTACACACATTGCTGTGTTTAGATTTCAAAATAAAATATAGGACTTCAGGCGCTTTATTAAATCTTCTTTTAAATTGTACGATATGTTATGTAGTACTAGTATCATGTATGGACAAAAAGAATGGTAAAAGTCACATAGCTGGATAAGAGTCATAAGCTCATATGGGACCCTATGAATCCAGTTGCTAAAACTGATTTCATTGTACAGGTATGCCTCCTATGCTGCCCAGCCATCACAAAATTACGGGCAGACGGCTCAGGTGAGATTAAACAAAACTGGTAGTATTTTCTCTGTTGAATGTTGCTTTTGTTGCACCAATGTCTTTAACTATAAATAAAATTGTAAGTAACTTATACGTTATAGTTTACATATATTTAATAGTGTAGCTGTTTTTTGTTTTGAATTTTCCTTCTTCCAGCAAGGCTATGGTCAGCAGAATTATGGAGCATATGCTCAACCTGCTACACCTACTGCAGACAGCAGTTACACCCAGGCTGCCCCTGCAGCTGGAGGATACCCTCAGCAGCAGCAGCAGCAATATGGATCCTCATATGGCCAGCAGGCGTCAGGTCAGTTAATAAAAGTAGTTTTTGTTTAATGTGTTGTAGGTCTGCTTCTACCATGTAAATAAAGCCTCAATCTGAAAGTAGGAGTCAGTGCCTGAACAAAACATTTCTAAATACTTCATGGGCTGTATTTGAAGTTCATGTTTCACATTATTTAAAATGTTTGTTTTTTTGGTTTACAGCTGGATATCCTGCAGCCCAGTCTGCTACTCATGGCTATACACAGACAGCCCAGGGTTACGGAGCCAGTGGTTATGATAGTACACCTGCAGCAGCTGCTACTGCTTCAGCTCCCACTCAGTCTTATGGCACTCAGCCAGGCTACACTGCCCAGTCTGCCTATCCTGGATATGGTCAACAGGCTGCTCCTTCTGCACCTCAAAGGTATGATTTCCTTCTTTACAAGCAACATAGATGTTTATTTTACAACATAATCCATATTGTTTTGCCTAATGCTCTGTATTTACTCTTGTAGTTATAACGCAAACAGCCAGCCTGCTGGTTACAACCAAAGCAGCTACTCGCAGCCTGCATCATATGGACAACAACAACCTGGTTACCAGGGTCAGCAGGCAGGCTACAGCCAGCAGCAGGCTTACCAACAGCAGACACCACAGCAGCAGCAAGCTCCTCCTGCCTACCCTCCTCAGGGTGCTGGTTCCTATGGACAGCCTGCAGCCAGTCAGTACAGTCAGCAAGGAGGACCGCCCAGTTATGGCCAGTCGGGACATTACAGTAAGCACTACTGTGGATCCTTTGTGAACTCAAAGTATTTAACTTGAAATCAGGGCAAAATTCACTTAGAAACATTGGGCCTCATGCAAGGACATGTTCGTATTTTTATCCTAAATTTCTCTTACTTTTGTTCGTACGAAGGGTTCGTACGAACATGCCACATCAGATTCAACAAACCCTTCTATCTTCAGGAAAAGTGTGTAAATGAGCTGCGTAAACTGATGAATGCGTATCAGGTGCTCGTGCATGGGGAGAGGTGATTTACATAATTACCATACCAAAAAACACCATATAAGGATATATGTTTCCTGCCACACATACCAGGAAGTGTTCATTCATAAGTGACATCGCAAAGTAAAAAGGAACTAGTTTGGAGATTGAAGTTCTTCTCTCGGAGATCCACAAAAAAAGAAGTAATTTTTAGCAGTGTCAGCTTGGAACTAAAGGATCTGCTTTAAAGTCAAGGAATAAAATGTCAACTGCTGTTAATGTCGTGTCTCCCCGTGGGTCGTACAGTCGCTGAAAAATTTTTTTTTAATTGTATTTATCTCTCTCTGTAGTCCTGCTCCAGTTTTTTTTTGCTCAAATGTTTTTAATTTCTGTGTAAACTGTGTTACATGTTTCACTTATTCGGGGGACAGCCCCCCCC
>NW_013952516.1:356536-367301 GCF_001266775.1 Austrofundulus limnaeus | reverse complement strand
GGTCTGGACCACTCGTGAATTTTGTTCGTATCAGAAGAAAAACTTAGAATACGAAAAAAATGAATGCCACAAATTCTCCTAAATCACTCGTACGCACAACTTAAGAACAAACCTGTGCGTACGAACGGTTCTTGCATGAGGCCCGTTGTTGGATTTTTTTTTTTTTGTACTGACGTCACTGCATTGCTTTTTTTTTTTTTTAAGATAACTACAGACAGGATAGCCAAGGTGGGGGATCAGGTTACCCAGGTTCTGAGTCCGGAAGGTACCCGGGTGGGGAAAGCAGGGGTCCTGGCAGAGATGGCTTTGACCGAGGTGGAATGATGCATCGTGGGCGTGGAGGCATGGGTCGTGGAATGGGGTATGTATATTTCCTTTAGCTTTTAATCTCATTTTGATTTTTGACTACAGGTGCAGTTGCATTTGAGGTAGGGCTGGGATGATTATTCAAAAAACAATTAAATCGCTCCAAACTAATTACCAAGAGCTTGTAAAAAACTGTTTAACGCATGAAAGTATGTCAGTATATTGGTTTGTTAATTCTAATAAATATGGACATTTTTTAAACGCCAAAACCATAGTGGCTAAAATAATGTAACATTAGTATAGGCATTCTTGTTCAATTTTCTCAGCCCTGCCTCTTTTGATTAAAGGTAAGCATTTTTCATTTTTCTTGCACATTAATATTTGAACAGAGACCTGTGCATAAACATTAGATTGGATAGCTAATATATAAATTATTTCTTTATGGGTAACAACCATTTTTTGAGTAGTTGGGAAGTTGCTTATTTTATGGTTTGTCAGGCAGTGTCCTTTTGTAGCAATATACAAAATTTTACATATCAACTTAACTAAATTAGATTAAGAAATGTACACACACAGGAGTGATTTGCATTTGGATAAATTCATGAAAAAGTTTTTCAGGCTTACAGCTCTGTGTGCTTAACAAGTCTTGCAAACATTACAAACTTAAAGTAATATACTGGGCTGGTACAATATTTTCAGTTCCATCTCAAACACAGTTGTGTTCACAGTCAGTTTGTTTCCTCCTGGCGTTTTTATTTACCACCTCATTGGTATTTTAGGGTGTTGCTGTGGTTTGATGGGATGTCAGATGAATATTTGTTCTTATTTGACTATCAACTGGTGTAAACAAAGTAGTCTCAAACTAAATAAAATCAATAATTGTAGTCAAGTTTGGTTGAACCTCCAAAGATAAACTTCAAGCCCAAAGTGATTGGTGGACCCCTGGGTTTCCTCAGGTTTTTATGCTTTTGGTTTTTAATGTCTACATTGGTTCCAAAAGAAAACAATTTATTGAATTAATAATTTTGTCTAAAGAGGTTTTTCAATCTTAACACTGGGTTTTGCCAGTGATGAAATGTTAACAAAGCAAAACAAACTATGGGGTCAAAATATAATAAAACATTTCATATGTAAATTTCAACATTTTCACTTTAAAAAAATCACTAAATGCTGAAGTTCACTGTCAAATTGGAACAAGACAAACACCCAAACACATTAAGAGGATAAAATCAAAAACATGGGAAAACAAGACTGACTGTGTGTAATGACCTTTAAAACTTGCTCTTAACATTATTTAATGAATTTAAACTTAGCCAGGGGGCTGTTTTTGTAGTTTTGTCAATCCATGGATTTTGGTGGTATTTATTCCAGTCTAAACTCAAAATCCAGTGACCAATTTTCACATTTATTATGCTTGTGTGTTTTAAACAGTTAATGGAAATGTTTTCCCATTTAAACAAAATTAGTAGTTGAAGTTAAAACCTTTTTGTTCTCTATGAAAGTACAGTGTGATCAACTATGGGGAACTGCAAGTTTTACTGCACATTTGTGTTGGTTTAGATATATTACATGTCTTGAGTTATGAGACAAGTGCATTTTTTGAGTCGTTCATTGGAGTTTGTTTTCAGAATAAATTTGAGGCGTAATTTTTCATTTTTACAAGCAGTTTTGGAAACCAATTTTTTAAAACTTCTAAGGTTTGATTTTTGATTTCTGAAAATCTTACATTTTCTGGTCATTAGGCTTATCAAAGCAGAAATTTCTGCAAGTTTTTCTTTTATTCAAGTTTTTATTCATTTAAAGCCAATAATGTACATAAATTCTGTTAGAAGGGCAGTACATAAAACAATGGTGCACATTAATATAAAAATCACTTCTATGTGGGCCTTTTAGCCAACTGATGATTTGCAGAAGTTGCCTTGGTTGGTCGTTGAAAAAAAGTTTCAACCTATCGGTTCAAATAAACTACACATCTAAAAGAAAGGAAAACTGACATTTTACTTACACATACACAAATTATACAAAAACAAGAGACAATACAAGAAGGGGAAGAAAAATATTGTCCAGTTTCAGTTGTTGTAAGACAGTGTACACATTTTTTATTTGAGTCCATGGTTTTACTCAAAGTTGAACTTAACAGTTTTATTAGTGTTGGTAAACAATATAACATAAGCCCTCTAAACAAAATATAATTGTCCAAACATTTTGTACTTTGCTGGTTGAATCTAACTTCTCTCCTTGTTACACTACTTGTACTGTTGGTTTTTGCTCACCACCTCTGGAACAAGGCTATTTAAGAGTCAAATTTATAAATCTGTATAGACCTATCCAAACTTAAAATACTATTTCTAAATGGTGTTATTTAATTGGTGCTTGACCTATAGTTGTCAAAGCTTGTTAAAACAACATAACTAAATAAAAGTATAGGTTTGCTTGGCCACAAACACTTGGATAAGAAAGGTGCAGCTAAAACATAGCTTGCAAATATAATGTGGTAGCCATTATAAGTAGACATGATCTAAGATGAAGACAGGTTTGTAAGTAATGTAAGTAAGAAAACAAGGTGGGTTACAGTTTGCATTTAAGATTAAATTAGTTAAATCAATATTTAAATACTTTTTAGTCATAGCATAGTTTGCCTTTGCACAGGTATTTGTGAAGGGTGGGTGGGGACACTGTCTTTTTGAAATGTTTTAAATTGTTTTGTGACTTGGAATACCAATGTCTGATTTTATTTTGAGCACTTTTTAACATGCTTTGTCACATTTATACCGTACAGGTAACAGTGAGACCCATTTAAAACCATCTTTTCTCTAAAAGTATCTACTCAGTAGAGTCKCCAGCTTAAGCAACATGAAGGAGCTTAAACAAAGATTTGAAGTCTGCCTTTTTTTTCAAGAACTGAGGATGGTGTTTTGTTTTGATTTTATAAGCATGATGGGTATACCAAAATGTTTTTTTTTTTAATTTAACGTATCCTTGGTGAACGTTGTGTATATATATTTTAACTTTTTTCATGAAAAAAATTGTACTTTTTTTTTTTACTAATAATAATTGGTTAATGTAATCACACTGCTCTTGTGAAATTTCAGATGCATTTTATATATTTTTTTACTTGTACAAAAGGCTGTATTCAAAAGTAATGTTAGTCAGGCTTGTCTTAAATACAGGATGTGTGCCGTCAATGCATCTGAAATAGTTCTTTGTACAGATGTTTTGGATTTAAAACATCTTAAAAGACTGTAAAAAATATTAATGTGTTTGAAAATGTGTCCACGACTGCAAACTGTCACTGAAATTGTTCTGAGCTAGCTAACGAATTTCACGTAATAATTATCCACCTCTATGAGATTGTGATTTATATTAATGACTCTAGGGAGATAGTTTTACGTTGCTGTCCGCTTAGTTCGAATGTTTTGATTACTCCCTCAATCAAGCCACTTTGCTCGAGCCGTGGAAGTGGCTGTAAAAGGGAAGCGCCTTCATATCTCCATTTATTCCCCCATAGCAGCGCCGGAGACAGAGGTGGCTTCAGTAAGCCTGGTGGTAAGTTAACGAGTATTACACTGGTTAGTCCTTTCAAAACCTTAAACTTTTTTCATAAATATGCCTTGTGCGTAAATGTTTAACATTGGGGTATACAAAATTTTACACAAACAAACTATTTCTTTTGGGTTTTTTTATGCCTAAGACCATTTGCTCCTGGGTACTCGTATAATTCAACCACTGGTTATGGTTTGACAAGATTTTAGGTGTGTTAATTACAAATCTAAGTGTTGATGCTCTGTCAGATTTGAGCTGAAGCTATTTTATATTTTGGAGGATTTCTCACTGGTCTTAAAGGCTTTTCAAATGACACATTTTCTTTTTGCCAATGGGTCTGAAAGTGTTCAATTCTCAATTCAGTATTACTTTTGGGAATTTTCTGCCACAAAGAACAATTTTTTTTCAACTTCCCAATATGAGTTATTTGTCTAAAAAGGAGTATTTGAATTACAATGTGTAGTATTTCTCAGTTGTGTACTAGATTTCATTTCCAGACACTGACTTCTTTCATTCTGTTTTTTTCATTCGTAACTTGTGAACTGAAGGACCTATGGGCGATGAACGTGAAATGGGTAAGTAAAATTTCACACTGCTGTTTCATACTGTCGGTTCACAAGTCTGTTTCATTTTAATTAATTTTTTTCTAAACATTTTTACCTGTAGGACGTCCAGAAGAGCAGGATGACTCTGAGAACAGCACTATTTACATCACTGGATTGACCGAGAAGGCCAACATAGAAGAAATGTCTGAGTTCTTTAAACATGTCGGCCCAATAAGGGTAGGAATAGTTTAATTTCCAGGATGGCTGCTTGTCAGAATGCACATTAAACACATTAGAACCATGTACTGTGAGGTATTAGTCCAGCTGAAAATACAATTCCCCTTTGTTGTGCTTGAAGATGAATCGTCGACTGGGTCATGCTGCAATCAACATTTACACAGACAAGGACACAGGAAAGCCAAAGGGAGATGCCACTCTGTCTTATGAGGAGCCCATCTGTGCCAAAGCAGCTGTGGAGCATTTTGATGGTATGCTTCACAAATAAATCATTGCACTTAAATCATTACCCATTATGAATATTTTTATAAAATGTATCCAGCATTTAAGACAAGGTGGTTGACTGTTTTTATTAAATTTTTTACTACAGGAAAAGAGTTTCAAGGCCGAAAACTTAAGGTGTCCATGGCTCGCCGAAAACCTATGATGGGGGGAATGAGAGGTGGCATGCCCATGCGTGATGGCATGATGGGTCGTGGAGGTAATCACCTGTACATTTTATTTATATATATATATTATTTTTTTCAGTTGTTTTTTTTTTTTTGTTCAATTTCTACAAAATCCAGTGATACAAATAGCCAAATCTAGTTATCGTGCAAGAAACTCTTTTTAGATGCTTTTAAGTTTTTAGAAAATTTAAATTTCCTTTTCAGGTATGATGGGTCGTGGAGGAGAGCGTGGTGGTTTTGGTCCACGAGGAGGCCCACGTGGAATGAACAGAGGTGGACCAACRGGAGCCAACATGCAGCAGAGAGCTGGAGACTGGGAGTGTCCCAATCCGTATGTAGAATGTTTCTTGTGCTGCACTTATATAAAGGTAATTGTTTGTTTCTTTGGCAATTTTGACGTGTTTGTAATATTTCAGGGGTTGTGGCAACCAGAACTTTGCCTGGAGGATGGAGTGTAACCAGTGCAAAGCTCCCAAACCTGAGGGCTTGGGTGGTGGCCCTCCTTTTCCTCCTGGAGGTGACAGAGGCCGAGGCGGAATGGGAATGCACAGAGGCAGAGGAGGTATGGACCGTGGTGGGCCGGCTGGAGCTGGAGGACCAGGTGGACCCGGAGGTTTCCGTGGAGGTTGGGGAGGTGACCGCGGTGGATTCAGAGGACGTGGTGGAATGGACAGGGGAGGGTTCCGCGGTGCCGGGCGTGGAGGACCACCCATGGACCGAATGGGTGGCAGAGGGGGAAGAGGAATGGGACCACCAGGTGGCAAGATGGATATGAGGTACATTTTGATTCTGCAAAACACCACTGATGGCCAATCAGTGATTTAGCTATTRAGTTTAATTCCCTATTTTTACTGTTTTCAGGGAACATCGCCAGGAGCGTAGAGAGCGACCTTACTGATGGAAAACTTCTGAACTAGTTCCTCCTGAGGGATCGAAGTTTTAAAAGAAGTTTTAATTTATGATTCCATATTTTGATGGTTATAGAACTGCCTTCAAACAAGCTGTGCAGTTGGTCAACTGTTTTTTCTTTTTTAGTTTATATATGTTTATATTGCATTCTGTATTGTGCATGTTTTTTTGTTTTTAAATACGCAGATTAGGTTTGATATATTGTAAAGTGTAGTTTTTCATTGGTTGATGTATTAACCTCCCTTTCCTGTGACTTACAATTAAATGATAGTTGGTAAATAAAATTTTACTCGTTTGATGTTTTGAGTTGTGGGCATTTTTACTCAGCATTATCAAATAAACAGAAAAGACAAATGTTCAAAGTTGACAGATCAAAGTTGTATTTCATCATGTAACCAACCAGTAAGAAATTGGACATTTTAGTTTAGTTCATTTTTTTTAAGGGGTGTTGTCATTTTATTTTTGAATTTCAACGGGCAGTTTTTTTTTTTTTTCACTGTTTAAGAAAAGTTGAAAACATTTTATATTGTTTGTGCTGGTAAATAATGCATATTTGCATGTATGTACAATTATATGCATTTATGTGAATATCTGCAGTTTTCTGCCAGTAGATGGCGGAGGTTGGAAACTGCACTTTTGACTCAGGCAAAAAAAAAAAAGAAAGTATTTTTAAAAGTAGTTATTAGTGTTCAGATTTTAATTTTTTGTGGTTCCACTAAACTCAATGGTAAACACTGAGTGGCAAATATCTCTTGATCACAGACGTTTACTTTCCCCCCACTTTTTGCACTTGTCAGACACATGGCTGTATAATCACCAATGTCCTGTTTTGTTATTCACACACTTAACTTTTCATAAAGGATGTGATTTTCTGCAGTCATAATGTTTAACATTTTAAATAGGTCGACTTGATATTTCTTAACTCGTGTTTAGGGGGTAAACCAAAGTTTGATAGATTTTTTTAAGAAACCCATGTTGGCAGACACCTTAAAAATCTTATTTGTTTCAGTCAGTTGCACATGTAAATGAATGCTAAATGCTCCGTCATACATTCTTTTTACTGAGAGAATCTGATTCATCCAAGCCCCGAAAATGATCTCATCAATCCCACACCCACCCAACGGTCTCCCACTTTTTCTCTGTCCATTTCTGTTCCAAGCTCCCCCTCCTTTCTCCTCCCCACTTAATTTCTCTTTTTAAAGAAAAACAATCCCTCCTCCTTGGCAAAGGCTGTGCTCTAGTCTTAATGACACCAGAAAAGTAAAAACCCATCCAATGACAAAGAAGCCAAATATTTTGTGAATTTCCTTTCAATATTCTAAGTAAATATTGCAGAAAACGACCCATCTCAAAAATAAACAGACAACAGATTCTCAATGTGGCAGAGCTGAAAATATTGAGGTTCTCTTTGGGAGTGAGATAGGAATGCAATCATCAGAGGAACAACACAATGAAAAAATACAGTTTGAGACCAGACTGAACTTGTCCAGAGGAGGGACAGTGGGTATATTGAAGGATGTTAGGGATGCAGCTGCAGCAGGCAAAGAGAAGACTGTGTAGTAAAAGAGGACCGAGTGAGATGAAGGATGACTCTGGACCCCTGAAGAGGGAACAGCTGTAAGAAGAAAGTAGTTTGGTTTGATAGTCACGTATTACTCAGATTTGAGCCCAAATGGGCATAATCTTTGGTTCCACACACATCTCAGTAAAGCAACTGAACTGTAAATGTTTGGCTTTCCATCTGGACAGATGGGTCCTCATAATTGCTGTAAAACTTGACAGGCCTCTTTCTGTATTTGGCGTTACCTTGATAGATTCAAACTACAAACCAGGCAGTACTTTTGCCGGATGATGGAGTTTAACCCCGTTTCCAACTTCCACTGACGTAATCTCTTACAATATACCAACAGTAGTCTTCGGTCCTCTGCATAAGCAGTTTTCTACAGTAAAATGAAGACCAAACTGGATCTATCATGTGCACAGATCATGTGCTCTTGAATTGGCTGCTTTGTRCTGAACTCTGTTAAGACCCTGGATGACTTTATAGCCTACCCCACCTCCTAGTCATTTGGCCTGGACTCAGTTATGACTATAAAACTGGCCTTTCCAGCGTTTTAAACTAACAAAACACAAATTTCAAGGACGAATTWMCTAATTATTCTTGATCAACTCCTGTTTCCACAGTTCAAACCCTGCCTCTTGAGGTCTGTGCTGATTTGGTGAGCATGGGGTTAAGTTTTTCTCTTCAGCCGAGCGTTTATCCCTCATAATGGGATGTGCCACCGAGTCGCTCTGCTGGTTTTAAGCCTCAGCAGGTCAACATATTCAKCTGAAGAGGCGGTGCGACACGGGCTGAGCCTGTCTGCAGGGAAATGAGCTGAGCCGCTCGGCCGCCGTGATTTCACCGCCGAGAAGCCTTCTTGATGGTGACATGTGGAAATCGGTGGCTGATCGGAGCCACGTGTCGTCGTCGCGGGGTGATTTCTATTAGGACCTGCTCGAGTCGGAGTCCAGGACTGAAACGATTTTTCCTCTCGCTCCGGGACCCGGCGGCGATGCGCTCCTTAGAGGAAGCGGGTTTCCGCAGACATCCGGAAAACGCATCCATGCGCCACGGCCGCCCCGCATCCCCATGTTCTCCCGACAGCACAAAGCTCGGATTCAATTAGCTCCCCGYAGAAGAAATGGACGCGATGGGTGCGTCAACGCGGCCCCTGACGGGGCTTCGGAGCTCAGTTGTGCGATGAGACGATCAAGGAATAATCAAGACTTTTACTGCTACATAATCTGACAATATGGCTGATCAGAGCAACATCCAGTCTGCCGCCTCCAAAAGCATCCGGCCCTTTAAATCCAGCGAAGARTACCTGTACGCCATGAAGGAGGATCTGGCCGAATGGCTCAACACCCTGTACGATCTGGAGATCACCGCGGACACCTTCATGGATGCGCTGGAAACGGGCTGCGCCTTGTGTCGGCACGCCAACAACGTGAACCGCACCGCGCAGGAATTCCAGCTGGAGTACCCCGAGGCAGCCCGCTCCATGAAGGTCCCGTCCAAAGACGTCGTCTTCCAGTCGCGCAACGTGGTGTCCGGCTCGTTCTTGGCGCGGGACAACGTTTCCAACTTCATCGCGTGGTGCAGGCAGGAGCTCTGGATCAAGGACGTCCTCATGTTCGAGACCAACGACCTGGTGGAGAGGTGCAACGAGAAGAACTTCGTCCTGTGCCTGCTGGAGGTGGCGCGGCGGGGCTCCAAGTTCGGCATGCTGGCCCCCATGCTGATCCAGCTGGAGGAGGAGATCGAAGAGGAGATCCGGGATCAGGAGAGCCTGCGGATCGACGGGAACGAGCAGAGGTCACCCAGCAGGTGCAATGGTCGGAAGGACAGCTGTCAGAGTGTTGAAGAKGAAGAGGAGGAACCTGAACCAGAGCCACACATCTGGCCGCAGAAGAGAATCTTATTGGACATGAGGAATTTGGATGAGTTGGTAAGTTGCACCCAAACTGAGGCACAAGTGCCATACAATGTTAATTTGATAATGTGATAATAACTGGGAAACTAGTTCCCAGGATTAAGAAGTTTCCCACAGACTTTCTCCTTTTAGCCTTGGCCAGGAGGAAATAACAGCCAGTGTGTTTTGTCTTGTGTCAAAGCAGCTGATAGAAGGCCCAATATTTCCCACATCAAAACACAAATGTGTTAAAAATGACACACTCTTTCCAAAACTATCATATCAATGTTATAAAGAACACTATACAGATCTCCTGCAGTGAGTGCAGCATTCTGGTTTAGCTGCTAAATTCCTGCTCACTCTTGGGGTCAAAGTGTGGGTCACCCCCCCAAATAATTGCATTATTGTTTTCCCTCAAAGGCATGAGCGTTGAGAAGTTACAGCCACAGTCATCTGCATCTGTCATCAGAAATAATCAATTCTTTTAGATGAAAAAGAGCAACCACAACCAAAACTGCCACAATGTGTTTTTATCATTTCCACTTTTCCTATTATAGCTCTCAATTTCTTGGTCTTTATCGTGCTGGACGTACAGATGTGTCAGCAGAACACGTGCTTGTGTGATGAAGGTGATATTTTCATGTAGAGAAGAACAATGCCCACCTGAAAGACAACAGGGAGGGAGGAGGGGAGGCAGAGTGGATGCTGATTGTGTGACCTCTGCAGACAGTAACAAGGGGAGAGCATGAAAAAAGAGGATGGCTTTGTTCTGTTCCAGAGTCTGCTTTTCACACACACTCTCTCATATGACCGATGGACGAGGATTATACAAGCGTACAGCGTTTTGGGGCAGAACGATCACAGGAAGAGCTCCTGATGCACACACGCCTCTTTTTCTTTCACTGATTCATCCCCCCGGCATGCAGACACACACACTGCACCCAGTGTCATGTGTCAYACTCAGATGCACAGATTAGACCGCTTTTGACAGATATTGGAAGGGACTTCATCCTGTCTGAAGAATGAAATCTTCATTCTCCTGAAATATTGCATTTTAGCTGGTCAGTACTAAAACAAAAAATGCATTGAAATAGATGTGGTTTTATGTTCAACTAATACCCATTTTATATGAACTAATACCCGTTTTATATGAACTAATACCCATTTTATATGAACTAATACCCATTTTATATGAACTAATACCTATTTTATATGAACTAATACCTATTTTATATGAACTAATACCTATTTTATATGAACTAATACCCATTTTATATGAACTAATATCCATTTTATATGAACTAATACCTATTTTATATGA
>NW_013952516.1:347909-356344 GCF_001266775.1 Austrofundulus limnaeus | reverse complement strand
ATTGTATATTTTGACCCGCATTGACCTTGTGTTTGATTTACAATTTTAGAAATTAATTCTTGATTTGACATTTCAGTTTTTCGTTGCTTATGTTTAATTATGTTTTTCTGTTTCATTTTATTCTTTCCACCATTTTTACACTGTTAATGATTGTACAGCACCTTGTGAATATATTTATGTGAAAGGTGCTTTATAAATAAAACTTTACTTACTTACTAATTAAATCAAAAACCAGTTTTATGTGTTTGTCACAGTTAATTAGTTAATCACTTTTTATGTGTGATTTAATCACCTCATTAAAGCAGACTTATGTAAAGTCAAAAACTAATTTTTGAAGTGGCGTAACTGCTTTTCTCGTAATATCCAGTCCTAATTACACGGTTTCACTCCGGGGTATGCATATCAGATATTTGTGCAAGCTGACATACTGCAAACCTCAACTTTGTTTTCATCTTTTAACTGAAACATTACAGTTGATCATTGTTTACAGGCCTGCCTGAGCTGCCAAATATGTTTACACACAGGAGTCTAACCAAAGTTTCCAGCAAAAATATGTCAGCTGTGCAATGAATGAGCATTTTATAATGGGTATATTTTTATAGCCGTTAAAGAGTGAAATGCTGACAAGCAGAAACCATTTTAATTGTTGAAAATATCTGCTAAATCTTGTTTCTAAATGGTTTTGTGGTTTGACGAACTAGTTTAAGACAACAGAAGTGATGAAACATTATTCCAGATGAGTTKGAACATGTACACTCAGACATGTTAAAACGTCTATTTAATTATACCAGTAATTGTACCACAGACCAGTACCAGTTCTGATTAATCTTTAAACAATTATATAAGAGTGAAGTGACTCAGTAACTTCCAGATGTGTCACATCCTCCACCTGCTGGCTACAATAAGCTGTTGACCCTTCAGGTTACACGCCCTCCTGTCAACATGTCCCACCTTTGATCTGCCATTGCTGACTCATCTTAAACCAGGACACATTTCCACTTTAAAGTTGAGGAAGTGGCTCATGTCTGTTTTCAGTTCAAATGTTTTTTTTTTGTTTGTTTCTTGTTTTTTTAGGTGCGCAGACATTAGCTTTATGTGTTCCTATATACTGTTAAGGCATACCATCTGTATCTGTGCATGTATATGATGCACTGATATGATCACCTATTATATGTTTTCAGGGTTTACCAATGCACATTTTGACGCATGTGAGACAATTTAAAACCACATTTAGTGACGCCTTTACATGGTCTATTGTTCACTGCATGTAAAGGAATCTCTACAGTGAAATCACACATCATAATAGCTCTGTAATTGCATGTTTAATTCCTTAAGTCAGCATCTTTTTCCTCTTTGTTCTCAGTCATTTAAATAGGTCCATGTCTTTTTCTCACTCCAGGCTTCACATTCAGCTCTTGCTTAGTTCATATGTGAGCCATCACTCCCATCCCCCACCCCTACTATCCACAGCAAAGAGTAGAACCGTATGTCTTGTTGGTGTCATTGAGGAGAGGAAGCGAATACAGCGCTACTGTTGGCCGACATCTTGATCTTTGGATGGAGACACCTCCAGAGCACAGCAGTGATGATAGAGGACATACTGTATGTGTGTTAGGATCTTCTGCTCCATTAAACCTCTAGTTTAATTCAGGCTTTCAGGGAACCAAAAGAAAAAAAAGAGTGGCGTAGACAACAGACAGCACGCCTAGAGTGTCTTCACTGCACACTCTGTTAAACCTGACTGGAATAGATGTGACTTTGGGAGGCAGGGCTACAGTAGGGAGAGTGAAGGGGAAAAGTAGGTCATCCTGCTCTGCACTGGTCCACACTCGAACGGTTTGCTGAGTGAGCATGGCAGCCTTCAGAGTCAACACATGCTCCAGCTTTTTGCTGTTTTGTCTTTTTGACAACACTTTTGCGCTGCAGCAGCCACTCCTTGCACCTTGTTTTCAAAATAGCAGCTTGTGTGTAGGAGGAGCCTGTCCACTTGATGTCTTTTACTGGAGCGTTTGATGCTATCAGTTGATCATTTGCATGATTGCCATTCAACTGGGTGCCTGTCTGAGCAGCGAGATAAGCTGGAGGCTCGTCTGTCTGACCTGACTGATCTCAGGTCAACACTGATCATAAATTCCTATGACCTTGCCTTCTATGAGCAAGGCGCTGAAAGCTGTTCAGGTTCATCAAAGCAAATAGGCAAAAGGAGCCAGACTCTGTTCTGATATTTAACTTCCTGCGCTGAGTGATTGCACTGCTGTTTGACTGAAGCAGGTGAATAATAGAGTTATTCACTTAGAGCGCTTGATCTCCGTCGGTTTCTTCTATCGCTTCTCCTGACGGGCTGTTTGTCATGTCGACAGAGACAGAGTTCAATTCACAGAGAACAGTTTCCTTGTTGCAGCGTGTGATCGCATCTTAGAAGGTTATCAGACATGCAACGCAAACTATGAAGCCRCATAATAGCAGCTTATTCTGTAGATAACAGGTACAAGAATAGTTTGACATTTTGAAGATGTTATTTCCTTGACTGTACAAGCTAAATCTGCTAGCAGTATCTGTTAAGATCGCACCAAAAATGTAGCCTCCAAGCTGATCATAAACGTATTTCTCCTCCCCATGTGAGGGGTGTTTACTCGTGTAGTTGACCCCGAGGCGCTCATCCATCTCTTCTCTGCTGGTTAGACCTGTTACCCRTCTCCCCATGCTAACCTTGTTTCAGTTCATCACCTCAGGCTACAGCTTCAACATAATTAGAAAACATTACCATCATTTATTCACCTCCCTACACCCCGGCTGTGTCGGTTAATTGTGCAGAGGTTGTTTTTTTGTTTATTGAGCTGTGGCGTGCTGGTTTGAAAAGCCGTTTCTTTTGGCCCTCAATGGGAGGAGCTTTATAAAGGTTTGGAGTTAGATATGCAGCCAGGAATACTTATGAGTGGTGGTTCAATAACTCCTCTAGTTCCAAAAAGCTTTTTGTTCTGCAGAGCATGTGTCCCATTGACTTGTTTCTCTTGTCTGTGTCTGCTTATCTGATGGTTACCCCCCCCCCCCCCGCCGCCCTAAAAGTTTCCAAGCTTCAGGAGGTGCAGATAAGCTCACAAAAAAGAGGCTTGTTCTGACACTTAAAAAAGAGAAGCTTTCAAATTTACTGCGTTTGTTGTGTTGTATTATATTTTACAACATCTAAATTGTTTAACTGAGGGAATGCGCTCAAGTCAGAGCCTGGAAATGTCTTGTATAAATTCCTGTGACGTGAGTTGCTGTTTGCTTTTTATTGTCGAAGTTTAGCAACAGGTACGCTGCAGTCTATAAAATTTGTTAAAGCAGGCTGTTGCGCCCATGTTTGATGAAAACATTTGAGCTAACTGTGTGGTCCTGTTGTACTTAATGACTCGGAGCTGTGAGGATTCTTGGAAAACCTTTACTGAACTTTACTTTTTGATTGCCTGAATCACACAAAAACAAAACAAAGTTTAGTTTACATGCAACATAATAACAGGATAAGTCTCATCCTGTGATGGCAGATAATGCTTTGTGGAACAGCAAACAGATTTTYATATTATATCAGATTTTTATGTAATATGATAATCCACTTGTGAATCAATAGAGAATATTGAGAGTAAAACCTAAACATCTTTATCGCTCCCTCCCTCCCATTTCCTGTGTTCTTCCCCAGGGTTCGCTCAGCACTCAGTCTGCCAATCTCCTTCATGAAAGAGCCCTCAGATGTTTGCAGGTCAGGAAGGAAAAGAATGAGAAGATAGTTGAGTMATGCAGAGCAGATATGACGTGATCTGAACTCAGGCATCTCTAAAGGAATTTTTATTGTACGCGAAGCACTGGAGACAAATGCAGACGCTCTGATTCAAAGGAATGGACAAGTTTCTCTTTTTTTTTGGCCCACAAGAACATATCCACATTCTTTTCTTAAGAAAGACAGCAGATTCTCAGTATTGATGTGTGATGTAAACTTTAAAATTTGTTCTTTTTTTTTTTTTCAAACACCAGCAGCTCCTGCTGAAAGCGTCTCTGGAAATCGTCCTTCAGTTTTTCTTAACATTCCTGCTTCACTTCCGCATGTTTCCTGCATGACCTTTCCTCACTCCTCCCCTTCGACCTCATTCTTTGTGTGATCTTGTGTTTTGGTTCCAATGTATCTGGTCTTGTTGAAACAGTGAAGGCATGAGAAGTGCACACATTTCACGCTGACAGGTTCCCAGTGTAAGTACTCTGACTGTCAGGGCTGCTAATGATTGGGTTTTTATTCAAACACTCCATTGTTTGTTTTGTGTGTGTGTGAGTCTTACACCGTCAGGTTGGAGGAAACGAACGATGATCTCAGCTGGGGATGAAAAGCTTTGCTTTAGCAATACGACTAACTGCACGCTCCAAAAGGGAAGAGTGGGTTTGTGTTTGTGTCTGTTGCTATAGCAAAATTTCCATTAACTCACAGGGTTTTTCCAAACTGGGCTGGTCAACCTGTACTGACTGAATGAAACAAATGGTAGCGGAGATTGAAAAAAAAAGAAGCTTGATGCAAAACAAAGCACAAAAAGATAAATATAATATTGACCTAGTCAGGTGGTGTTAGGGCTAAAAATAAAGGCTGATTTGCTACAAGGCAGATGAAAGAAAAATGGAGGGAGCTGAAGCTCTAGAGAAGCAGGTGAGGCTTAGCCCTGATTCTCCTTCTCTCTTTAATTAGCATGGGATAGACTAAGGGTGCTATTTTAGGAAAATAACCAGATGCTACATTCCAAAAACAAAGTATATCCCTCTGTGCAGCTTGAAAGGAGGTGTAAACAGCTGAAGTTTAAAGGCTCATCACCCCAAATTGCCTTCAGCGTATGATTTCATTCATTCAGCACCAATAAAACAGCCCTGTTTCTCTTTACGCCCTGTGTGATCCTTCAACTTTCTCTGCTTTTCTCATGGAACAAGTGTGCACACGCCTTTGTCTGAGAAAGAGACGCCAAGACAAACATCACAGTTGTCCGACCTAGTTGTGTGCAACAGAGGCTGATCTGACTCCACCCTGCAGTTGTGTCTGACTTCTCGTTGCCTAATAAGCACCCCCTCAACCACAGCCGGGGCGCCGGCTCTGACTCTCAGTTCAAAACCCAGCTGGCATCGTGGGGAACTGCTGACATCATCACGATCACCTCCAGCGGTCTGGTCTCTAGGATCTTTAACTCCTTAGGTTCATGGTGTCACGTCAGAAAAAAAACATGTCGTGTAAATACTTAGAAAGTTTGAGAGTAATCATTAGTATGTCCGGATATGTACTTTTGTGAGATTTTGTGGTGAACTAAACAACCAACGTACCGAGGGAGGCTTTTATTGTGGTGAAACAGTAGGTGTTTGGAAGGGATATTTGGCAGGAAGATGACACAGAGACTGCTCTATTCTCTGCTGGCCAKTCCTGTTCATTTCTCACACTGTAAAACTCATTGTGTTGTTGTCCAGCAGTGCTTGAGTCACACTTAGAGTTCTGTGACAAACCATGAGGTCCCCTCAGAACAGGAAGAGATCACTGCCAGACAGAGTTGTAAAGTAACTAAATACACTTTGTTACTGTACTTTAGTAGAAATTTTGGTTATCTGTACTTTACTTGAGTAATTATTTTTTAGCCTACTTTTTACTTTTACTCATTAAATTTTTACACAATTATCTGTACTTTCTACTCACTACATTTTTTAAAAAGGTAAGAAGTAGAAAGTCGTTACTCTTATTTTATTCCAAGTTGTTATTACTTAAAAAATACTATCCTGATAAATTGTGTCTTCTGGATAGAGTGAATTTAACTGTGGTTGGATGAGAAGTATGAATATATACCATTATGACACCCTATGAGCTTGTACACAACCCATCACAGCTGCACGCCGTTAGAAAAAATATTTTTTGGAGAAGTCACCTCCCAATAAATGTCAATTTGGAAAATCTAACTGCTCACTTTTACTCAGTACTTTAACTTTTAATACTTAAGTAGATTTTGTGTCAGAAATTTACTTTTGATACTTAAGTACAAAAAATATCAGATACATTAAGACTTTTACTCAAGTAATATTTTTAGAGAAGACTTTAACTTTTACCAAAGTTTTTTTATAAGATACTTGTACTTTTACTCAAGTATCACTTTGAGGTACTTTATACAACACTGCTGCCAGATCATGTTTGGATTGTGTTTCTGATCCCTGAATGTTAAAATAATCATATTTTTTTTCTCCCTCAGGTACGTGAGATCCTGGGCCAGTGTTCCTGTCCCGCTCAGTTTCCTATGATTAAAGTGTCCGAGGGGAAATACAAAGTCGGAGACTCCAGCGCTCTGATCTTCATCAGGGTAGGTCTTTTTCACACTGACATCATTTACAGTTTAGTTGTTTAGTTTAGTCTGTAAATGTAAATGTGTGTCAGTATAAGCATTTTGATTATGACACAGCTTAGACAATAAAACTGCAGATGTGTGTTAGAGATAGATGGCATCTGTTTAAAAAAACTAACCTTTGTGTAATCAAATATATTGTTGATTAATTTTGGATTTGATTTTTTTTTCTCTAAAGCATTATTATCACAAGAGGGAAACTGAAACAGCCAAGTATATATTGTCCAAAGTTTGACAGCCCAGTTAATCTTTAAAGCATTGTCAGAAGGTGCACTCTGTTTTACTGAGCCAAGACGGTTTGTTACCAACCTTTATTCCAAAGTTTTAGTGACTGTGTTCTCTTGAACTTTTGCTTTGAATTGCTTAAACTCAGTTTTGTTAGTATTTTTCAGAATGCATGTGAACAAGTATTTCATTTTGATCATCCGTTTATTCATTCTCTTTACCCGTTTGTCCTTTCTGGCTTGCGGGAGTCGTCTGCCCACCCTGGACAGGTCTCCAGTCCACCATATAGAGACAAACTACTATTCACACTCCCACTCACACCAAGGGACAATTTAGTTAGCAATTCACATGTCTGATGATGAAGCAGTGTAATCACTTTGCTGCATCTGAGTAATGTAATGTTTAACGTGTAAGAACTTATTCTTTCTCTGTGATGTTTTTACCAGAGTAACATTGGCATCATGTAATAGCTGCTCATTTAATTTGGAGCCATGAAATAAAATAAAAAAACACCCTTAATGATGTATCCAGGTATAATAGAAAAACACTTTGCATGCTTATTCTAAACTGTTGAAAACACTCTCGGGCTCAGTTAGACTTGCAATAGTTTGGAAAAATGCTCTAATGTTGCTCTTGATGGTCATGCTGGCAAATCTCAGAAGTTTACTAACTGTAAGAAATAAATTAAAACACAGAGTGAAACAATTCTAAATTATCTTGAATATCTTATGTCACGAATGTGCAGCCAGTATATATTTGGCACATAGCACAGCGGGCGCTCAGTAATTGAGTGGAACCATATGGTGCTTGCATATGGCATCATATGTTGTTTTTAAGGGTTATGTAGCAACAGTTTTAACACTCAGCTGGTGGACTGAATCAAACCTCTTTAAGCTGAATGAAAAGTTGCTGTAACAGCATTGTGATTTCTCTGTTCTAGAAGTGTTTACACCCTGCTTTTTTCTGGCCCACTCCCAGGAAGCTACTTTTTCCATTCAGACACRAATAGAGCCTTAAGTAATTTCCTGCACTCTCCTTATCTTGGTCTTAGCTGGATTCCTGCRWGTTTCTTGGACGTTTTCACATTTCGGGTGCTGACTCTGTACTGATACTAGCCTCAGAGGATGGTGCAGGAAGGTTGGTTGATACAAAGGATCGATTTGTTCTCACTGGCCTAAAATRCAGAGCAGTTTAATGGACTGTTTGGATGGTGCTCCTAGTTTCCTGTATTTAAGTTACACTTTCTGACTCTCTGGCTGTCAGGAATATCAATATATTTCACTTCTGTTGGCCCCACTCTGTCTGTGCCAGGAGATGTGATATTTACTGTGGGATTCAGCCTTACAAGTCAAAATGTAAYAGGTTTTAGAAAATACATTCTGCATTTACACTCTGAATTTTAGTACTGTAAACCAACTGTGTGAAAATTACTTACACAAGCAGGAAAAATCATTCTTACATTTGTTACATTTTTTACATTTCTTGAAAATCTGTATATTTTATTAAAGGGGCAATATCATGTAAAATCAACTTTATTGAGCTTTATGTCATGTTATAACGTTATACTCTCGTAAAAAAAAACATGCCCAAAGCCTTGCTCTGACTCATTCATGCATGTTTGAGAAATCCTGCAACGTTTTTAGGAAGTCATGCTGAGGAGCAAAACGACAGGTGGGGACCAGAAACGCCTTTTGGTACCAGAAACGCCCCTGGAACGTGTCTTTAAGCAGAACTTCCTCATGGCAGAGCGCCCCCCTCCCCCCTCCCCACACACCCCGCCCAAGACCCCTGCGGGCTCTCCGGTAAAACTGAAAGTGAAACTGAAAC
>NW_013952516.1:306616-347679 GCF_001266775.1 Austrofundulus limnaeus | reverse complement strand
GAAGATAAGTTTATTTTCTATTTTAACATAAAATCAGCATTTTTATAACAACTAAAGGTGACATAGATATTTTAATATGGTATAGTATATAAATGTATGCCTGAGAAACACATAATATTGGCCCTTTAAACTCCTGTAAATTAAAACATTACATGTAAACACGCAGTAAAATTACAGTATATATCAGTTATGTAAAACACATATAAAACACATGCATTTTTGATAAGATACAAGCTAAAGTAAAGCAGACATCCATTGTTTGGCAAAASATTTTATTAGAGCATCTCACTAGGTTTTAACTTTTGCCTCTACAAAATAAGTCATTATTTCACTTATCACTGCATTCCTTGGAACACTAAGAGGTTAAAAACTTTCTTTCAATCAATAATTTTATATAATAACAGAAGATCTTTGCTTGAAAAATAAATACATCTTACAACAATGAAAAAAAAAACAACTAGAACATTTCTTGCAAATATGTCTGGCTGGAAACAGTCAGCATAATTTCCACTCTGTGAAGTTAACCTTTTGAAATGGTTTTTCATTCTTTTCCTTTATTTTAGTCACGGCTTTTATTTTGTGTGAGTCAGCTGGCTTCTGCAGCTCAATAATATTTTGCAGTTTTATAAGTGCTGATTCATTCGTCCTCTGTTAAACGTGAAAAATGTCTGTCATTTCTTAAAACAAATTATTTGACATAGTTTTACAAAGCCAGAATTATTAGCAGCTGAATTAAGATAGAAGACTTTAAAACATCCATTTATCATTGATTTTTTTAATTATTATTTTACCAAGAAAAGAAAAAAAAAAACTACTGAAACAACATCTGAAATAAACATGCAACAAAGAAAGCTTGTCTACATTCAACTCATTGATTGCACCAAGAGATGTTTTGCACCCTTTTCCCTTTATGTGACCTGAAGAAGAGCTGAGTGCACAAAATAAGTCCGGGCRGTCCTATTATTWTTTTTTATTTGCATTTTTATCACATGGTTACCACTCCTGAAATAGAGGCAGCAGAGTTGCTTGTTTTTATTGCAATGAGCACAGTGAAAACAACTCTTTAGGAGTTTATTACTTCTCCAGGAAAACAAGACCTTTTTACCTTGAGAAAAAGAAGACTCATCGCCCTCTTCCACCTTTTTGTTTTTAAGTTGCGGTGAGAAGTCTGTGCTCAATGTAAACATGTTTCCCTCTCGGAGCGCCCATCTAAACTCAGCATACAGTGTATATTTAAAGTTGGGGTGGACTCTGGGTGTGTGTTTGCATGTCTCAGAGCCTCGGACTTGTCAGACTGGCTCCTTTCGTGCCGTTTCCACCCCTCGCTGATTCATGGGGGATGACAGTGAATATACACTTGCTCAAGCAGCTACGAGCGCGTCCAACACACTTCCCTTATTTTCCTGATGGGAGGATACGCACTGTAATACCCGACAAAGCCCTATTCAACAACCTAAGCTGTTACAAGAACCTTGAGACGACGTGGTGAAAACAAATGGTTGAACAGGAGCAGAGCAGGTGGTTGTTAGGGAGRCTTTTAGCTGTGGGGAACAACAGCTGAAATGAACCGTGAGTTTAATACCTGAATTTAACAGCATTTAAGAAGAAATTGCTTTGACCCCCCCCCCCCTCTCTGTTCACTGTTGCCATAGGAACAGGGATGGGATCTCTGTAGTGGAGTCTGTGAAAGCCCTTCAGTGGATGAAAGATCTGGCAGCTGAGCCACAGATCTAAAGTGGAACATGGTTCCTGAACATCTACTCAGCCTCRGGGAACTTCCAACTGCAAGTGTTGTGTATAAATAATGAAATGAAYTAYAAACCTGTTGGGTGAGGAAAAAGTGATGCAGAATACATACGGCGATGGTTTGGTTTGATCACCTAATACAGGGCTATTCAACTGGTGGCCCGCAGGCCACATCCGGCCCGCGAGTGACCAAAGTTCGGCCTGCCAATTGRTTCATTCATCTCTTAAGCCCAAACCCTCGGTTTTCTACTTTAATTACTCTAAGTTTTTTTAGTTAAACATAGACATGTTTGGTATCTACAGAAACGTCAGAATCTTGGCTAGAAGCTAGTAAAAAACATTTCTATAAACACTCAAGACAGTTAAAACTACAAGCAGTTGACGATAAAATGATGGAAGTAAAAATAAAATTGRTTTAAAAATTTGGCAAGTCAGAGATGTCAAAATAGTTGTGTCAAAYAGGAGGCATAATGTSTTCTTTTTGTTTTTGATAATGTTTTATTATCACTACTTTTATAGGGTTCTGTATGTTGTATTCATGATTAAATGCAGCAAAATAAGCTAATTCTAAGGTAACATATCTTTGTAATACTTGATTTATTTACATAATGACTTTAATTGCTGGATGTTCAGCCCCTCAGCTGTTGACCTGCAGTAACTGTGGCCCCAGAGCAGTTTAGTTGAATAGCCCTGACCTAGTACGTATCTGAAACTGCAGCATGTTGCAACACAAAAATGTTTTTTTTGCTTTAATATCTTATATGTCATATCACAAAACATGCACGTAGTTCTCAGTATGCACTTCACAAAAAGGTGAGCRAAAAGTGGAAGTCAAAAAAATAAAAAATAAACACARCCTTTATGCAGATCTCTCTTATCGAACGTTGGTTTTGTATTGTCAGAGTGTGACTCGCAGCGATGCTTAAAATAGGATGATACATTACAAACCTTCACGCAGCCTGCCTTTCACTGCTGTCTCATGCTGGTCACGCAGCGTCACACAGACAGTAAACCTGTTACTGGCAGGAGGTCAAAGCCGTGGCGTGTTTAAGCAGTTTATGCCCCCCGGTCTGATAGAGATAAGCAGATGAGCTGTTTTGACGGATTTGWTGTGGAAGGGCAAGCAAAGCAGATGAAAAAACTTGTAGCGAACTGGTAGGGATTGTGTTGGCAGAAAGGTGGGGTCAGGCTGCAGCGCACATGGGGTTTCTGTGTTGGGACTGTGGTCGAAGATGAGATGCGGTGCCACGTGTGTGTGGTGAAGTGGAAACGAGCTCTGTGCCAGCCCACGCATGTCTGTCAGTATGGACTGCCTTGTGTGACCTCAGAACCRTAGGTACAGTCTTTAAAACATGTGGCTGACAGACTGTGTGTTACACAACACAACACAAAGAGGAGCCGTGGCTCRTCTCCACCGTGCTGTCACATTAGGCAGATTGTGCTGCTTCAGTGACGGCAGCGTCTCCCTGGGAGGAGAGAAACTCTGGAGTGTGATCTCGTGGTGGGCCCCCCTCTGTTATGGCTATCCTGACACCCCCACCTCTCACTCCACTTCTCCTGAAAAATGAAATCTCTGCCGAGGAGCTAATGACTTATTACTCTGCCAATTCATCTCGCTGCTCTGTGGAAACACGGAGAAGCCAGCTGAGCTTTAGAGCCAACAAGAAGAGTGTCTTTCCCAGAACTGTGGCTCTTTATTATGCTGCTGTTTAATGAGGAGTTGGCACAGTAATGAACAGACCTCACAATGGCAGCAACTGGGAGTGATATGGGAGAAAGAAGCTGTGGGGTGGGGGTGGGGGTGSGTGGGGAGTCAGAGAAAGAGGTAGATCAATATCACACTGAAGGTCGGCCCTCAGRTTCTAAAATTTCTGTATTTTTTTGGGTTTATTTTTGTTATTTTGTTCTTTTGTTGCACTGCCTGCATCTGTTAAAGCCTTGCTCTCTCTCTCCCCCCCTCAGGTCCTTCGGACTCATGTGATGGTGCGGGTTGGAGGGGGCTGGGACACACTCGAGCACTACTTGGACAAGCATGATCCTTGTCGTTGTGCTGCTTTTGGTGAGGTCACTTCCTGTTCTCTTCTCTATTAGGCCTAAAAAAGAAATGTTTATTTTTTTCTTTTTAACTTGCATAATTTATGATACATTTAAGGCTGTAAAAGAATGATTCATACGTGATGTAACATGTTGGGCAGACACTGCTAAAATCTGCTGTGCTGGATTATTGTAATTGTTGCAATAACATACTGAATGAAAAGTTCAACTTTTGACAGCGTGTGTAAAATTGTTACATTTTTAACTGAGTGGACAAATTTGATATCATACAACCACAAGTAGTTTGTGTCGCACATATCTTAAMATTACTTCTTGCCAAAGCTAGTTTAGGTGCAGAAAAGAACGCAAGAGTATAATTAAAATGTATTTTCCGAACACTGTTTTACAAATACACAGAGCCTCATACCATTCTTTCAGTCCATGCCCTCAGACATGTCTGCTTACAAACTTTTTAATATTTTGGAAGTTAAGTATGTATGAAGTTGAGAAGAGAATACGTTTTTGGAAAAACAATTTTTTTGCACTAAAAAAAACATTTTATGTGAAGTTCTAGTTTTTTGTCACAAGTTTGTTTAAACTGTTTTAATATGATTGTTTACACACAGTGATCTGTATCACACTGACACATATTCATCATTTTGTTGGATCAACCATCCTAAAACAAACTCCTCTGAAGAGTCAGAAAATGAGTGTACAACTGTTTGTAATCTACACTGGTGGTATATTTTAACAACAAGAAAGCACACTGAAGATCATAATCTGTTGTTAAAACTGGCTTATTTTGTTCCCCAAACCCATCTTGTTAAGCTCATTAAGCAGCTGTGACTGACGTGTTTAACATGATTMATCTTTCAGCAGTATTTATCATCTGCTGCTGAGATCTTGACATGCTGTGGGGAATTTCCTGACCACTAAATGTCTTCAGTTGTTGCTGATTGAACAGGCTCTTTGCCAATGTTGGTTAAAGTCGGACTGAACCACTCATTATAAATSTGTTTCCGCAGCTCACCGATACCACCAGGCCAAAGCCAGTGGCCAAGGTCAGGGAGCCCAGAGCAAGTCCTCCAGCGCCCATTCCTCTCGCTCCACCAGCCCGGGTCCACATTGGAGAAACGAGGGCATCGCGCCTTACAAAACTCCTGACAGGCGCTCCCTGGAGCCGCAGAGTGCGTCCTCCTCCTCCTCCTCCTCCTCCACGCGACCAGCTCAGACTCAGAACTCCTCTGCCCATGCAGAGGTGGACTCTGGAGCCGCGCGTTCGCTGCTCCCGAAGCCCCCACGAGACCGCTCCGAGCAACGCCACTTTAATCCTCTCAGGTAAGGGTGTGTGTGTCCCTGTGCAAGTGTGCAGTTAAGTGTTAAACTTGTGGTTGTCTCACGGGGCGTGCTCGTTTTTTGCTTCTCGCTGTGCGATGCCCACAGATGGAGAAGCAGACATGGCACTCACACTAAGTGGGACACTAACACAACACAAACATACCAGAGAGCCACAGATTAGACCAGAACAGATTTATCTAATCTCAGGTGACATTGCCTTGATAAATCTAACTCACACAACCACCTAAACAGCACCTCCTAGTGGCCAGAAGGTGGGAATTCATTTGTATTTTTAACAACAGTTCTTACCTTTTTCCTCTTCTAAACTCTTTGTTATTTTTATATAGTACCTAACTACCATAGAGGGACTATATGGATGCTCTCAAGATTTTCTCTTGTTATCATTGTAAATTGATAATGAAGCCAGTTTAAAGTAGTTTGCGTTGAATATAAGCATGAATGTGGCTCATTTCTGTTAAGTGACAGCTCAGACCAGACAAAAAGGCAACATCTCGTTCAGATTAACTAACTGAAGTGACATCCCATTTAACATGGGCCTGAATAGGTGAAGACTAATCTCACACCCTTTCCTGGACAGCTGTCTGCAGCTGATTGGTGAACGAAACAGGTCAACAGGTGAGCTACACAGACTGTTTTACAAGWGACAAACTAAAAGTGGAACAAAAACAAACCTGCATCTCTCGCACCCATAATTCAACACAAAAGACTGAAGTTTTGTGCCATCCTAAAGTAAAAGTTTCCATTTCAGTTTCATTCAGTTTTTTTTTGTCTAAACAGTTTAAAATTAGTTTTATTATTCTTGTATTGAATATACACTATATTTTTGTAATTGCGAAGTAATAAAAGCCTCTGACTATCGATTATTATATGTATGGATTAACTCTCCAATATGTGAGGTGTGAGCTGCAGTTAAACCTGATGGTCCTGGTGCTGTGTGACAGTAGAGTGGTGTTTGGTTGAGAGAGAGCTGTGATGTGTGTTAGAAAATCTTTGAGACCACTAATCCTGCCCCCACTTGCTCTCATCTTCTCTGTAATCCCCCTGGTTGTCTCTGCTCGTTGTTACAAGACACATATGAGCCTTAGGTCAGAAAAACTGTTTATTTACAAATTGAAAATACTCACAAATCCCCAGTTTTGCTTAATAAATGTCATATTGTTTTATGAATTAGGATATTTTGGGGAGGGGTTCTCATAACTGCCTGCTGCCWCTTTCTTCACCTATGTAGTGGACTGGGTTCCAATTGAAATGTACAACCCCTGGCAAAAAGTATGGAATCACCAGTCTTGGATGAGCATGCATTCAGACATTTCATTCTGTAAAACAAACTCAGATCAAAAACATGATACAATAAGAAAGTCATTTTAAAGTGCAACTTGTTGGCTTTCAGGAACACTCWAAGAAATGAAGAGAAAACATTGTGGAAGTCAGTGAATGTTACTTTTATTGACCAAGCACAGGAAAAAAAATATGGAATCACTCAATTCTGAGTAAAAAAGAATGGAATCATGAAAAACAGATAAACAAAAGACCATTCAAAATACATCACTAGTATTTAGTTGCACCACCTTTGGCTTTTATAACAGCTTGCAGTCTCTGAGGCATGGACTTGATGAGTGACAAACAGTATTCTTCATCAATTTGGTGCCAACTCTCTTTGATAGCAGTTGCCAGATCATTTTCCACCACAGGTTTTCAATTGGGTTGAGATCTGGACTTTTTGCAGGCCATGACATCGACTGAATGTGTCTTTCTCCAAGGAATGCCTTCACTGTTTTTGCCCTATGGCACGATGCATTGTCATCTTGGAAAATTATTTCATCACCTCCAAACATCTGTTCAACTGAAGGGATGAGAAAACTGTCCAAAATGTCAATGTAAACTTGTGCATCGATAGAAGAATTAACCACAGTCACCTCCCCAGTGCCTTTACCTGACATGCAGCCCCATATCATCAAGGWCTGTGGAMATTTGGTTGTTTTCTTCAGGCAGTCCTCTTCATAAATCTCACTGGAACGACACCAAATAAAAGTTCCAGCATCATCACCTTGTCCAATGCAGATTCTTGACTCATCACTGAATATAACTTTCATCCAGTCATCCACAGTCCATGATTGCCTCTCCTTAGCCCATTGCAGTCTTGTTCTTTTTTGTTTAGGTGTCAATGATGGTTTTCTTTTAGCTTTACTGTATTGAAATCCTATTTCCTTTAGGCCATTTCTTAYGGTTCGGTCACATACATTGGCTCCAGCTTCCTCCCATTTATGTGTCATCTGTTTTTAGTTGTACTCTTTCGGTTTTCAAGACAAATGGCCTTAAGTTGTTTGTCTTGATGCTTTGATGTCTTTCTTGGTCTACCAGTACACTTGGCTTTAACAACCATTCCATTCTGTTTGTATTTGGTCCATATCTTGGATATAGCTGACTGTGAACAGCCCACATCTTTAGCAACCATGCGTGAAGAGTTACCTTCTTCAAGAAGTTTCACAATCCCCTCTTTTGTTTCAAGAGACATTTCTCTTGTTGGAGCCATGGTTCTTGCCACTCCACTTTGTCCAGCAGCCCTGAACTGCAGGTGTTTTTAACTGCAGACTAAGGAGCAGATCTAATCTGAGGCAGGTGTCCATTTAGGGAAAGGAAATTGACTGGGTGCGTCCTTATTTTCTACCTCCAATTTGAGTGATTCCATACTTTTTTCCTCAGAATTGAGTGATTCCATACTTTTTTCCTCAGAATTGAGTGATTCCATACTTTTTTCCTCAGAATTGAGTGATTCCATACTTTTTTCCCTGTGCTTGGTCAATAAAAATAACATTCACTGACTCACACAATGTTTTCTCTTCATTTCTTTGAGTGTTCCTGAAAGCCAACAAGTTGCACTTTGGAATGACCTTATTATTGTATCATGTTTTTGATCTGTTTGTTTTACAGAATGAAATGTCTGAATGAGTGCTCATCCAAGACTGGTGATTCCATACTTTTTGCCAGGGGTTGTATAAGCTGTATAAGTTAGTATTGTTGATATAGTTATCAATGACTGCTTTCTGTTTACAATGCAGGAATAAAGAGACAAAGAGGCAGATAACAAGACGTCTTTCTGGAGACAGTGACTCTTCTACAGCCTCCTCCAAAGGAGGAGGAGGAGGAGGAGGAGGAGGAAAGCGCTCAGTTGGCAGTTCCTCTTGGCACTCGGGTGAAGAGGTAGTGCTACTAGTCAATCGCAAGGAAGGAAGGCACATGATTGAGAGGTCAGGTGCAGGAAATCAGACTCCATCCCAGAGACCTTCAGTGCCTCGTGCCCGCAGCAAATCACAGGAACGGCCATCGTTTGCTCCAACTCTTAAACCAAACCCAMCACAGGGGTCTTCTGATGGAACACCTACGTCTCGCCCAGACAGGGGGCGCTCCCTAGGAAACGATGTCCACAGAAGGCTCCATCCTCCTCGTTCCCACAGCCAAACTATGCTAACCAGCCGTACTTACTCAAGTGATTCCATCACTGGACACGCTTCCTCCTCTAGAGATGTACAGCCGCCGTCATCAGAAAGACGAGAGAACCTGGTGCCTAAACAGGTGCCCCCGCCCTCTCCGAGAGGTGGGGTTGGACTCACAAAGAGGCAGTCATCTTCATGCTCTAACTCCCCTATTAAAGGAATCCAGAGCAACAACAGCAGCCCCAACAAGAGAACTATAACTACTCCCAGACCTCCAGCCCCTCGATCACCATCTATAGGGAGAGGCAGACAGCTGCCACCTGTCACCACTGGAGGGCGTCGCTCAACACAGCCGTCTCCTCGCAGCACTTCTAACTACGCCACCCGCTCCCCTCAGATCTCACAGGCTCCCCGCTCTGCTGGACGCGGCCAACCTAAAAACAGCTCTGGTCTGAAGCGTCAGGAGTCCAACGAAGAAGATCTTGGTTTTGAATACCAGACGCTGCCACCGTTAGACCCTCAGAAAGAACAGGACTTGTACCGCAGCTTTGAGGCTGAGTTTCTGGCCAATACCCAGCAGGTTAAAGAAAATTTAATTGGAAAGGCTCCAGGAGGAGCAACCCTGCAGGTAAGCGGAGTTCATCGTGTCCCTGCACTCACTGAGCCGAATGTCTGTGACTCCTCCTCCATAAATGTGGGTGCGAGGACTGGAACTCTGCCTCACCTCAAGGAATCCAAGAGAATCGACCTCCGTCACTTGCCACAGGAGGATCCTTTAAATATACTTTCTGGTCAAAATCTTAGAGGCTCTCATGAACATTGGGGGGAGCGGAAAGGGGGTCTTAAAAAGCTTCCAGCCATTTCAGGCTCAACAGAGGAGAAGGGACATCCTCCTTCTCTGTCTAGGGAAACAGACAGGCTAATGAATCACATTCCCTCCCAATCTGCTTCCAACTGTAGGAATATGAATGGAGAACTTGGAAGTTGTACTCCTTCAGGGGGGCTCACAGGTCAACAGAGTCAGCTCGACTCAATGACTGAACACTTGCCACTAACAAACCACCTTCCAAACCCAACYTATGTCCTAGAAAATAATGATGACCTTCTGCCTCCAGAAGGTCAGTTACTTGTACCTCTTTCGCCCTCTGAGGACTGCTCCTTCCAGGATTCCTCGAGCGAAAACTCTTCCACGTGTTTCAGCTTGAGCGAGTCGCGCTCAGACTCCTCCCCACCATCTTTGCCCGTGACCAACAGGGAAAACGGGCAAAAGAACGCAAACGACGTAGACCCAGTCTCTAAGCACAAACTCGGAAGCTTCAGGCCTCGCACTGACAACAGACCACAAAACGCCCCCTCACGCATCCCCACGCCATTCAGCTACAAAGACATGCACTCTCATGAAACTCTCTCACCCTGCAACACACCACCGCTGTCTCCTAAGTGCTCCCACCCATGCAAGAGCTTGCAGCAGGCCTTCAGCGACGCCCCAGACAACAAGGATTGCTCGTACACTGCACAGAGTAGCCTGGACACTGAAGCTGTAGCACAAAACTGATGGAAGCAGCTGTTTGTTGTCATAAAGTTTGACTACTGTGTAAAAAAAAAGTCTTAAGTTTGGGCTGAAAACTGTGTGGATTGGACGTCAAATACACCCTTTTAATTTAGCTTTTTTTTTCTTGAATGACACTAGGGGTTCACATTGCTTTTTTTGCACTCAGGCCAAAATATTTATTACCAAAGGTATGATTTTATGTTTAATATAATTTTAATATATATATTGGAAGGTGGGGGTATGTTTCTAAACACATGGTTAATAAGACAGTTCTGAAACTCTCACAGTTGACTTTCAGATATAGAGAGCATGTATGCGTCTATGTGCTCTACTATGGTAAAGTGCTCAATGTTTGAAGCTTCATCTTTATAAACAGCTCAAACACTAACTATAGTCAAGTAGAACGGTTCTCCTAGTTTGTTATAACCTCTCTGTTTACYCTGATGGTCAAAATACTGGTATCGTAATTAGGATTCTCAACATTACTGGTCACCATGTGTGATTTGCTATATTCACATTATACAGTAGATAAAAGTAGCTCCTTCATTCCTCAGAACTTATAAATCATACAACCAATTTCTTTACAACTGTACAATGTTRTTCCTGTACTGTGTCAGCTTTTTGCTATCAGCCGGTATCGTCATTGTTCATATTTGTTATTTAATATTATTTTGTTTTAAGATTATTTTGAGCAGTAAAACACTTTAATTTACATTTTAAAGTGAATTTAGTTTGAAAAATCGAAAGGGTGTTGAGGTTTGTGTAACTTTTGTGTCATTGTCACTGAAACTGAAYCGTTCGGAGCTCCTCCTCTGACCAAACTGCACCCTGGAGTTCAGTGTTTATGTACAAGCAGCACGAGTCAAACGCTGAAGAGATTGAATGTGTAAATACACGCCGATGTGCTCCGTGAAAAGTGGGTGTTTTTGTAAATACAGGATGTGGATACAGTTTTAATGTACATATTTGCCGTTTTACCATCTGTGCTGCCTTAGCTATGCAATATTGGTGTTGGAAAAGCCTTGACAATTCCCTTTTGCCTTAAAGCGTTTGTCACAGAAGAGATTTTGAATGTTTTTTTTTGCTTCAATTTGGTGACAGTACATTAGAATTATTTACTGTTTATTGTCCTAAAGCTGAAGGGATTGAGAGTGAATAATGACAAAAAAAAAAGAATATTGCCTATTTTAATCATACACTAAACTTGATAGCTGTTTTAAATACAATAAATGACACATCTAATGGTGACATCTAGTGGCTAAGACGTTTTACTGTAAATTTATTTTGTTTTTTACTCATTCTGTTCCTTTTACTGCACATGTTCAGACTGACGTGCTGATGCTGATTAGTGCCGATAATAATGGAACAATTGTTAGATGGTTGAAGACGAACGGTAATTTGAACGTGCATATGTGGAGGAAAAAAGTGCATGAATAATAGATACTGGAACGGATWACAAGGCTGTCTGGTGAAGTTCTTATTTTCACCAGGAGAGACTCCAATTTAAAGAGACGACAGTCCTGTTTTAGATATCTGACAGTTTTAGACTTTGTAAAAAATGTATTTGAAAGTAAAAAGTAAAGGTTTTGGTGTCAGTGCCCTGCAGAAACGTCCAAAACATCCTGCTTTTTGTTTCACAACAAAAGCAAGGGAAMTAAATGTTTTTGCATGACTCTATCAGTGTATTGGTTGAAAAGAAAGTATAAACAAGTATGTATATACGGTGTGGAAATATGTACAGTCTTGACGTAAAGAAAGGATGGATGTTGGTCTAATTTATTTATTTATGAAATCAGCTCTCAGCTGGCTCAGGTGACATCTGTGTCCAAAGTACTGTAAGTGAATAAGTATTTAGTGGAATCCATCAATGTGAGACATTTAAACATCCATCAATTTCCTCATCAACTAAAAAAAATGTGGCTTTTTAAGACAAATTTGATTCTACCCCTCAACTTTCAAAAACGCTCAGAACCAAAATAATTTCTTATCTTGGATTTATCCGTGTGGACAAAAAAAAAAAAACTAAAGGTTCTTAGTTTTAAGTTTTTTATTTGAATTTTGATACACCAGTGGTTTAGATCATCCAGTTACATGAGCGGTGATTTTGAGGAAACATGGAAGAAACTTTTATTCATAAAGATGATCAATTTGAGAGATATGTTGTGCAAATATGGTAATTTGATTAAAGTCTCCATCTTCAGCCTCAACCAGTGAGCTCTGAATGTTTGTGATGTGACACCATTTTCTTCAGTAAGATGTACAGATTGCTTGACATTGTGTATTGTGTGTATGCAATAGCAATACAGCAATGTTTCACTTTTTTAATTCTCAGAAATGCTATCAAATTGTTGTAATAAATTTCTCTCCTGAAGTTTATTAACTGGATTTGTCTGTTTATTATTCTTTACCAYCATGTTGTCCCATTTTAGGGTTAAAAGCAGATTGCATTAGGATATTTGTCAAATTAAATACAATGTAAAAAAAAAGGGGGGTAAAAAAAATCAATTTATAGGATCCCTAAATAAAAATACACGTTTGGTTGTCTCAGATGTTTGTGTCAAATCGTGACAAGAACAAGTTTATTCGCTAAACTTAAAAAAGAGCTTGGAAGCTGCTTTTATTCCCATTGTTGTAAACAGGTCATTTTAWATGAACGTAAGGTGACGTTGCTTGATAGTGGCATTTTGTTGAAAGGCGGAAGTGAAACAAGTGGGCGGAGTCAAAGGCCATCACTGACTGCTCTTTCTACGCCTGTCACGGTAAGGTGTTTTTCTGTGGAGATTTTCTTCTTCTAATTCGCTCTGTGGCTACTTCACTACAACTCCAGAAGGTACGCTAATTCGCTGGGTAAGGTCCGAATTAGGCCGATAGATTAAGAGCTTAACTATCCCGGCAAAGGCTTCTTTAAGCCTCGTCTTAGAAGGTCATGTCTCGGCTGCTGGCTGACGCTGACAGGCGAACCGAAGCAGCAGGCGTACCGCCGCTAGCCTTTAGCAGCTGCTTCATTCATCTACCGTTACTACGGCAAACATGCAGGAATGGGCCAACCAGTTATGCGTGAGTAATGGGTAGAATACTGTCGATAGTTACTTACACTAATTCAGCCAACTTTTTGTTGCCGTAAACTACATATTCGATGTTCTTCATGTTGTATTCCAACACATCCGAAACGCTAGCGTCGTTAGCATGTTGCTAGTGAGTTAGCGAGCTTTTTATTCACTGTGGCTAAATAAATTATGTTTAAGTCAGCCAATGTTAAATGCTCGTGTTGTTAGTTGATACGTATGTAAAGGCGTACGAGTGTTACGTTGTCAGTTGTTATAAGTAATAATTTATCTTTAAAGTYGAGCCGTATAGCTAGCTACTTCGTCAGTGCTAATCCATCGATCATGTGGTTAAATTAAGGTTAGTTGTAGAAGTTAGCTGCTTGTCAGATGCTGTAAGCCACCATAGATCCTGATCAGGAAAAAAAGTAAAATGTAAAGCATTAATATAGGTAGCAAATACATCTGGATTGTTACACACGCATTTAAACGAGTTGTTTAGTTAAAACTACTGTTTTAACAAAAACGTATCTCTTCTTTTTTTTCTTATCAGATTGTTATTGTAAGAGCAAGTTTTGCCTAAAGATTGCTTTAGTCAAGGAAGGATTTATGTCTGACACAAGTTTTAGCTTAACTGAAGTCAATATAAATAAAAGTCCTGTATTTTTATTGATTGTCTTACAGTTTCAAATCAACAGATTACAAAATTTCCTACTACAAACACTTAAACAACAGTGATTAAAATTTATTGTTCCTAAATTCAGCATAAATTATTTTATGTTACTATGAGTTACTATAATGAAATGTCCAATGTGTTATTATCTGAAGGTTTATTAGTTTGGCTATTTTTTGTTAGCGTCTGATTCATTGAGCACAACAATACAACCATCATATTTGCAGGTTGTTGCATATTTGAAGTGTGTAATTGGCGCAAGTAGTTACACGTTGTGCCATTACACTTGAAAACAACTAGAAATAATATGATAAGTGAGCTAGTAATATTAAAGTTTCTGAATAAATCCCAGTTTAGATTTCCATGCAGCGTCAATGTTTTAATGGCAACACTGGGAAAGTTGATGGCTTTTAATCTTAAAAACTATCAAAATTTGTTGTTTTTTATTTTTTACAGGGTTGTAAACAAAACAAACAGGGTTTGTTCAAATGAATATCAAAACGTACAAAAAAAAACAGAAATACTCCATTTCACTAGCACTGCAGTGCAAACACATTCGGTGTTGGCTAAAGTATTTTATTTTATTTAATTGTATTTTTTGGCTCAGTTTTAGCTGATTTGGGCATATCCTTTTAAAAACAACATTTTAAGATCTGGTTTCTCAGCAAAACCCATTGTTTCCCAGTTTTCTGTTATTTGTCCGGGAGAAGACAGGAAATCCTTTTCTTTTCCTTCGCTTGCACTTCTAGTCATTCCTGTTTTTCTGCTGATAATAAAAGTTTCTACTCATGCAACAAAGTTTGCGGTCATCTTTTTATTCTGTTGTTTGCAGGAGAATCGGCAGTTTGGATCCAAGATGACGGACTCCAAGTACTTCACCACTACCAAGAAAGGTCTGATATCTTATTGTTTATGCAGTTATGTCCTACAATGCCAAACATGTATATCTCAGTGAGGGTTTGTAGTTGCTGTATGTATGAGATGAATTTRTTTTCCTGTGTTTTGAGCAAATTATAATGTGGATATTTTTGGGCAACCATTGGGGGGGGGGGNACTTCAGTCAAAATAGAAGAAATCTGTGCTTTTTAAACTAATTATTAAAGAACTAATCATCTTAAAGCTCCTTATTGAGTGCAGACCAAGAAAACTGTTCTTGCCCTTGGCATTTTGAAAGATAAGTATGTTGACATTTACTAGTGAAATTGCTGAGTGCATCAGTCTGCATAATCTTAACATCAGTGTCATGTTCCAAACCTGCAAATACCTGTAATTGTGCAAATCCTTTAAATTGAAGTTGTTCCGAGTTAATTAAGATTTAGGGGTATTTGGGTTTGTTTTTCTTTTGAGAGTTACTTGCGTTTTTTGAGGATTTCCACTGTGCCGTTGACTAACATCTTAAGGGATTTGCAAACTATTTGGTTAGGATTAAACTAAAGTTGAAAATTGCTGTGAACTGACAAACATTTGCTTGGGTTTTAAATAAACAACACAATAATAAGCACTTGGTTGAAATCTGKTTAAAAACATTTCCCATGATGATATTATGCTTTATTCACAACTGACACTCCAAGATCACATTACATAGAGGAAAACTTGACATTGAGTATTTCATGATAAAAGATAACTGTGTGCCTATTCTTCTTTTAGCTGTAAAACTGCACAACAAACTGTCTTCCCTGCTATCATACGTCAGTGTTTTATTTTAACTTCCGGTAACTTGTTTTTACCTCTTGTTGAATAATTTGCACTGAATTGCAGGAACCATCTGCTTTGAGTTTTATGACTGAATGCTCATCGCAGTATAATTCAAGATGATCTTGCAACCAAAATGCTTTTAAATGTACTGAGAAATAAAAGCCTTTTTGACACAAACCAAGAACACGTCTTACTAAATATTTTAAAAGGTGCTTAATGTTTGTTAAATCTCCATCCAGCCCTGCTCTCTGACAACCAAGAAGCATTAAGCACCTTTTTATATTCTATTGGCAATAAATGCTGATATCAGACATTTTTAAGGGGCAGTGAACATGTCCTTTTGCAGCTTAATACTTTATGTATATTTTTAAGATTTCCTTGACTAAAACCTATCTAACCTAATTAGGGATGATGGGCGATTATTTGATCGTGATTATTGATCGAGAAAAATTTCAGTTCGATCACGGTGATCAGCCGTGGGGGGTTCCTACAATGTGTGGACAATTTTCCCAAAAAAAAGCAGCCTTGTGGGGACCAAAGTGAATCTTGGGGACCACTGCCTGGTCCCCATGGGTCCAAATGCAAATTACAGGTGTGGGGTTATGTTCAGGACCAAGATTTAGGTTAGTTTTAGGGTCAGGTGTGAGGTTAATTTTAAAGTATAYGGTCAGGGTTAGGCTATAAAGTCTAAAAAACATGAATGGAAGTCAATGGAAGGTCCCCACRGGGTCAAGAAACAAACGTGTGTGTGTGTGTGTGTGTGTGTGTGTGTGTGTGTGTGTGTGTGTGTGTGTGTGTGTGTGTGTGAAAGAAAAGTGAGCGTTCTCAATAAAGTGGTAAAAGTTCAATGACTGAACTACTGTAAAATTTACATGCTGAGTCAGATGCATGATTGCCTCCTTTCCAGCACCTTCATCTAAAATCCAGAACCGCAGGTCCATAAGGAAATCATTTAGCTAACCCACTCGCAGTGTATTTATTATAAAGTATTTTTGACAGATTCTGGTTATGTCTACATGGCACACATTTCTTTAGAGATTATTTGATCTTTTTATTTTTCCTTCAACATATGCGTCTAGGGGAAATTTTTGAACTCAAAGCAGAGCTAAACAGTGACAAGAAAGAGAAGAAGAAGGAGGCCGTGAAGAAGGTCATAGCATCAATGACGGTGGGCAAAGATGTCAGGTGAGAAACTGGAAATATTGCTAGAACATCGCTAGAACATCGCTCTTCGAGTCTGAAGTTTCATAAGAGTTTGTTCCTCCTGCAGCGCTCTGTTTCCAGATGTGGTGAACTGCATGCAAACAGACAACCTGGAACTGAAAAAGTTGGTCTACCTCTACTTGATGAACTATGCCAAAAGTCAGCCAGACATGGCTATCATGGCTGTTAACACCTTTGTGAAGGTACATTTAAGTTTGTTGTTTTCATATGCAAATAACAATAATAAGTTTATATCCTGTCTTTTAAAGGTGGGTTTTTTAGCTTTTTCTTTTTTTTTTTTTTTAAAGCTTTTTCTGCAGTTTTTAGAAACCGCTGTAAAGGTGTGCTGTTAGTCTGGGGGAAAAGGAAAGTTTAAAATTTTCCATATCTCTGGGTAACGGGAAGTTTCAAATTGTTCAGGTATTAAAATCGAACAAATAAGGGAATAATCTGTAATTTGAACCTGTTTATTCATTCTTTTGTCACTGCAGTGTGAAGTTCTTTGTCATTTTCTTAGTGGGTATCTCTTATTTCAGTGTGATTGTCAAACTAGTGTTCAACAAGCATGTTTCCTTTTTGCTTTTTGTCTTATTTTAAAAGCAGTGACTCCTGTGTGGAAAAGCTTTTATACTCTGTAAGATGGGGACAAAAGCAAATATGAAATAGAATTCAAAAGGTATTTTGAGATGAAATTTATGATTACTGTGATCATCCATCTAGGACTGTGAAGACCCCAACCCTCTCATCCGAGCTCTTGCTGTTCGTACAATGGGCTGTATCCGTGTGGACAAGATCACCGAGTACCTCTGTGAGCCTCTAAGAAAATGTCTGAAGGATGAAGACCCCTATGTGAGGAAGACTGCAGCTGTGTGTGTGGCAAAGCTGCATGACATCAATGCCCAGCTGGTGGAGGACCAAGGCTTCTTGGACACCCTTAAAGATCTCATTTCAGACTCCAACCCCATGGTATGACTCCCTCAGGAAGCTAGAAGCATCTGGATCTTGAGCCAAGCCAGATGTTATACTTTGTTAAACATCTGGTTACAAATTTTGAATTTCACAGTTCTCTTCTAACACGGTTGTTGGTGCTTTTTTTTCGATGAGTTTTAATTTGACTCCTTGTCTTCCTCATTAGGTCGTTGCAAATGCAGTAGCAGCCCTATCTGAAATTGCAGAGTCTCATCCCAACAGTAATCTGATGGACCTAAACCCTCAGACCATTAACAAGTTGCTGACAGCTCTTAATGAATGTACAGAGTGGGGACAGATATTTATTCTTGACTGTCTGGCTAATTACACCCCTCGTGATGACCGTGAGTCTCAGAGGTGAGTCTTCCTTTACCACTTCTAATAAATTTCTCCTTCTGCTTGTCTGTCGGTTTATGTTCCCCTAAGGTTCAATTTAATTTTTTTCTCTCTTACCTTTTTAACATCATTAACACCTGCCAGCATCTGTGAGCGTGTCACCCCGAGGCTCTCCCATGCCAACTCTGCAGTGGTGTTGTCAGCAGTCAAAGTTTTAATGAAGTTCATGGAAATGCTCCCCAAAGATTTGGACTATTACGGCACTCTGCTCAAGAAGCTCGCCCCCCCGCTGGTCACGCTCCTTTCTGCTGAGCCTGAGTTGCAGTACGTGGCACTTAGAAACATCAACCTCATTGTCCAGAGGCGGTGAGTCTGGAATCAAGTTTGCTTGRCAGCTTTTTTTTATTTGTGATGAAGCAAAGGTGCTTTCCTTTATTCCTGTTATACCACTTACTTATTTGTGTTTGTGACATTTAGCCCAGAGATCCTGAAACATGAAATGAAGGTTTTCTTTGTCAAGTACAATGACCCGATTTATGTCAAACTGGAGAAGCTGGACATCATGATTCGTCTTGCATCACAAGCAAACATTGCCCAGGTAACATATTGACATGTAGAATCAGTTATAACCTTAATAAAATAAAAGAAAATAGTTTTGGTAGTAAAGCTCTGTGTTCCACTGTAGGTGCTGGCTGAGTTAAAGGAATATGCCACTGAGGTGGACGTGGACTTTGTGCGTAAAGCTGTGAGGGCCATTGGCCGCTGTGCCATTAAAGTGGAGGTGGGTGTGTTGTTGATTTTCACTTCATACTTAAAGGTAGGGATGTCCCGATACCACTTTTTCACTTCCGATGCAATACCGATATTACAACTTTGAGAATTGTCCGTTACCGATATTGACCCATTACCATAACAGTACAAGTCACACACTTTTACCTATTTTGTARTGTAAAAYCTTRKAAAAGTYTTGATCARGTCAAACAGKGAAAAAGAGTAGGTATGAGAAAAACTGACCCATTTATTTTTAACCAATGGATGACATACATTTTAAACTGAAGAACATTATACAATTTAATATAATAAATTATAATACCCTGAAAAATAAAACAATAAAAAGAAAATGGCCTTTTAAAGTATAAAATAATTCAAAATCACTTTGGTTATTGTTTTACTACCTGTCAGCCTSGTGCTGCTTTGTGGTGGAAAAAACTGAAGGTGGGGACAAAACAAAACCCCACATTATTGTCTGTTCAAAGTTAARAGTCCACAGCTCCAATTTTACTGACTGTAACCAAAACAACATGATCATTGCACTTAMTCTTCACTCAAACAAGTGTGTAAACAGATTAAACATCACTCTAATAACAAGAGCAAAAATAAATAGTAAGAATTAGTCAGTTATTTAAATTGTTAGCTACCTTTCTCACTGCTGCATTTTCTGAGCATCATGTGGAGATCAGCCTCTCGCTCCTGCAGGGAGCAGATTTTATCACTGCTCTCGTCATGTCACACTTATATTCCACAACAAAAGCTGYGCTCTCCTTTCTTCTGTCCATCAAGAGCTAATCCACGGGATGTCAAAACTGAATGCGTGCTGTCCTCGCTTCTGCCAGCTTAGAACCACCGACCGGACCAGAGAGGAGGTTCTGAAACAGCGCGGCTGTGTGCGGTCACTGGACCGAGGCTGAACGAACCGAGCCGAAAAGCAAAGCTGCTTCCAGGGTGGAGAGTAGTTGTCGCTCCGGTTTAAAACGTTCACGGTTCTGTGTTCCCCTCGGAAAACTTGTGCATGACAACTTTGCACTTCGCTTCAACTCTGTTTCTGATGAAAATAGAAAGTTCTGCCGACATTCTTGCTAACTTGTTAGAGCAGCATGTTGTTATGATCACGTGAGCTCTGCATGCTGGATCCAAGCGCTGCTGGATAGAAACACTGGAGCGGAGTCAGTGGACTGCTGGATTGAACTGCTTATATCGGAGCGCTTATATCTGACATTTTTTATACAGGCCGATAAAATCCGATACTCATTTTTTGGTTGATATCGGACCGATATCCGATATCAGTATTGGATCGGGACACCCCTAGTTAAAGGATTTGAAAAATGACAGCTGAAGATTTTTATTTTACAATATCACAAAGCTCAGACAGTTTAGCTCTCTGTATTTAAAAAAAAAAGCATCAAAATCTGTATATTTCTCTAGTTATCTCAAAGCAGGACACAGAGTTTCATAACAAGCAGACATTATTGTCACAAATGGACATATTATCATTATAATAGTAGATGTTCTGGCTCCAAGTAGTTTCCCTCAGGTCATTGTGACAAAAAATATGGATAATCATGACACACCATGGCTCCGTATTACTTCATCAGTATTTTCATTTCAAGCATGATTTGCTGCATATTTTTCCTCACTGATCTACCTGAACTTACTTAAAAAATCTTATTACATTTGATGTTGGGACCTGAGATCCTGTGAGTTTTATTTCACAGTGAATTTAATCGTAAATTAAATGTTTTGACTTTTTTTGCTTTAAAATTAGTTTTCCGTTGTGGCCGACTYGTACTTTAGTGTGAAATATAGAATCTACCCACACTTGTGTATCTGTTTTTATTCCATATAGCTGCCTGTGACAATTTCTCCCCCCCTCCCCCCCTCTGTTTGTTAGCAATCAGCAGAGCGCTGTGTCAGCACACTGCTAGATCTCATACAAACCAAGGTCAATTATGTGGTGCAGGAGGCCATTGTAGTCATCAAGGATATTTTCCGCAAGTACCCTAACAAGTAAGTTCCTCTTACGTATGTGCACACTCATCGACATATTTTCTAAAGACTTGATTATCTAGATTCAGTGGTAAATTTCAAATAGATGAGTACTGGTGGAGGCTGATTTTACTCTTTTTAAATGAACAGTTTAGAAGCTTTATATACATGTCCTGTACCTTGAACCATAGTTTGACAATAAATTTTAAGAGTTGCCACACACTGAAACATTTTAGAGTTATGAAATTCCATAACTCGTTAGTTATTGCATTATTGACCATAAAGAGACTTGTGCAGACATTGTGTAATCCAGAAATGACCTTCACTTTTTTTATTTTATTTTTTTGTCTATTAATTGGCTTGGTTGCTGACTTATAAAACATTCATACAAAAACCAGAAGATTTATTTGTATTAGACATTCTTTTAATGTCTAACCATGAGTGCATATGGTCAAAGGTCAGGCTGATTTGGCTGCAGCGTGACTTCCACTATGAGATGGATTCATGTGCCAGACAGAAAGCTCACCCACACAGCAGTACACTGTCACCCTGGAGTCGTGAGCCTTTTAACAGAGTTGCTTTGCAGAGCTTCTAGCTCGGCATTGTTCACGCCTTGGGCTAAATGAGTCACCGTCTAGTGAAACTTTGCTATTTTCTACCAATTAAACATTTGTGCCTCAGCATATCATGTKGTAAAACCATTATGTAAATGGAATTCGTAATGACATTGGATTTTTTATGCAGATGAGAAGTATTTTAACCACTCTTGAGAGCATCATGCTTTAGCATCTAACATAAAAGGGTCATTGCTTAAGGAGGAGGACATACATTTTGCATTTGCCAGGTTTCCAGAAAACACAACTCCACTGTAATGCTAATGTTGGTCTGTGTTTGCTGTGAAATGCAATCTGTGTTGGAAAGTAGACAGTCATTTGATACCTGGTTTTAAAAGCCTCCCATGTGTGCTGGTTGTTAGTCCATCAGCCTGTATTCCTTTGAGATTTTTTTTTCTATTCACTTGTTAATTTTAGCAATCATAAATTAATTAATTTTAGGACACTTGTAATGAATGTATTTTTTATTTTTTTACTTCATATATTTTCCCCATAATGTCTTGCATTTTAAATAATGTAATTCTGTTTGTGTGTGACTGTTTCCAGGTATGAGAGCGTGATCGCCACTCTTTGTGAGAATCTTGATTCACTGGATGAGCCGGAGGCACGTGCTGCCATGATCTGGATTGTAGGAGAGTACGCTGAGCGCATTGACAATGCTGATGAGTTGCTGGAAAGCTTTTTGGAGGGTTTCCACGATGAAAGCACCCAGGTGTGTTTAGGATTGTGCAGGGTTTGTTGTTATTGATTAAAATAATATTTTACTCCTTGTTGCAACTCGTGCTGGTGGTAGAAAGCAGTTCTTTGGATTTGGAAATGCAGTAACTTGTTATATTTGCTTTGATAAAGTAGCAGATGACATTTCAGAAACCCTACCAAAGCAATGCTAACTGTAACTGTCACAGTAAGTTACTAAAGACAGAAGTACAAAGGAATCTGTGAAGTAAAATGTTTAGTTTTACCTTAACAATGTTCAAGGCAAAGACTATAAAAACAGAATCTCTCTTTATATCTCTCATTAGATACATTGGGTAAAAAAGACAGTCTTTTTACCTGCTGTCATTGCTCACAGTAAGGTGCTTCAGAAAAGATGTTCCTCAGTTCAGTTCAGCCTTTATTAACAACTCAGCTCATCGAAAGAGGCATAGAATTGTTAGACTGCCTCCTCAGTCTATTATGCTGCAGAATAATAGACTGGACTCACTGTCCTTCATGCCCACACCTGGTTATGATGATAGTGATGACACAAGATAGAGTGAGGGTTAATGTGAATTTATAGCATCYGATATAGTCCCCTCAATATCAAGTAAAATCACACATAAAATGGGTCTTCTTCCATGGAGCCCAATATGATTCAGAATGAGCTGGTGCAATCAGAAGGTGACAAATCTTGATCTTCATTTTGAATGAAATGAAATTGTTTCCTGGGCTCTTTTTCTACCATCTGGACCAACCATCTGATCAATCTGGGTTTGTATTTCTTGCGTCCATGTCATGTGAGGTTAATTAAAACTCAGTGAACCTTATACTGTTTAATAATATTGGCAACTCTGGTCACAGGAACATGAAGCTGCTTGGAGATGGTCTTGTTTACCTTTAGAACTGATGTCTTTATCTAGCTTTAGAAAACACCTCGGCAATGTATATTTTTTCCATTTTCCTGCTTAGTAATCTGAGTATTCACAGGCCTGGCTAATAGTTATTATTTTTTTTAAGTTGCCGATATTAGCCTTTTAAACCAGAACAAAGGTACTGGGGAGCTTATGGTAGTGTTTAATGTTTAATAATTTTTCTGAGCACATCAAACAGCTCTTTTGTTTGCTATCTCTATTCCACATTCAGTGTGGTGCACACAATAGCAAACTACCCAGTGGTGCGTTTGTTTCCTTTAATAGGCTGAACTGCTGATGAAATGCTGGAAGGCACCTGTGATACTAATTAAGGTCAAATGTTTAAAACATGACTATAATGCAAAGATAGAAAATAAGCTTATAGTCTGTCTAGACTGGACTGATCTCTTAAAAGGTAACCAGTGAGTTTGTCCACATTCTGATTGTTTATTCTATCCCACACTGAAGCCATGCAAATATACTTTTATCTGAATAACATTTTTATGAGAAATAAAGCATTGTAACAGTGAGGTTACATGGTGAGGCTGTTCGTTCTGTGTGTTTTTATATGAGCTGTTGTAACTAGATGTGTGTTTTCACCCTGACATTTAGGTGCAGTTGCAGTTATTGACTGCAATTGTCAAGTTGTTCCTGAAAAAGCCCACCGAGACCCAGGAGCTGGTGCAGCAGGTTCTAAGCTTGGCCACACAGGTGAGATGGAGGGGGTAAAAAACGAGTTCAGCTCATACATTTTAATTTTTGTGCCATTATCTCTGTCAACACATGGCTGCTTGCAGTMTTACTGCTCTCCATCCTTCTTCTTTTTTTAATAAGTGTAAACTGGCCTCGTTAGATGCAGGTTTTCATAGCGTTTTTATCTTTTTTATTTTTAAATGCTCTTTGGTACTTTTTGTTAATTTTTTTGTAATATGTAACGGGTTAGTGAAAGTTTTCCTCCAAATTTAAGAGAGCAGTTTTTTATGAACATTGTCAGGTTGTCTCATGCATAATCCACATCACTGCACTTCCTTGAGGAAGACTGTTTTGTATCACACTTTGTGTTTAATTTCAGGAACCGAGAAATGAAAGCATGGTAACATTAGCTATTTTATAAATATATTAATGAAATAATCTTTGTCATTCCTTCATGCCTTTCTGCAGGATTCTGATAACCCAGACCTCAGGGACAGAGGCTACATCTACTGGCGTCTGCTCTCTACGGATCCTGTAGCTGCCAAGGAGGTGGTTTTGGCTGAGAAGCCTCTGATTTCTGAGGAGACGGATCTGATTGAGCCGACTCTGCTGGAGGAGCTTATCTGCCACATTGGTACTCTGGCCTCTGTCTACCACAAGCCCCCCAGTGCCTTTGTTGAGGGCAGCCGGGGTGTTCAGCACAAGAGGCTTCCAGGCAGTACTGGATCGTGAGTCATGCACTATTTTTTTTATTTATCTTTTTATTTTATTTTTACCATCTAGGAAGAAGAGTTTATTGACACCCCTTTTTTACTTGGTGACTTTAAAATGTGCAGAGTAGCACTAGTGTGAAATTGCTATTTTTATAGGAGAGTAGTTAATTGTGCAAGCAACTTGCCAATGAGTTTGAATATTAGTAAGTGGATAATCACTACAATTGTATGTTTTTTAATAGTAAATATTAAATAATATACCTCTTTATTGTTATTAACTATTTTTTTCATGTTTTTGTCTTTACTAGTGGAGAGAGTGTTGAGAGCCCAGACACAGGCTCTGCAGCTGGAGTTTCTGATGCTCCACCTGCTGTCATCCCATCCCAAGGAGACCTCCTTGGTGATCTTCTCAATCTTGATTTGACACCCCCTGCCACCACTGGACCACCACCACCGGCCACCTCTGGTTTGCAGATGGGTGCTATGGATCTTCTCGGAGGAGGACTGGACAGCTTGGTATTTTTTTTATGTACCTTTTTCATAAGTTTTCTTTTTGAAAGAAGGTGCCAGGTTCTAAAACACTGTTCTGTTCTATTATTTGCTTTATTTAATGGGTACTTAATTATAACAATCTATCTTTATAATTTGCTTTTCTTTTATCTGCTTTTAAGCTTTTTTTTCATGACCTTGTATGTTCTTTCTTTGTTCAATGCTGCACCTGCAGATGGGAGATGAGTCTGAGCCGGTAACTACAAGGAGAGAGAGAGTACAATAATTTATAAATCATTTAGAGCCACTATCAAAAATTAAATTTGAAGAGCCCATACAGTGCTTGTGTACAAGACAAGTTGAGTGTTATTTTTGAGGTTTAGAATAGCATCAAGCAAGAAGTGCACGCTTGCTCGAGCGAGTCTTGTCATCATGTCTCCTAAAAGCTCTCCTTAACACGCCAGCTGCTGTAACTGGTCAGCTAGCTCAGCCAAAGAGTGTTGTTGATGTAATGATTGGTTAAGTGGAAGCATCGCTATTGCTGTCTACAAGCTGTGTACACTCAGGGAATGTTAAAAGTAGCAACCCACTCAGGCTGCTGTATGCCAGAAAAATCTATATAAAACACAAAAACTAATTGTTTTACATGCATATTTTCCTGTTTACACCTTCTGTCCTGGATTCCAATATAAAAACTAATAGCAATTCATGGAAAAACAAAGTGTCTTCAATCTTTTGCTTTTGCTTTACCACTTAAATTTACATTATGACAAAAAATAATTAGATTATTCCTTTTAAAGTCAAATAAAATCTCTAAACTATGACAATTGTTTTAGATTTTGTACAGATCTGTGCTGAAATGTAGGYGTTTATTTTATTACTTGTACTTATATTTCAAAAGAATCTAAAATATTCTCATTTTGTCTCAAGTTGGTTCAACCACCCCAGCTTGTACTGCAGTTTTTGAAGGAATGCATGTCACCCGCTGCCTTTTAAACTAAAATCGTCTGATGTTGAGAAATGAAGTTATAGCTATTTTAGCCTAATCTTGAAAATAATGTTACAGAAGATCTCAAGCAATATTGAGATCACAAGTAGAGTTATAGCAATTTTTTGTTTTTTATTAAGGTTGACTTTGCCTGGTAAAAACCAGACCCTTGTCCTTCRCTTTGCTTTGTACGAGGGTCTGGACTCTCGGCTATAGAGAAGTGGTTCTTGCTGGAGGCATGGCCTCTGCTGAAGTTTAAAATGATTGTATCGGTTGGCCTCGACGTATGCGTGCCAGCTCCACTGTGAAGAAGGCTAAGCTAAGAAGCTAACCGGAAATCGCGTGCGCTGTAAATAACCCTACTGAGAGGAGAGAAGTACCGAGCCGAACGAGACGACTGTAAATGAGAGCTGCTGCTTTGTCAGACAAATTTAATTTCATTTGGAAGCCTTATCATCACGGACTGGCTTCATTCACTTCCTCCACTGYCATATGCTAAAATAACTAGCAGACACTGTGCAGAAAATCAATGTCATTCAAAACTCCACCTTTTATTTGCTAATTGGCCCAGGTAAAATAAACTACAAGCAGACACTGTGTAGAAAATCAACGTTGTGTTCTCTGACTGGCTTGGACGAAATGCTCCTGAAGAAATCTTTCTCTATGGGAGAAATCCCAGACGGAGCAGTGAAGCRAAACTAGAATTGAGCAGAACTGTGTAGGAAGGCAAGGGCCAGGCTAAGGTTGACTAGCTGTGGCAGTCATCTTGAATTGAGTTGACTCCATATTTTATTCTGTTGAAAATATGATGTAAAGATAAATAATGCTGTACATCTACAAACATGATATAAGCTCAATATGGGTCGGGAAGCACAATATGGGCTCTTTGTTCTCTGCTGTTTAGCCAGTAGTTTTCATTCATCATTCTTCATGTTTTCATCATTTTGACATGCACCCTGCGCATGATATGTCCTCGAGTCCGTTGCTGATCTTGTCCTTGGGCTCTTTGATGTTTCTCATTTTTCAATCAGCCGCCCATTCCTTTGCGGACGGGCACTCCTCAGTCACCTCAGACCCTACAACAGTCCCCATCGCCCCCAGATTACAGCCCCACTGAGGTTGGTCCAGAGGACCGTGCTGGACCAGTAAAAGCCAGCGCCAGCCTAGAACTCAGCTCCTCTTGTTCCCTGTTGTAGCAATGTTTCCTYTCAGTAGTCATACCCAGTAAAAGTTGCTGCTTGTTTGCACTTTGTGTTGCACTGTTTGTTTTTGAACTCTGTGTTTGAGGTGGGATTTTAGGAAATCACATCTATCTTCTGYATCGGCATTAGTTCAGATTTGTTCCTTAGTGTCCCTCAAATCACTTTGTCCTCACCAAACCTATAGACATATTTATTYATAAGCATTTTAATAAAACCTGTTGGAGTTTAATGAATCTTGAATTATCAAAGAGCATAGGAACAGTTAATTTCTTTTTCTTTTTACTCATTCATGATGTGAACCCTGTAGCTGATATTAGTCACAGAAATACACTTCCATGACCCTCACATCCCTCCGTCATCCTCTTCAAACCTTTCAGAAGATTATTTAGTGTTGCAGCTACAACAATTAATTTGTACTTTCTTTGTTCACTTTTCTTTTTGTGTTTCTGTCTCATGTTCAGCTTGGTGGAGACCTTGGAGGAAGTTCAGCTGTGAGTCATTTTTTCTTGACATTCTTTAGATTTGTATTGCTTGATTACAGCATCACATTGAATGTGTCATTTGTTGCATTGTGATTTGCAGATGGGGGCTGGTTTTGGTGCTGCTCCAGCTGCAATGCCGGCCCCTGTTAGTGGTGGCCTGGATGACCTGTTTGATCTCGGAGGTGGAGTTGGTATGCCAATGGGAGCCTTTAGCCCCCCCAAAATTGTGAGTTAATACACTGGAATAAGCCTTGGAGCTTTGTGTCATCATGGATCATTTTTAAATGAGTGATCTTCTGTCTGCTCAGGTTTGGCTGCCAGCCATGAAGGGCAAGGGGCTTGAAATTTCAGGCACTTTTGCTCGCCGTGCTGGGGTCTTCCAAATGGAGTTGACCCTCACTAATAAAGCAATGAGTGTCATGACTGATTTTGCCATTCAGTTCAACAGAAACAGGTGCAAACCACTTCTATATAACTGTGGTTCACAGTTTATCTTTTAAGAAACAAAATTTATGACCATTTTTTTCCGTCCTTGTCTCTTTTTAGCTTTGGTATTGCTCCTGCTGGTCCTCTCCAGGTTCTGACCCCTCTGAGCCCAAACCAGAGTATTGAAGTGACTCTTCCTCTCAATACTGTTGGACCTGTTATGAAGATGGAGCCCCTCAACAACCTGCAGGTAACACCTTCACAATATATTTCTTTGAAAGTTTATTTGACCCAACTTGGTTTTTGCTGTGAAATATTATTTATTTATTTTTAAATATTTTATGGAGCTTTTGTGCACTTACTGACTGTGATGCTTGCAATTCAGTAAAATAATTACCTCGTGTCAGTCAAAACCAGAGGCACRTCGGTGTAATCTGTACATCAGGTGATTTAGAATTGTTACAATATTCGTATCCCATGAAGCAGCCTGTTTCTGCTGAGACAGTGTCTCTGATAATTTGGCCAATTAATTACCGGGAAGTCATCCTCACTCTTACTCAACCATGCTGTTGAATTCCCATGCTGAAAATATACCGGGATTAAAACATGAAACAGACATCAGAGCTGTTTCACTAAGGCTGTACGAAGGAAAAAAATGAAGAAAAAAATCAGCAGCAGAAGCCTGTTTGGTTTTCATCAGGGAGGCTCCTTTTAACTGAATACCGAACGGTTTGTCTATGCAGCTGGGGAGAGAAGATAAGAATGGGGGGGTGATGGAGATAGGAATGGTCATTATTGGTCTCACAACGCCCGGTGCTTTGTTTCTTCTGGCCTCAACAGCCCTGCTAACCTTTCTACTCTCTGACCTCAGAGTCCTGCTTTGATGGAACCAGCTGTCAGTTTTGACAGTTTTTCCAAATACAACTTACTCTGCAGATTTTTTATTTATGAAAATCTGTCTCTTTATGTGAATTTTCTTTTAATTACAMATGTATAGGTTCAGATGAACTTATCAGTTCACTACAACAGCTTCTCCATTTGTCACAAATCAGCAGATTTCAGGGACATTCTTCAGTAAAGTTGTGTGCTAGAAATGGACTTTGATATAAAAAAAAATGATCTAGCACAGAGATTGTCAAAAAATTAATTTGTATTTTATCCACAAATCAAGACATGTAGCTTTTGCCTTGTAAATTATCATTTATAATCATTCCATTCCATNTTTGTATTTTATCCACAAATCAAGACATGTAGCTTTTGCCTTGTAAATTATCATTTATAATCATTCCATTCCATATTTTATGTTTTAATAAAAATACAATTGTTTCTTAATTAAATGGTATTTTTTTGGTCAGGAATGCAACAAGAATTGTTTGYATTATTCAGGTATTTTATTGGATGTTGTCTTCATTTGGTTGTAGTTTGTTCYCTGAATTTTAGGAAATTATTAGATGGGGCCACTGCAGCTAGGCCTTATGAAATAAAACTTTGTTTGAGAACTTGACAGCACCCACTGTTGCAAAAAAGAGATCAATATTAGATGTCTTTTTTGTTTCAAGCATGGGCGTTTTTTTTTCACTTGTAAATCTTTATATTCTTTCAAGGTAAAAACAGGAAGTTAAAGTTTTAGTCACTGCCTTCATTCATTTTTTTTTTTTTTACATTTATAACAGATATCAAAGTGATTTTGTCATGTAAAATTGAAACATTCAATACCGGTACATTTATGTCCTCAGATTGTGTTCCTTGAGACCTGTCCAACTTATTTCAGATTCTTGGAAAGTAAAAATGATATCAATATCAATACGTTTTTTTATTAATGCTCCTTTCCAAAAGCATTWAAAGTGAAGCTTTGTGTGATATGTTCTGCATTGCATGAATGAATTATTCATGAATCATTCTTTTCCCTTCGTCTGGCTGAACTGCACTTCCTTATAAAGCAAACTGATCAGTATCACTGCCTGCTGCTTGTTACTACAGATGCTCCTTCTATACAACGTTCGTTGGTGTGTGCCTTGTACTGAAACCTCCAGGGCTGCAACACAACCTGCCTGAAAAGCTTAGCCTAACAAAGTCATTCTTTATTAGATTCACACTGTTAGATTCTTCTCAGTTTTCTCTATTTCAGTCCCTTATTTTTAACCAGGCCTGCTATTCTTGTCTCTCTGCATTTGTGTATTTATTTTTATCTCCCTTTGATGCATCTTGAAAAGCTGTTTTATAGATAGATGAATGATTTTATCTATTTAGTTTGTAAATTTCATGTTTTCTTTTTTCCAAAAGCTTTCTGTTTACTGTGAAACAAAGTGATGAGAGGTCACTTCTCAAATGATGATCAGTAAACATGTAAATGGAATGGATTTTTGTGTGGACCTAAAAAATAAACTCCGAGCATTTAGAGGCATTTTAGGAAGTCAAAGAAAGTGGAACTAATTAACATTCAGTACTGTTTCTTTCCCAGCAGTCTGTTCAAACTTAATATGTAGAATTGACTGTGCTAACTCCTTCGTACAAAAAGGTCAGATATCCTCGAGTCGATTTCTTCCACCGAAGCAGCATTCAGAAAAGTCTCGGCTGGATTTAATTTACTCATTGGAGCTTTGTTCAAGTAAGTCAATCTGCAGCCATTTATAAATAAAAATAAAGCTTTGCCTCATGTTTTCAGATAAGCATGAGTGGCAGCTTGTTCAGGAGTGTCCTGAGCACAATTAGGCACAGCTATAAATTGAGTTCCCAAACAGCAAATTATGCTATATATTGATTTTATTTAGTAAGAGGAAGAGAAGTAACTTCATTGCAAATTCAGATCTTAACAAATGGAGAGAAAAATCTCATTATCCCAAGGGTCACGTTATAGTGATGATGCTATTTGTAATTTATCAGAAATGTGTGTAAAATTTGTCAATGGGGAAAATGAGTCTAAATACTTTGAATGACTTCTAACACTTGTGCATTTCATGGAAAATGAAAAGATGATGTCCTGTTAAAGAAGTTGAAAATTGAAAATGTTTGTCAGAAACTTTTAGACACTGACAGACAGAATAAAGAATAAGTTATCTGTATAAAAACAACTAAAGGGTACAGTTTCTCTGAACAACAAAGTGTGTTTTTCTGAGCTCTGTCTATCTCTCAAATTGTAAATCCAACACTGAGTTCTGGTCAAAAATAAAATGGTAAAATTTATTGGAATCAGCATTATAACGTGGGTAAAATAGCTGATTGAAATGCCACCATCTGCTTTAAGTCTAAAGTAGTTTGTGTTTTTTTGTTAATTGATTCTGACCCTTTTCCAGTTTAGTCACATCAGGCATGATTTCAGCTTAATTAGCTCTACATTTAAATGTTTACGTCTGATTTAGCTGTCATAGATATCAGATAGTTTAATTTAAACTGCTCAGTGTAAACTGGTCTACAGAGGAGTAGACAGGTTAAATAAGAGCCTCCTGAAATTTTGACCTTATCCAGGACATTCATGGGAAAGTCATTAATCTTTCTTGTACTGCTTGGAAAGAGGTAGTCTTGGTGCAACAGGATTGACTTTCCTCTGTCCTCCTCTGCAGAGGTCCAGTGTTCTGGGTTCTTTACTAATAAGCAGGGTACAGAATGGGCTGCTTTATAGTGTCAGTTTTCATGTTTTTGGTGTCTTTAGTTTTGCTTACACATGTGAGACGAACAGTTCCTGACAGTAAAATAATCATCCGGTTCTGGTTCATTTTTAAAATGGAAGCAGTTGTTCTGAGATGACTTAAGTCTCCTGACATCTTTTTCAGTTGAAGTTTGTGACAACACATAATAATGGAGCCAAAAGCCAAACTGTCCTGACACTGCAAGATACAGTTTGGAATTTTAATTATTATTTTTTTACTTTGTGTAGTCTTAAATAAAGAAAAGTAGCTAGATACCAAAWCAGTCAGGATGTTTGAATCATTCATAGATAACTTATTTTTTTCTCATTCTGTTGTTTTTCCTCTCGCCCTCCCCTTCTTGGATTTAATCTCTACCGCAGGTGGCTGTTAAGAACAACATTGACGTATTTTACTTCAGCTGCCAGTACCCCATCAGCATGCTGTTTGTAGAGGACGGGAAGATGGGTGAGTGTCTCTTTGCTAAATCGCTTCATTCCAAAGCCTGGGAGCTCCGCTGACATCAGCCACGTAGAATAATGAGCCCTGACTGAAAGATTGATGCATGTGTGAGTGTTCCTGAGCGTGTGACGCATGTGGTTGTGACTGGCTGCCTGCTCCAGAACTCAGTCACATCCCATGGCAGAGCAGCTTGTACTGCAGCACCACTTTGAGCCTTTTTATCTTTTGTTTTAGTGCTGCCTGTCCGATTTGTTTGATGAAAGTGTGTCTGTATTTCTCCCTGTGGAGCTTCTTATGGGGCCAGCAGCAGGACTGCTGCCAGCGCTGTGAGCTAATGCTTCTACCACAACAAAGCACCTTGTGTCTACAGGGAAAGCAAACTACTCGCTCACTGCTTGGACTTTTTTTTTTTCACTGCACTGTGAGAAAAATCACAGTAACACAAATTGTGCTGTTATTGAGCAGTGGGTTTAAAATGTGTTCTTTCCTTTATATATCTAACAGAGAGGCAAGTTTTCCTGGCCACATGGAAAGACATTCCTAATGACAATGAGTCCCAGTTTCAGATCAAAGACTGCCATCTCAGCTCAGGTAAGGTTGAACAGAGTGCATTAGCTGAAAAACCCCTCACTGTGCAGCCGTATACTACAGCATCTTTTTACATGAAAATGAGCAGAGAGAGCTGTGTTGATCTCAGATCTAATCCCCACTGATGAAGCAAATTGTGTTTGATGAGAGTTCATCAGCTGCAGTCCATATTTATGTGTCATAATTTAGTTTTACACCAGTGTGAGAGCAGCTGAACTGGGGAAGAATTCCCAATGACGGCTTAATGAAAAGGTAGCACTGCAGATTGAATTTTTTTTTTATTAACAAAGAATGAAGATTTCACATCCTGCTGGGGTGCAACAGCAAGACGGAGGCTGAGGAGAGAAGTTAATTTTGAATTAGTGGCTATATCTGTGTTTCACAGACAGCCTGGAGTGAAAATCTTAGGGTGAGATAACGAGAAAATAAATTCTTCAGGGTCTGGTGCATTTAATGATTGTTTCGGCAAGCAGACATGGAGCATGACAGGAAGTACCGTATTTTTCGGACTATAAGCCACACCGGACTATAAGCCGCACCCGCCATTATTTTAAAAAACGCGCGAACATCAACATATAAGCCGCACCCCCCACCCCCATCAGTAAAAACAAAAACAAAACAGTACACCCAAAATTGTGGTCAAAAAAGTGAATTCAACATCACATTTATTTTTAAGAAAAAGGTTGGCAAGTTCACCGGATAATAATAATAATAATAAACTCTCGAAAAAAAAGGCGAGCGGTCTGGAATTAAAAAATTAAAAAGCAAACCTTTAGAAATTACCGGTAAAGTTCGGAGGAATACGGTTCATTTAACTGACCTTATTTTGGTAGTTTTCTTTAACCATTTCTGGTCCAACAAAAAGTCTCATTCATTGTCCTCCAACGCACTGAAACCATCGAAATCCTCCTCTTCAGTGTCGGAGTTAAACGAGCTGCGTCACACAGCGGTACCTGTTCAGTTTCTGTGTCGCTGTCCTCCCGGGCTGGCTCTGAAGCTGTGGTGTCCTCTTCACGTAGCAGTCCAGCCTTTCGGAACCCATTTGTGATGTGGACTCGTTCACTCTGCTCCACGCTGTTGGTTCAATCATTAAATGTCGGTTTTATCCCCTTTTATGAGTTTTTGGCCATTGACTATTTTTAAATCGCTGCTTCCTGGTCAACAGTGGGCTCTGGAAGGATCGCTTTTTTCTTTCTTTTTTCTTCTTTTTTTGAAGCRAGTGGTTGAAGCAAATGGAGCATAAGAGCCCCCTGGTGGCTGAAGAAAAAAATCCACGTATAAGCCGCACCGGACTATAAGCCGCATGGTTCAAAGTTCAGGAAAAAAGTCGCGGCTTACAGTCCGAAAAATACGGTAGTCAGGGACTTGATGCTGAATATGTGAACTAAAATGGAACTGATCAATTTAAACAGGAAACATTTTAATTGTTCTGTGTTACGGTTGGGTTATGTTCTTTGTACAGATGCAGCCTCCAACAAACTTCAAGGTAGCAACATCTTCACCATAGCCAAGCGCACAGTGGATGGGCAGGACATGCTGTATCAGTCCATGAAACTCACCAATGGCATCTGGGTGCTGGCTGAGCTCAGGCTGCAGGCAGGAAACCCAAATTACACAGTGAGTATTGAACAGTGTCGTTCAGGCTAATTAATGATGTACTTGTTCATGTTGCATAATAAATAATACCATCCTTCCTCTGTATGAATTTTAGCCAAAGTCTAATTTTCTTACCCATACCCTGGTTTGACTTAAATAAAAATAATAATAAACTTGTAAAACAGTGAATACAAAATACTATGCATGAAAAAAAATATATAATTGGGCTAAGAAGGGAACAAAGTTTTAAAAAGAAACATTAGCAAATAAAATTACTGAGAAAATAATCAGCTGGTAAGAATTTATTCACCTTCAAGGTGAATTGTATCACAGCACCTTACTACTGTTTGGCATATCAACATATTCTAGGTGTGTTTCAGATGACTTTACACTTTTTCTACTCATAAGAAATCTATTTTGGCAGGAAAATTAAAATTAAAAATGTTCTGAAAAGGTCATTTTCAAGCCAATAAATTGAYAATGAATAACGGCAATTCCTTTAAGTTACTGGTCTTGTGGGGGTGGAGGGATGTTGATGTRTCAGCTTTGTTTTCCTTGACTGCAGTGAATTAATAATGTCCAAACACCTACACACATTTATTAATTTATTACAAGCCATGCCCTTCATGAGGGCWGGGTGCCCCTTTGAACAATGCTAAGGAAAACGCTGGATAACCAGGCCAAGTACTTTTAGTTTTTAGGTCTTCACCGGTAGTTTAGAGATGTATTTCTTCAAATGTTTTTTTGCTCTCAAAAACTGTTTACATGTGTTACTAAAGCCCTCACTCAACTCCAATCACTGTGGAACACGTAAATCTCCAAGAAATCTCCCTGCTTGCCTACAGGCTGTGCATATTCATTTGCAGATATCTTTTTGTAGAGATTAAAGGTGGATGTAACTAAATGAGTCATGGTTGTATTGCTGAGACTTAATATTGCTTATGTAAAACCTTGGGTAATTTATGATGAGTGTAATTAAAGATCTCTGAAAGKAGTGGAAAAGCACATTTTCATATATTTAATGTGTGAGATCTGTTTAAGGTAATAAGTATCAAAGACTGTATTGGACTGCAAACTATTTCCCTTAATATATTTAATCCTTAAGGTGGTATCTCACTAGGATGTTTCTTCCTGACAAACTATTCATAAGGGAATTTCCAGCATGTCTGATAACTTTCTTTGGTTCTCAGTTTCCTTTTGTGAGTCACAGAAGCATGAAATCCTGTTGTTTGACTTCTAAACTTGTTCAAAACTCAAAATATCTGAACGGTTGTGGTTTATCTCCAGCCTGTCTTGAGCACTAAAGCCATATTTTGACACCTGCGCAAAAGCTCCTCCCCGACAGAAAACACCTCCTAGTTTAAACACTGGTTCAAACATGCCTGTTTTCATTGGGAAATGGTACTTCAGCAGATAAGATTATAACTGGAGTGACTGCCAAGGTGGGTACTAAACAAGCTGAAGTGTGAATAGTGTGTGCGGTGGTGGACCAGCACGTGAAAATAAGCCCTGATTTTCAAAAACTGACAGCTGTAAGTGCGACCACACAGCTCACTGGTCATTCTGTTGTAAATGGCCTACTTGCTGACAGTTCTGTGTTACCAACAGACGCAGCCCAGCGAGGTACCACCGTTAATGGTCTTGGTTATAAACGCTGTGAAAGAAAAGTAACCTCAGTGTTCCACTCACCGCACATCAGTTCTACAGTTCTGCTCACTGGACAAAGTCAGTTTGATTCAGTGAACATGTTCCGCGGTCACTGCACATTACGGATCAAGTCAGCTGACACTCCTGTTATCTGACCGAACAAGCAGGCGGGCCGAAGCTTGATGTGCAGTGACTGGTGGTGAACTTGCAGCAATTGGCAGTGTGGGATTGTGTGTCCCACTTGTATTTGTCTGCTCATTGTTGCGTGTCTCTGCATCGTCAGCGTGTCACAGTCACGGTCGCTGATGAATTGATTTCGAAGTAGAGATCCAGCTCGAGTCATCTGGAGCAGCGACCTTGGTGCGACTCTCCTCTCCTCGTTTCTCCGTCTGCTTTCACATCATGTTTTATTCATAAGGTGGCATTAACTGTCTTTTTGTTTACTGCTCTCAGGCCCAGTCAATTTATCAGTCACCCAAAACGTGTTCATAAAAAAATCCTAAAATCTTTCATCTGGTTCACACCTTCCTCAGTTTATCATCACATTGCCTAACCTGATAAAAGAGAAATATGGYTTGTGTTGCAAGTGTCTTGAGTGATTGTGGATTCTTTGTTGAGCTGGAAGAAATTTTCATTTTTCATCTTTTGATTTCCCAGTGCATCCAATTGTGCCTGTCTTTAATGATTCAGGAGGTTGTTCTTGTCCTTCAGCTGTTTCTGTAATGTTCTCCGTCTGTCTTTTTTTATTTCATTTTTTAGTCCAATTTGCTCCTCGGTGTGGCAGAAAGGGCATGCTTACATTTTTCAGATGGGTCGCAAATTGAACGGCTAATAGAGAAGTAGCCTTTCTCTGCTGCGGCGTTGTACTCTGATGCTGGTTCCTCTGAGCTGCTGCCTGCTGCACGGTCCCAGTGCTCTATTGGCACAGAACATTAAAGCCAAGCTGCCTTTTGTCGTCTTCTATTTTTAGTCCTGAAGAAGTATAGCGCTGCTGCTGCATTGTTTTATTTTTTTATTATTATTATTTCAGGGTTTCATGACACTTGAGAAAAACAAGGCACCAGAGGAGGGTTGTTAATCATTTTCTTGAAAGGAAAAGCTGGCACGTCATAATTTATTCCTGCTGCTGTCCTCCCATGCAGTTTTAAGACATGAACGTATCTTGGCCTATTTTTACGCTCGTCTCAAAACTTGATTGACTTCAAGTTTCCCATAATGCCTCACTTCTCATGTTAAGCGTTATATCTGTGTCCCAGTTCCACCCTCCACACTGCTTTAGGTTGACTCTACGTTCTATTAATAGATAAGTCATATTGAAGTTTGCAGCATTTTTATGCTGAGTCAGCAATCAAACTATTGTTTTCATGCTCAGATTTTTCCATAGTTGTTTTGTGTCTGTTTCTCCTTCAGCATTCATTCAGCTGTTTTACCCATTTATATATCAAAATGTTCAGCTTCCTCTGGATAATTTGTCTGACTTTTGTATTTGGTAACATTTGTACTTTTTAAAATGTTTTATTCTATTTAAATGTTATTTTCAAAAAAACAACTTTTCAGATTCTTGAAAAGCATTGTGTGTTTTTTAGACCTTATCTCAGCTTGCTAGCTACATTTTTAGCTTTTACCTACTCCTTTTTTATGGCGATAGCTCTTAGCTAGGGATGCACGATATATCGGTATTGATATCGGTATTGGCCGATATTGGWMATTTTTTAGAATATCGGTATCGGTCCGATAGGTAAAGCGGGGCCGATATTAATATCAGATATAGATTTCCCACATTTTAGCTTTGTGTTTGTGTTTTGGGAGGTTAGAAGGTTGGTTGAGCGACATCTGTTTGATCGTGATGATATTGCTGCTGCGTAGCCATGAATAACTGAAGCAGGGAGCCATGTCAGAGGTCTGGTTGTTTATTTACAGTATCAAAAAAGACACAAGTGTGTTTGTGTGTATATGTATAATATAATTTGTATGTTTGTGTAATTTCGGTAAATATCGGTYATCGGCCATAACACCAATAATTATATCGGATATTGATATCGGCTGAAATTTTCATATTGGTGCGTCCCTACTTTTAGCTACTGCTCTGCTCATTTTAGCTTTTATCTTGTTAATTTTGTCTTAATTGTTCTGTAATTTATTTCTTTTAGCTACACGTATGTAGCTTGTAGTTACTGTTTTAGTAGTTTTAGCTACTTCTGTAGTTGTAGCCACTGCTTTGCTAATTTTCACTTTTTGCTACAGTTTCTGCATTCCTCATTTAGGTCTTTTTAGCTCGTTTTAGTTATGTCATGAATTTAAATGGTAAATGGACTGTACTTCTATAGTGCCTTTCTATCCAACCAGGATACTCAAATACTTTACACTACAATCTGTGCCCTCATTGACCCATTCACACAGCACTTTATTATGTCTCTACAAAGCTAACGTACAGATCAATCTATAGAGACTAATCAGTGCTTTACATCACATTCATACACTGATGGGACACATCAGAGGAAGTGAGGTTTCAGTTTCTTGCAGGGACACTTTGACATATGACTGACTAGCAAGGAATCGAACCACCACCTCTCTTGTTAGTGGACGAGTCCCTCAACCACAGATCATAATTCAACCTATTAGCTCCTGACTTGCTATTTATGTTTTGCTTATTTTTGCTGTTGAATTGATTAGTTACATCATTTTAATTTCAACAATTGAGTTTCAGCTTCTTCAACACATTTCAGCCCCGTCATTCAGGACTCATTTGTTTAGTAGGATCTGTGAATGAAGCCCACTTTAACAATGAAACGACTTTAACACAAACTAAAGGGAACTGTTGCATATTTTTAATCTCTCATTGTGCATTATCTGGGGAAAATGTTTTTTTTAAGATGTTTTCAGAGGATATTGCACGTTAAACATTCGAGTCATGTCTCTAACATTCCTACCTTTTCACACATTAACACCTTCCTTTAGCTGAAAACAGCTTTCCACTCCAGACAAAAACATCTCCATGAAGGTGATGAGAGCAAACCAGAAGTGTAAAGTCACAGCTCCGACTGAGGAAAATAAAGTCCCTGCCAGCTTTTTCACTGCAGTCCACCTCTTGTTTGTCACTTTGATCTCATCTTGTTTTTTAATGTCTTGCTGTTACATAAAGATCAGTTTTAGCCACTGCCTATGTATATATTTTTCTATCTTAGAGCTTCTATAAAAACTGCATTTAGTGGAACATTTGGATGCTGCTCATCTTCTTGATATGAAGCTGGGGTGTTCTCATCTGCCATCTCTTGTCCCCATGGCAACAATGTGACCAGTAATGATGCTTGGTGGTGGTGGTTTTATTTTTTTCAACCCACCTCTTTAACTGGTTTTTCACTGTTTTCATTAAACTCAGAAATAGACACTACAAAGCTTCTTTCCACACAAAATACCTGTGTCATTCCTTCAGAACATTTGTGTTTTTCTACAATCTTTTGTCTCCCACTCAAATGTTTTTCAGCATTTCTTTCTCTTGGTTAGTTTTATTTTTTTACAGTTAGATGTTAAAAACATTTGGAAACAACATTTTTTTCTGTATTTCTATTTAAGATTGGGCTGTATATTACAGAAAATGTTACATCTACCAAGCTTCATCACTGAAGATTTGATACACATTGAGCAGTCTGTAAAAATTAGATATTTTCAAATCAGAAACTCTTGAAAAAGATTTTTTAGGAACACTAATGACTCCATTTAAAATTAGATGCTGCTGTGTACAGCATTAGGTAATTCTGCAGATGGGGGTATGCATTTAATTTTCTGGAAAATGCTTGTATATGCTTTAAACAATTACTGCATCATTTAATCAAACTTCATTTGCTCTTAAGTCTTTGGTTTAACTTCTCACAATGCTGCAGTCAACATGATTTAAATATAAAAATGTTTAACAAAGACTGTAGTGCTAATTTTGTCATTATTTCCTGCAAAGAAAACAAAAAAATCAGTCAAGTCTTGTAAATTTAGTAACAACACATTGAGAACAAAATCGTAAAAACTCTTCGATGCTCAGCCTTTAATTCCTGAAAATGTTCCTACAAATTTGGAGGAACTCCATTAATATTAAACACAAACACCTCCTCTCTTCTGCCTTCGTATTTCCTCGCCCGCGTACTCCGATGTGGTATTATCAACAAGCCTGAAGCTGAGCTCACGAGTGCTGCCGCTAGCGGCTCTCTCAGGAGGTGTTTGTGCTCAGTGGCTGAAGCGTCTGCACTTCTTCACGTCGTGCTGCTGCACAGCTGTCTAAACGCTGTAAAGAGGGCTGAATGTACCAGCACCGAGCGGGTGGCGTACAACCACTTTATGCAACCACAACTCTATGGTAACCAGCGCACCACGCTCCTTCACATCATTAACTTTCAGGTGAATAACTGATCACTGTAATTAAGAGAACGGAGCAAACATTATAGTGTATTAGTGTCGATGATACAGGAACAAACAACAGACATTTGAGAGCTTAAAACAAAATGACTGCGCACACACCGCCTTGTAATTAGGATGATGGAGGATTACTGAATGTTATACAAAGACAAATCCCGTCGGCACAATACCACTTATAGAGGAAAAAACCTGCCTGATAAATAAAATGGAAAAGATGAAAAAAATAAAAAGCTCTACTTCATCTAAATGAGCTGCACTCTTTCTTGTAAACACCACACACACACACACACACACACACACACACACACACACACACACACACATATCTCTATGTTGGCGTAACAAATGTTGTGACAGTGATTAAAGCAGCGTGATGTTCTGTGGGTGCATGTGAATGTGTTTCACTGTCAGGCCAGCAGAAAGGGTAGGTTGGTCCTTTTTTTTCTCCTCCCTGAGACGTACGGGTCGTCACTGCTCCTGGTTCTCACAGGGAAGAGCACAGCTGGGTTTCACGCTACAAAATTTAATTATTTGTTCCTTAAATCTTCCCCGTTGTCCTCCTTTTGTTTTTATAAAGTGATTTTTTTTTTTTGCAACATTCTAATAGAATCTGAACTGATGCAACTGTTCCTGAGCTGCAGCTGCCTGGATTTTCCTGTAAACACAGTGCTTCTGGGATGGGAGGAAAATAATATCTGCAGTGTGACTGGGGGGGGGG
>NW_013952516.1:299157-306606 GCF_001266775.1 Austrofundulus limnaeus | reverse complement strand
GGGGGGGGATCTCACTTTGCAGGGTTCCATTAAATCCAAAACCTTCTCCCAGCTGAGACTAACATCAAAGAGTGGGCTGGCAGCCTCCATTTCCTCCCGTGTGTTTATGTATCTATATTTCTGTCAGAAGGTCTGTCAGTGCTCGATAAGACTAAATTAAGGAGGTTTTAATACAAAGCTTTTTTCCCTCCTCATGGTGAAATAATGCCTTCTTCTGGTGAAGATTGTGTTTGAAGGAAGTATGATGATAATGAATATTTAATGTACCCCAATAAGCTCACAAACTATTACCAGTGCTTTTGTCTGAAGTTGTTTCATAAGACATTTTGGATTAAGTTCTTTGTGTTTTTAAAAAGTAATTCAGCAATTAAATGATTAATAATAGGCGTTTTCTTTACGCATGTTGTCTAAAATGCTGCATTTGAACAGACGAGCATGAATCAGATATTTTAATCTTTCTTTCCTCTTCAGGTCTCACTGAAGTGCAGAGCTCCAGAGGTTTCCCAGTGCGTGTTCCAGAGCTACGAGGCCGTGCTGAAGAACTGAACAAACTCATCCATCCGGCCGCCGCACCTCACAGAGCTCCCAGCGTCTTCTCCTGTTCTCTCACCCGACCCACGAATGGCGTTCCAGCCTCACGCAGCGCAGGAACGCCTTCCTGCAGTGTCTGACTGCAGCCTTTGTCATCCAGCCCTTCCATTCAAACATTTAATGGTCTGTTGTAACCTTTTAGAAATTCACCTTTTTTTTTGTCTCCCACTAAGGCTGAAAACCTGGGTTCACTCTTTTATTTATTTTTTTTGCCAGACTGTCTCCCCTTTTGTTCGTCTTCACTACATCCTTTAGTTTCCTCGTCTTAAGCGAAAATTTCCGAGCAGCTCTCAGTCCCTCCCTCAGCCATCCAGTAATGACCTTTATTCATTCAGGGACAGACCGGCTGCCAGACTTCTGTCCCTCCATGAGGCTCTGTAATCATTTTCTAGCCCCACTTCTGGGTACATTTCAGTCTATTTTTAGCATCTGCAATCAGCAGGTGAATCGTCACTTTCAGCATATTTGTGGGTTATTTAGGTTGAGGTGCAGGAGAAAGAGGCAGCCTGTCAGGTAGATGTTGGCTGTTGGAACCCAAAAAGAGACATAAAGACCTTAAACCACACTATAGTTTTTTTTTTGTCATTTTCTAGAGTTTTGTGTGTCTGAAGCAGTAGATTTGAATCTTCTACTGTCCCTGAGAGCAGAATGTCTGATGCGCGTGTGGAAACTGTCAGTGTGCTTCTTTACATTTTTACATCAATATATCTGCCCATTTTATAGACTAACAGGTATTTGCTGACTTCTCTTTTGCTTAGTCATTCCATGGTTTCATTTGTGTCTCTGTCTTGTTAGTGTACTTGTTGCAAACTGGGAGAGAGCCTCAGGATGCGAGGACTTTTTTTTCCCTCTCTATTCCTTGTCCGTGCGTCAGCAGCAGCCTCTCGGGCTCTTTGCCACTTTGCTCTTTCTGTGTCCTCAGAGCAGCTCTCCATGTTCCACGGCCACCAGAGATGAAGGCCCAGGTGACATCAACTCATACCATGATTTGTTACATTCTCATGTAGAGGGAGGATATAAAATCCCAAGTGTAGGCAGCGCTGTTTTACCTGGAGCGGGGTGAGAACATCTGAGTTATTTGTTCTGAGCCCTTGTTTTTTTTTTCCATCAGCAGGCATGGATAAGTGCACTCACTCACCTTGATGAAAACCTACCACAGAGGCTGTGTATTCTGACGGCTGATTCAGATTAAATGCTGTATTAATTAATCAAATGTTTTTTGATTTACTTAGTTTTGTTTGTTGTGTGTACAACATTTGAGAAAAATTATTAAAAGTCTTGATGAATCCACAGTGTTGTTTTTCTTCTGTAGCTGCGTCTCTGTGAGAAGATGTAAATTATTAGCTCCGTTTTATTTGCATAAGGTTTTTATAGACCCATGCGTCCACATGTTTTCTCACCAYGTTCTGTCATTATTCTGTGACCTTCTTGGTCACCAGCTGCCAGTTTATCAAACTTAATGTTTAAAGTTTCACAAGCAAACACTGCATGTTCCTGAAGACTGATAAAGTGCCACTAAAAGTGTAACCAGGTCTTCCGCTGGTTGAGCTAACGTGGAACACAAACAAAGAGAAACGTCATTTTGTTCAGTGATGAACTGCTGGTCTGGAAAAGTCAAACCTGAGACCAATGTGGGATCATGTTCTGTAAATGGTACAACAATGATCCTCGGCAATAAAAGCATCCCTACAGTGGGCGCCACCTTGTCTGAAATAATAAAATCTCAATTAAAAGCTGCTACCTAGATAATACTATTCAGTTTGAATTTAGTGTCGATCAGATAATTTATCAGGTCTGTTAATGAGCTTATTTGCTCATAGTGATGTTACAATTTGTTTGGAAACAAATRTTTAGAATTGTCACTTATGAATTTGCAATTTTTAATCAGACTTTGGGTGTTTCTCAATCAGTCAGGCTTTATAAACTGAAAGTTTCATGAAAATCACTGAGGAAAAAATGTGTTAAAAACTATTTTGACTGGTAAAAACACTCCAAGGTGCTGCATGGCTCKTACTGAGCTGTTGCAAAAGACTCGTTAAAAATTAAACGAGGTTCATGTTTTTGATAAACTGGCCAACCTGTAACTACAATATTAAAGTCCCAAACAGAAATTATAAGCACTGGTTTTGGTTTAATCCTCATCGTTTTMCATAATCCACAATTCTCTTACTATAATCTATACCTGTTGGTAAAATTAGACTGTTTTAGAYATTTTCTCTCTGGGGAAACAGACATTTATTTTGTTCTGATTTACATGAGATTTGACAGCTTTATTCATACAGGTAATCTGAACAGATAAATTTTCTAATCTTTAATATTCAGTGTTTTATTCAACGTTATATAATATCTTTGAACAGTTTTGCATCAAACTGATGCCTAAAGACAGGTCATGAAAAATAGAAAATCTGAATTTGTGGCATTGAGAAGAAAGACTGATCTATGATGGATCATACTGGTATTATACACATCAGCTTCAGAATACATGAGCTTTAATGGAACGTTTACCCTGACTTTGAAGTGTTTTTCTGTTTCCCTCAGACCTGTTCATGTAGTGACTGCAGTCACTACATGAACAGGTCCGTGTGTGATGGCACACACGGACCCTGGCCTGCCCCAGAGACACTGCCACGAGCTGTTAAGTCACCAGATATGATGTCCAGTCATGTGTAGGCAACACACACACGCACACACACCATGTGATGATATAGTGTGTGGCCTGCTCCTCTGCCCTGAATGTTGCGGCGTATGGGAGCTCCAGGCTTTCACACGCTTTTGCGCATGACATGATCCTATTGGATGAGCTGTGCAGGGGATATTAGTGATGATAGAAGGAGGAGGAGGAGGTGTGTGTGTGTGTGTGCAGAGCTCCTGTCTCTCCAACACCACACACTCAGCTCCTCATCAGACTCCAGATGCCTTCACAGAGGACGCGCCTCCGTCGGCTCCGTTGATCGCCTTCTTCCCTCGAATCCTCTTTTTTTGTGCGCGTTTGGGAAAAGACAAGGAGGTGTTTCTTCTTCTTCTTTTTTCCTTTTTTTGTGCCATTTCGGAGCACGTGGGAGAGCTGTATTTACGAGCCCCGCTGCTGTGCGCCTTCCTCCCCCCCCCCCCCCCTCCACAGTGATGGTGATGATGGAGGAGCGCGGCGGTGGTCGGTGGCGCATCGCTGGGAGGGAGTGAGAGGAGGCGCAGAGAGGAGATCCCTCCACGAAGACATCGCCAGAGATACCCGGATACGCGGGTAGGATTATGTCCGGGAGGAGGCGGGAAAGGCGGACTTCAATGCTTCCTCTCTGGGGGGAGAGCTTTTGGCTGGGGGTGCCCCCCTAAGAAAATAAAAAAATTAACAAAATAAAACGCAAGAGTTTCCCTTCATTTGCACCATGATGATGATGATGRTGGTGGCGCTTGATTTCTGACTCTCTGCGGTAATCTCACCCTGGGAGATAAAAGTTTCCTCTTTTTCGTTTTTTCTTATAATATTCTGAGACTGCGGGGTTGAATTCCGGAGCAGCATCTCTTTCTCTCTCCCGCTCTCTGCGCGCGCGCGTGTTTCCGGACATCTGTCTCCGCTGCCTGTCGCTGTCCATGGTGCTGAAGCTGCGCTCCAGGGATGGTGGAGACGCTGAGTATCGCGGTGATCGGTGCTCCCGGGGTGGGCAAAACTTCTATCATCCGCCAGTTCATCTATAACGACTTCTCGGAGGCGTACACGCCGACCCGGAGCCGGTACGTGCACCGACCCTCCGTCATCCTGAACGGGAACATGTACGAGCTGAAGGTTTTGGACGTCCCGCCAATCTCCTCTTTCCCCGCGAGCGCCAGTCAGGTGAGGTGCTTCAAATCAGCCAACTTTTATCAACAGGGTGGGAAAATAGGGTCAAGATCCTGCAGCTCAGTTTAGGAAAAAGAAAAAATAACAGTTTGATTTCTTCTTCTTTCGCTATCAGATGTCTTGACTAGTTGCCATGGAGACCGACTTAAAGCCTTGGAGCTTTAGTTGTTGTGAGTGTTGGTTTAACACATTTATTTGTTTGCAATCTGCAGCAACTATTTCTACAGACTTGGTGCTGTTTAATCATTTACCAAACCGATCAGTTCATTCAGATGAGTCCTGCAACTTTTGTACTTTTACACTTTTTAAAAAGACATTTAATCTTTATTTTCAATTATATTTAAAGGTAATCATTGAAACTAATCAAACATAACAGAGGTTGTTCAAACTGTGCAGTATGAAGAAGTTTACTCCAGTTATATTCCTTTACAGCTCATGTTAACAAACACTTAAACTCTTGAGTACACTTGAGTACTGCATACTCAACATCTAAACTGTCGTACTCCTCCATCTCAACCAGTTCAGTGGATGATCTGGTTTCAGTGCCTTCAGCTGTTTCTGTAGGTAAACAAACACATACATGCTTCAGTTGTGTGTGTAGTTAAACAAACACACTTTAGCTGTTTCTGTAGGTAAACAAACACACTTCAGCTGTTTCTGTAGGTAAACAAACACACTTCAGCTGTTTCTGTAGCTAAAAACACACGTCAGCTGTTTCTGTAGGTAAACAGACACACTTCAGCTGTTTCTATAGGTAAACAGACACACTTCAGCTGTTTCTGTAGGTAAACAGACACTTTAGCTGTTTCTGTAGGTAAACAGACACACTTCAGCTGTTTCTGTAGGTAAACAGACACACTTCAGCTGTTTCTGTAGGTAAACAGACACACTTCAGCTGTTTCTATAGGTAAACAAACACACTTCAGCTGTTTCTGTAGCTATAAACACACTTCAGCTGTTTCTGTAGATAAAAAACACACTTCAGCTGTTTCTGTAGGTAAACTCACACACTTCAGCTGTTTCTGTAGGTAAACAGACACACTTCAGCTGTTTCTGTAGGTAAACAGACACACTTCAGCTGTTTCTATAGGTAAACAAACACACTTCAGCTGTTTCTGTAGGTAAACAAACATACTTTAGCTGTTTCTGTAAGTAAAAAACAAACTTTAGCTGTTTCTGTAGGTAAACAAACACGCTTCAGCTGTTTCTGTATGTAAACAAACATGCTTTGGCTGTTTCTAGTAAATAAATATGCTTCAGCTGTTTCTGTAGGTAAACAAACACACTTCAGCTGTTTCTGTATGTAAACAAACACACTTTAGCTGTTTCTGTAGGTAAAAAAAACACACTAGCTGTTTCTGTAGGTAAACAAACACAATATCTACAGAAACACTTTAGCTGTTTCTGTAGGTAATCAAACACACTTCAGCTGTTTCTGTAGGTAAACAAACACACTTCAGCTGTTTCTGYAGGTAAACAAACACACTTCAGCTGTTTCTGTAGGTAAACAAACACGCTTTAGCTATTTCTGTAGGTAAACAAACATGCTTTAGCTGTTTCTGTGGGTAAACAAGCACCCTTCAGCTGTTTCTTTAAACAAAAAAACGTGTTTTAGCTGCTTCTGGTAAACAAACATGTGGCTCAGTGTGTGCACATTGTGATTCGCATCTCTTCTGCTTAARTACACTGATTTCTTCAATAAACGTTTTTTTTGCTTCAGCATACTTACTCTGTTTTTGCCTTGTACTACTTTCAGCTTCTGTTCTGCTGCTCTTATTTTTGTTAGCCTTTAGATGTTTGTAGTTTTATTATTATTTACCATTACCACGGTTTTAACAATTTGCCAAAACTAGCCAGGATTTTATATGGCTTAGTCTTGAAGCTAGTGTTTGCTTTTTTTTTTTAGCTCCTGTTCTGCTATTTTTTTTTTACTTTTAGCTACATTTAGCTAGTTTGAATTCTTGGCTAATATTTTTGCTGTACTTGTTATCTGCTTCTTTTAGCTAATGTTCTGCTTCTTTCAGCTGTACTGCCTCAGTTGTACAGTAGCTTCTTCAGCACTTTCAGCAGTCTCACTACATTTTAGCAGAAAATGCAGTTTCTCCAGTCTGACTACAAACTTTCTCCACCTGCTCACGAGACGAGAATGAAACATTACGATCAGTCATAAACTGTCCTCAGTAGCCCTGAAAAGACGCGTTCAGGCGTATTCAGATGAGTTGATTATTTATGCTGCTGCTGAGGCACCACTTTAAACTMTTCAAAAATAGAGCAGACTGGCCTTTATTTCATGGCCACAGGTCATCTGCTGCACCTAATTAGTCGAAGACGCAACTGAATGCAGAATTGTGGTGGAACAAAAAGAATAGATTTGTCTTTTTCTTCTGTAAAAACAGGAGACTGAGGCTGTTGTTTTTTTTGACGTTCCTGTTTTCTCAGCTGCTGTAACTCTTTTTCCGCCTGCACTTGATCTCATTCAGCGCTGCAGTTCTGTGGGAAAACATCTTTTTAAAAGTGTTGTATATGAGGCTTCGCCAGCTTGACTTAGTTTTGGGTAAATCCTAAATCCTGCCTTTGTACTGCTGTTCCTCCACTGTGGAAACACAAAGAGGGATTTTAAAAAGCTTGTAACTCTGGAAGAAACCTGCTTAATTTGTCAAACCCAGAATCAGACATGTTTACAGGACATTTTATTATCAGGTGATTTCAGCGACAGTATATCCTTCTTCATAATGTGTGGTCCTTGGAAATAAAATTAAAAAACACACACACTTGTGTTGACTTGCAGTGCATGTTTGCCCCCCTCTGCAGCCTCGTTTTAAAGGCTGTGATGCTTTCCTGATAAAAACCTCCAGGGTCGACACACCAACCTGTCAATTACTGCGGCTGAAAAATCTCTCCTTTTTCTTTCACCTTCACAGTAAAGCTGTAGTTGTCTGGCCAAGATGGGGGTGCAGCAAATGAGCAGCTTGAAAGGGGAAGGTGTGTGTGTGTGTGTGTGTGTGTGTGTGTGTGTGTGTGTG
>NW_013952516.1:295827-297690 GCF_001266775.1 Austrofundulus limnaeus | reverse complement strand
TCTTTCTTTCTTTCTTTCTTTCTTTCTTTCTTTCTTTCTTTCTTTCTTTCTTTCTTTCTTTCTTTCTTTCTTTCTTTGTGCCATAATGTATCTCCACAGCTTCCTCCCACTTGACATACTCCCTCTTTTCTTTTCTCCCTCTCTTCTCTTCTCTTCTCTGGACATTTTCTCAGTTATCTCTGTAAATACTCTGTGTGATAACAGCACGGGGATGATAATGTTTTATGTAACACGTTGTCTTCTTTTTTGACTCTCGAGATATTTGTGCATCTGTTCAACGCACTAGAGATAAAATTGTATTGTTTTTTTGTGGGGGATTCTTTCTCTGCATTAGAGAAAACTTTACATACTCGATGTATGAGCAGTAAAAGCTGCGATTCTTGGTCACAGAGCAAACGTTTGAATCCATCTGTGTTGTGGCAGATGGTCCGACTGCAACTGCATGTCAGTGCATGAATCCTTGCCACATGCAATGTGAAATGAGCAAACTTCCACTTAAAAAATGCTCCATTCAAAAGAAGAAGAAACCCAGAGGCCATATTGTTAAGATGATCAGATTAAGAAGCAGCTTGAAAGACTTAAAGTGAAAAGTTACCCTCGGTTTTGGACTGCTGCTTGAGTGGAATGGTGTTTTTAATTCARTTCAAGTTTAATTTATCAAGCAGAATACACAAAAATCTGCACCTAAATTATGTAGATGTTGCTTTGTATGACTTCCAGCCACTATGTAGAATCAGAAAACTAAAGCTAAACAGATGTGTTACACATTGTCATAGAAACTATGAAAACTGAGCACCACATCTCATCACTCTRACTGTGACCTCTAATTATTGTCAATAACTCTGCTCATGGAGCGCAACATCAAAACGATCATTGTTGACCTTTTTCTCATTGTTTCTTTTWACAAGCATCATTAAATAAAGAAGTCAGGAGCTTAATAATAAAATGTGAATCAAATGATGAGACTCTTCTGAAGAAGAGGAAATCTGAAGATGAAAGATTTGCCACGCTCTGTTTAGATAATAATCCTGTGTAACTGTCTGTAAAATCTTTTTTCTCCTGAAGTTTAAATGTCACTCTTTAAAGAAAGAGCTATAATTTGCAAAAGCACAGACCCTTTAGATGATAAGTGGATTAGATAAGCTTTGGACAAAGTCAGGTTTCTTAAGCTTCTATCTTTTTATTCAGTGGGAATCAAACTGTCCATMAGAGAGCAGCAGGTGCACTTTGGTTTCAGCTTGGCAATTCACTTGAACTTTCTGAGTACCAACATAATAACAACAGCAAAACCCTGAGCGAGCTACACCAAAGAGCAACAAGAGCAACATAACCTCCTATTTTGAAACAGATTTTCCTGCCGCAGGTCATCATTGATTAATGGAAATTTCCCCGTCAGGCCTTGTAATAGATTTAAAGTGTTAGCCGAGCAGCGTGGCCTTTGGATGAGACTTCTTTAATTGCTCATCACCTTTTCCACCGCTCAGTGGCCCTACTGTGCTGGAGCATTATCCATCACAATCACACACACATACCATTAAGACACCCCCCCCCACACACACACACACACATGTTTGCCCAGCTATCCATTTGGGGACATTCCATTAACTTCCATTACATTTCAACCCTGACCACAAACCCTAAGGCTAACCTCACAGGTACCTACCTGACCCTAAAACTAACCTAAACTCAATTCATACCTTGGTCCTAAACCCAGCCCCCAACCCACCAATGGCATTTAAACCAAACAGGGACTCGACTTAGGTCCTCAAATGCACCAGTTGTCCCCAAATGTAGGCGTTTTGTCTTAAAATTGCCCCCAAATGTCACCAACCCCCCCCCCCCCCCACACACACACACACAATG
>NW_013952516.1:290898-295397 GCF_001266775.1 Austrofundulus limnaeus | reverse complement strand
ACACACACACACACACACACACACACACACACACACAATGTTTGCATTCATTAGATTCACATCTGCAATAAAAACCAATGCACCATCCTGTTTCTTCTCTTTGCTTGGGCACTGTGCTGTTTGGGTCTGCAGACAGAAGTGTAGTGTTGGTTGTTCAAGCTCCACCTCCGCATTTAAAAACAGGATTTGGACGACTAAAAGATAAGAGATGAGAACATGAGCTGCTATTTTTAGGCCTCGGGATGTGAGGCAGCAAGCTGGAGAAGCGCAGCTACATGTCTTAAAGCTGCCTGGATGATCAGGGACGAGCTGTGATGATATATGTTGTAAAAGCCGAGAGGCTATCTTGTTTATCTGGCGAACATCACGGAGGTTGAATTGAAATTGTGTTAGATGTTAATACAAAGTTACACGAGAGTCAAAAGGCTGGAAGTGATTCGAGCGAGATGCAATCTTTTGTTTAAAGGAGCTCAAAATGTTGGAAAGTGGAGAGATCTTGGATTTTCACAGCACGGTTTCACATTTGACAGGAGGGATTTTTTTTACACATTTTGGTTTCTGATCAGCCTCATTCTGCTCTTGTGATGCTGTTTCCTTCTGCTGACACAAACCCATAAATAACTCCTTCCAAGCTAAATGTAGGCAAATTAATTCTCATCAAAGCACTGACATTATCAGCAGCATCATCATGTCGATCATTGCCCCCCTCTTTCTCAGCCTGCTCCCCCGTCACAAATTAATCAGTCTGTCTCATTTGGGCTGTGCAGAACGGTCATTTAAAAAGGCCCAATTCCCTCACCAACCTTTACAGCAATGTGATTACCTTYGGCTTTTTTAGAATTCCTGTGTCGCATTCCTGTAAAACAAAAATCAGCAAAACAGATACGAATGCCAACTGGAAAATCAATTTGCAGCAGGTTCATTCGTATGCTTGTGCCACCCGTGCTTGACATATGAGCTTGCATTTTGATTAATGCATAATTTTTAAATAATGTGAAAATTGGCATTTTAATATTTGAGCTCTCAAAGCCGACGTCGTACAACAACTGGTGCTCTAAAAAAGTCAAAYGCTAATTATACCCTTAGCCCAAAAAGGAAGGAAATTTGTGTTTTGTAGATTTTTCCTTTGTAACAATGCTTCTTGGCAATAAATCTTATACCAGACACCTGCCTGGAAGCACCTGGGAGCACCAGAAGCTCAAAACATGTGTCAGTAACAGCAAATGAAGCTGTTGGCAGAGGAGATTTGGCAAATTCATGATGGAGTTTGGACCTGAGAGATGTGTTAGCACTCAGAGTATTTATCAATGACTCCAACTTTATCAGAATAAGAGCCAGATTTAGGTTTATTAAGGTTGTGGCAGCCATAYTGAACCAGGTTGAGTTGTAGATGTTTGTCCAATGATTGTTCTGAGAGCTTCATTAAAATCTAATCTGTGGTTAATAAAAGGTATTTTGCTAACATGACATTATCATCCCCTTGTTTCCTCACCTATATATTCTGTGTTTTCCATGTTAACTTGTCCTTTTTTGTGTTTTTGGATTTTGTTTTTGCTGCCTTGTCAGCCCATTTTTCTTTTTGTAAATGAATCGTTTTTTCTTAGATCTCTGAGTTGCCTCCTCCCTGGGTTTTCACACACCAAGACCTTACCAGCGTACTGGGCTGAAGTAACAGAACTTGTGAAAAGTGTTGCTTGTTTTTGAGAACTGGGGATGACAGACGGGCCTGGGTGTGATGAGCTGGGTTTGCTTTCTGTCACACCGTCACCGCGCCTCACGTCTGCCTCACCGAACAGCCATTTAAAATAAATYTGTAGCTGGCAAATTAAACAAATTAGTACTGAAAGCAAGCACTTTGACGTTTTTTTAGCTTTTTGTTTTTAAATCAAGTATCTGGGACTTTTTTTTGATTAAAAAAACATGAATTGGATCAAAATGTGAGATGAACCAAACAAAAAAACAAAAATGATCAGAGATGTGCTCAACATTTCTAACAGTTGACCCTTGAAGCACCGTCCTCGGTTTTTAACTAAAAATCTGCATATTTAAAAAAGTGAACAGTTAATATCTTACCTGCCGCAGATAGCGCTTTGAATGCTTCAGTCAGAGGCTGTGTGAGGGTTAGATGATATAGATATAAATGGTATAGATCAGTGGTTCCCACAGTTGGGGTCGGGACCCACAGTGGGGTCCTGAAACATCAAGGTGGGGTCCTGAAAAGATTTTCTGAATTAACTACACAAAAAAATGACAACCAATGCCATTTTTTTGCCTTTGCTGTTACAAAATAATATTAGTGTACTTAAAATTGACAAAAATAATGTAATAAATAATGTTATGTGCTCTTGTTTATTTGACATGAAAACAATGTTTATCAACCAACAACAGCTGGGGGCACAAGTCTCTGCTGCGGGTATTTTGTGGGTCAAAAGCTGAAAAGTTTGGGAACCACTGGGGCATAGAGTCAAAAACTAGATGTAGGCCTAATGATGGAAATTAAAATAAAAACAAAGGCAAACTCAGGTGTGAAATGAAACTCAAACAGGAAGAAATCAACTGAAATGTTCAATAGAAACACTACTATAATAAAAAAAGGTGGTAGCAGCAGCTAGCTGTAGCACTCCCGGTGCAGTGTGTTGTTTGATGTGTGGCTGTTAGCTCAGTCTGGTCAGAATTAAACTGTTTTTTCTGAGCTGAGGTTGTTCAAAGAGTTATCTACAACTGGTAAGGCGCATATTGTTCATAACATCAGGAACCCCACTTCAAAAGCTCTGAACCACACCATCAAAGAGAGGTTCAGAAAGAAGCATCTGTCACAATGTACAGTATGAAGAGCCTTTAAAAAAAAGCATGGAATTCTGTTCAAACCATAAATAAAATCCTGAATCTTTAAAGGAGCATGAATAATGCATTATTTAGCTTAAAAGACGCTGGAAGGCAAACTTTGTTCCCTTTTAGACGGAGCCGAGCAGCAGTTTTCATCTGCTCCTGGGCTTTTTCTGAAGTCGCTGTAACTGACAGATGGTTCCTGTGAAAATATTGTGAAAAGAGAGAATTTATTCTCGGCTAAGAACACGTGTGCTTTCACTAAGGTTAAGACACTCCTTCTGCGATCGACTCCTTACACAATCCTCTGCCTAAAAAAAGAAGACGTTCCTGTATTGCAGCAGTTGAACCCTATGTAGTGGAAGTGAATTTGATTAAAACGAGCTGAACCGGGGGTTCTTGGCGGTCTCCGACACACAGGTCCCTCATTAGCGGCGTGCAGGAACACCAGAGGTTATGTTGACACGCTGTCGGTTCCTCTCTTGATCCGTCGCTGCCGCTTTCATCTTCTCAACATTCTCTCAGGCTCTTTTTTATTTTTCAGCAGAGCCTCTTCCCTCTTTTATCAGATCAAATGTTTACAAATTCATCCTGTGCCGTTTGAGGCTGTAAGGTTGCGTGGTGAGCTTAAAACACAGAGAGAAAATGGGCCACCATTTTTTTATTGGAACAAATGTCCCCCAGGAAGACACTAATAATGCACCCACTTGTGCCGCGTGCTTTAATTACACTTTGAAACTCATTAGTATCGAACAAAGTGCTGTTTACAAGTACGCTGAATAATAAGGGCCAGTCGAGCAGCAACAAGAGTAAAACTGGTTCACTTTTCTTCTGATGACAGAGAGTTGTGTGTTAACCTCTGTCATTGTCCTTGAACATGTGTAGCTAGGAGAGAGCAGTTTTGTTTGGTTACGGGGGGAGGTGGGGGGGGTGAGCACCCAATGATTTTATTTCAGTGTGAAGCTCCGACAGTTGTGCCAGTTCTGAGAAATTATTCACAAACTGTGACACAGAGCCAAGGAAACATTGCAGGAACACGGAGACACTGTTCAGTTAGCTGCCCTCTGCTAGGAGCTGAGCTGCCTGCTTTAGTCAATGCTCAATTTTTCTGAAAGACATAATCTGGTCATTTTCTACAGGAAGCTTAGAGTTAGAAGAGTTTTATGTTAGAAGTTGCCCTATGAGGATTAATTTTACATTTGCTTCACCTCATGGTCAGACAGCAGCAGACTTACAAGCGCCGCTCGTTCATTTCGGCTCAGTCAGGTGAATATCTGACTGTAGCTGAGAGCGAGGCTGTATGAAGGCTGAGTGCTTTGGGGCAGGGGGACTCATTAGAAAGAACAATACTTCCTTTTACAGCAGTCTCCAAAAGTCTCCGATACTAACAGAAGAATTGTTTCTAAATATAGCACCCTAATCACAAAGTTGGCAACACTGAATATGATGCACTCAGTTAATCTGTGCTCAGCACACATACTGTATTTTGTGTTGTAACATGATTGTTGCTTTAACAAATGGTGACWAGTGAAACATTACTTTAAGAAAAATGTGGATACAATCTTGTAGTTATTTTAGTAAAACTTGAAAAATTTACAAATCTGAATGATATATACGGTATCAGAATTCACTTTAATTCTTATATAGTGCCTGCCATATGTATGCCTTTAAAT
>NW_013952516.1:286539-289173 GCF_001266775.1 Austrofundulus limnaeus | reverse complement strand
GTCATTAGCACCTCTAGTAATATATTTACTGAGAAAAATGGTGATGTGTTCAATACTTATTTTACCCGCTGTATGTTCAGGATGAGATCCTGTACCAGCAGTCAAATACATTTATTTTAACCCAATCTAATAAACTAACTTTACTATCATAAAATAAATCCAAAGTTCATGAAAACATTAATAAGACTAAAAATTACATGGGTAGCTTTGAATGTATTTTGTCAGCATTAAGGTCAGTAATTGATGAAACTTTATGTTTTATCACCAGACAGCTCATTATAATGTGTTCTACTTATAACATAAATGTGCACAACCAGTTTAAAATAATGTTTCTATGCTTAGAAACATTTGTACACAAATCAAATCTAACAATCTAATTTATAAAAAAAATTATTTTTTTGATCATACATGTTTTTATTAAATTTATTTATATTTTTTACTTGTGTCTTTTAGGAGTGGCTTGATTTGCGCTGCAGAGGTGTCCGCAACGCCAACGCGTACATCCTGGTGTACGACATCTGCTGCGTGGAGAGTTTTGAATACGTCAAGATGATCCGGCAGCAGATCGTGGAGAACAGGTAAACCGGTCAGCCCTGCCTGTAAACACAACCTGAGACGAGTTTCCTGCTCCACCCTGACTGCTGATGAWCTAACATTAAACTGACCTGCCACCCTTTAATTTTATTTCTCTTAGAACAGAGCTTTTAGAGTCTCCAACAAAGACTGTGACAGTTCTGTTCTCTCTTTTTCGTTGGGGATATCTTTTCATTTAGCACATTCCTCCTTGCAATCCTGACTGTTTTATTATGACATTTGATATACCACTGCGGTTCGAGTGCTGTCTGAGATGTCACTAGTGATTTAGGGAATCTCTGGGGGTCTATTATTGCCTTTATTGGACAGAAGCAAAAAAAAAAAAAAAAAGAAAGAAAATCACAAGGGTTGAGAATCAAAGTGAAGGACTAAAACCAGAAAAAGACCACAGAGAAATCTTCTCCATCCTCCTCAGCCCCGGCCAACCTGAATATATTTACATATAGAAAGGTAGATTTGGAAGCTTCATTTGTTTGCTGTGTTGTACATGACCACACGGCCTTTTCCACAGTTCATCACCCCTTTCTTGGAGCTCTCTGTTTAYGGCCCAAGACAGAAACCTCATTATCACCGGCAGGTGGGTTGGATGCAAGAGGAATCCAAAACAGGACTAATAAATAATCACCGGGTCTGATGTCAGAATAAAAAGAGACATGAAATCACAAATAATAGAGGGTTCTGACTGTTGTTGACACCAGGACGGGATGAAAATGTTGAGTTGAAATGATCTGGTTCTGCAAACTGTAATTTTCCCCCAGCCTATTTTTAAAGTTTTTCCAGCACCGAGCCGTTTCTTTTGAGCTTTTGAGATTTTGACAGTGTTCYGTACCGTCTCCACCAAGTTTTCATGCACAGATTCTCCCTCCTGCTAAAAATATTCAAGATTTTTCAAGGACGTGAAGGTGAAGAGAAGTGGGGGGGATGTGGATTTTAACTTCCCCTCAGAGCTTGAAACAGTTTTTTTCCCAACACTCTGTGAAATATGCAAATCCTTATCAGACAATGACACTAACCTTTAATTTTTAACAAAAGGAGAAAAGTTAAATTGATTAAGCTGCAGCTTTAATGGTTTTAAATGTCTGTCCTGCCTTCGCTGTCACTTAGTCTGAGATTCATAATCCTGTTTAACACCTCTCAGTGAATTCTGCTTCGCTTTAAGGATTACTTTAATAATCCGTATACTTCAGTTAGTTTTCATTAGGACAACGCTTCAGACTGAGGTCACAGGTTACCGTACCCCACTGTAAATCAGACRCTATCGGAAAACGTTGCACTTGGTTGTACAGAGGATGCTTTAGTYTGACTCAGATGTGCATAAAAACATGTCTCGAGAGGCGAACTCACACCTGCTTCTCGCTCGGCGTACGTTTTCATGTCTAATATCGCTGCAAGCCACCTTCTGCAGTGTGGAAGGCCTCCTTGAGCCTGTGAGCTCTTGCCCACACACTCCACTGAAGACACACACATAATACACAACAAATGACTAACACCGAGACGATAGACGCTCTTTTAAACATTTATTTATTTATTTATTTTTGTCCCTGCAGGGAAGGCAGCAGCAGCGAGGTGCCAATCCTCGTGGTGGGCAACAAGCGAGACCTGCAGCGGCAGCGCTTCATGCCCCGCAGGGCGGTGTCGGTCCTGGTGAAGAAGACCTGGAAATGCGGTTACGTGGAGTGCTCTGCCAARTTTAACTGGCACGTGGTCCTGCTCTTTAAGGAGCTGCTGGGCATCGCTGTGGCACGGGGCATGCGCCAGAACCACACCTCCATCCGCCTGCAGGGGGCTTTACAGAGGAACCGCTGCACTGTCATGTGACCCCCACCCCCAACTCCCAGAACTCTCTCCACCCAACACTCTCTGCTGGGTGGAGCAGCACTGGAGAAAAGGACTTTTATCATAATGGCTGGAAAAAAAAAATACCCTGTGGCCTCCTGCTTAACTGAGCTGATTTTTCATAATGAGGTTTATTTGACTCTTGCGCTGTAAAAGACACACACACACACACACACACACACACACACACACACACACACACAC
>NW_013952516.1:281319-285784 GCF_001266775.1 Austrofundulus limnaeus | reverse complement strand
CCCCCGCGCCCCCCTTACATGTTCCTGTTACAAATCTGGCCTACAGTAAAAGATGTTTGCTCAGACCAAGGGTGTTTAAAGGTTGTCTTGCAGCCTGAAAAAAACAATACTGCTGTCTCTTACTATGATGTACTGAGGGGCTTTAATCTGCTCCCTCTCYTCACTCAGACTCCGTTTCGGATGAGTGCATTAGATCTCTGGGACATGCAGGAGGCTGTGAGCGGGGCCAAAAACGTGGAACCTGGTTGTTTGTGTCCTTTCATTTACCTTATTTGTGCAAAAATGTTGGACGTTACACGCTTAATGTGTAGTTTCACGGTTGATACTATGGGAAAAGGTTAGAGGAGAATAGGGGTTTTTTCACAGACAGGTGTGTTTGTGAGTCAGAGGGGAGGCGAATCAGAAACAGGCAGGTTTGATGGCTGGCATTCAGGCGAGCAGAGGACAGACATGGCAAGATAGGAAGCAGATGTTAAAGCTTTGGATTAAAATGGAGCAATAAAATCCCACAGCGATGTCCCAACTGACTATGTTATATTAAAAAAAATGCCTCATGTAGTCGCTGTGATCCACCTGCACACAAACATTCTACAAAACGATTCCCAAAAAATGCCCCTTTCACAGATGCATCGATAAAGCTTTAATATCTGATTATTAAATGGGGATGTTGTGAACTATTCTTTTCCTTTGATTAGGCCCAAGGTAGGTTTGTGAATATGTCTAACCTCTTGTATATAAGAAGTGTTTATAGAGTTGGTTAGCTTGCATGCTTTTGTTGGTGGAGCCAACAGGTCAGGGTTTTATTGCACTGATGTGAAAATGTGACCGTGTTTCATTTGTTTTTGTATCACATGGATTCCTGAGCAGCTGAGTGTGGATGAATGTGATCATCTATTCACCGGCATGTGAGAGCACAAGCTCATGGTTTTCTCCAAAATGTAGTGCTAACCACTTCAGTTAGGCCAAATGGTTGTGTTGATGACCCCCCCCCCCCCAAAACCCCCTGGGGAAAAAAAAAAAAAAAGAGAAATATGTAGCAGAGATATGAGAAAGCGACAGCGTGTAGCATGAGTCCCCATCGGTTTGTCTGTCTGTGTGTGCATTTTTCATTAAAAAGGGCTACTGTCATTTTTTTTAAATTTTAAAACATTGTTTTTATTTTTATGGTATTAGTAAGAGTAACACTTTTTTGACAAATGAGGAATTAATAAATGCAATTGAGAAGCTTGTTTGGATTACTTCTCAGTTCTGTGCTTCAGTCACACCATTTTCATTTTTGACAACACTGCCCTCTAGTGGTAAAACCTTGTTATTAGCAAAGCAGACAAAAATAAATAAATCTGAATTTCTCATTTAATTTTCTCTCTTGGTTTCCACCCGGTGCAAAATGATCATCCCCGAGTTATAAAGGATGTGCTTTTACTCATGATTGTTGTGTTATAAGGCAATAATTAATCATATGCATTATTTATAATGCTGCACTGGATGTGTAGCTGGAAAAAAGAACAGTATCGGAAATCTTCTGCTTAAGATGAAAATAAAATTATATAGTAATACAGAGCAAAGACGATGCAGTCTATTTTGAGGTTGTTGGTTTGGGCTCAAAGGTGATAGTAAATTTGAGAAAAAAATTGAAATTGTATTTTAAATTGAATTATTTATGAGAATTGGTCATTTGCATTTATAAAAATACAGTGTGGTGAAAACATTAATCTCTCTTGGTAATTCTTCCATTTTGTTGCCACACAAAAAGGTCGTTTTGCCTTAGATTTTTGAATTCATAAAATGTTTGATGAACGTAAGTGGGGGAAATGTTTTAAAGCTTGACTTGGTTAAAGAGTGGCTGGAAAAAGCCATTGCCTAAGGTAAAAAAAAAAGAAGCTAGACTGGCTGGAAGAAAGTGCTGGTTGGAAAAAAACTAAATTAAAACTTTTAGGCTAAGGACAGCAACGTGTCTGAGGCAAATCTACCAGCTCTCATCATGCTGAGAACACCTACAGTAAAGCATGGAGGTGGCAGAATTATGCTGTGGGAATGTATTTAATCAGCAGGAACTGGGAAACTGATCAGAGTTAAAGGAGAGATAGATGGAGCAAACAGACAAAAAAGGGAGAGGAACTAATTTGAGGCTGGACTGGAGATTAAACTTTTAGCAGGATATTGACACAAAAAACACACTGAACACGTGGTTAAAGGGAACCATGTCCTGGAATAGCCCACCTAAATCTAAAACCTGAAACCAACAGATAATTTAAAGACTGCGTGTTGTAAACAAGCAAAACCTGCCCAATCTGAAGGAGAAGGAGCAGTTTTTGTCATGAATACTGGACTAAAGAATGCAGGTGTCTGACCAAGCTCATGGAGATGAACCTGAGGAAATCTGAATTTAAATTCCAGGTTGAAAGGCAACAGAATATAAAGAAAACCAAGGATGTTTACAAATGCATTAAAGTTTTTTTTGTGCGAGTCCTACTGATCTTTAGCCTGTTGTAACGTAAGGTATGGTGGTTTATGATGGTGCTGTTAAAATGAGCAATTAATACATTTAATTAACCCCTGAGCTCTTTATTCTGGGACAGACAGTGAAATAGACCAGAGGTTCTCAAACTGGGGTCCCTGGACCCCCAGGGGTCCACGAGAGGTATCTTGGGGGTCCTCAAAAAATTTTACTAAAATGTTAATTAGGTTTTTGTTTTTAAAAATGCATGGAGAACAATGAACTAATAAAACAAAAAATAATAAACTTAATAAAATATATATTCCCATTTCATTTAGGGGTTGAAATAGCAATAAATAACCTTTTAAAACAGCATGGGGTTTATGAGGGGGGTCCCTGGAATTTCTTTTGTTCTTGTAAGGGGTCCCCAGACCCAAATGGCTTGAGAACCCCTGAAATAGTCCTGCTGTCAAACAGCCACCGTGTATCTTTCAACATTCACAAAAGCACAGGAGGAATTATTAGAAGTAATAATTAACTCACGCCAGTGAGCCAGCAGGTGCAATAAATATGATATCTGCAGCTGACTGATAAAAGGTCTGCAGCGAGGAGTCAACATGTTTCATGTTCAGGAACGTGTTGATAACAGAGTCACGTGACTCAGGGATGAATCACTTGAACTCACAGAGCGCGCGGGCATTCCCATCCAATCACCTGCACCTGTCCGCCCAGCCAGCTGCCGCTCCCTGCCGTCATAAACCGCTCAGCTAATGGTGGATGTGGAGATAACAGCTGGTTCGGTGTCAACCTGCGCCGACCACGGAGTTCTCGTGAGACGTTTCTTTTCTTCCCAGCCTCGCTGTGTGTCCTGCCGCCGCAGCCAGCGTTAGCAGTGTCTTCTTCTTGGCATCACTTCTTCCTCCGGCGTCATGTGAAAACGGCTCCACCGGACTGGACCCCCCCCCAAACACTTCCTCCTCTCAGTCGAGCTCCAACCGTCTGTGTCCACGTCCTCGCCCCCGCCACGGTGGTCGTTCGCACGCGGGGTATAGGGTCCCTGTCTCCGCTGGCCCCCACGGTTGATCCAGCGCCTCTTCTTCTTGGCGTGCGGCGGAGCCGAGGATGAGCGAGCAAGGGAAGGGCTCGGCATCCGCCTCTACCGCGGCCCCGGCTCCAGGGTCGGACACTTACAAAGGCTGGCTCTTTAAATGGACCAACTATTTAAAAGGGTACCAACGGCGGTGGTTTGTCCTCAGCAACGGCCTCCTGTCCTACTACAGGTAAATGATGATAAAACAGTCTGTGTTGGAACAGTTGAAATGAATGCGCACCGAGCGGCTCGTGTTTCTGTCGGCGCATCACGACAGCTGGCTCCCTCAGCTGGGCTAAAGCTAGCTGTCAAACAGACAGGCGGCTGTTTACCTCCAGCTGACGGAGGCACAACCTTCAGCTGACTGTAGGTGGTGGAAAGGCTCAGACGCTGGTAGAAAGTGACACAGCAACACATCTTATAACTTCACCTAACAGAGTGCAGGAAAATGATGGATGCGGGCGTCAGCTAGCAAACTAAGCTAGCTCGTTAGCCTCCTGTCCGAGCTGTCAGCAGATTGAAGATCATCCAGCTCTTCGCTCYGCTGTCACATTAACACCAATTACATTTTGTCATCAGCAAGGGCTTCGTTTCAGACACTGTTTTTTTTTTGTATTGTGCAGTTTCAAACTTTCACTTTGTTAAACTGTCGTTTTAGTTTGAGAAGTTTATTCATTCATGTTTGGTTTTCTGACATTAGACTCTGTTTAATTGCTGTCAATAGACACTCAGTATACTGTATGTGTTGGCTGTCATTGTCAGCCTGTCCTCACAGCTGCCAGCCGTCAGATCACATTAGATCTATGAGACAGATAGGCACACCTGTGGCTCAGGTGCTCCGTGTTCTTGTGTGAGGGGGAGTCAGGTTCGTGTGTGTGTGTGTGTGTGTGTGTGTGTGTGTGTGTGTGACGAGGAAACAATGAGTGGATCATGATGCA
>NW_013952516.1:278411-280198 GCF_001266775.1 Austrofundulus limnaeus | reverse complement strand
AGAGAGAGAGAGAGAGAGAGAGAGAGAGAGAGAGAGAGAGAGAGAGAGAGAGAGATTTTCCCCTCTGACCCAGTTTTTTTAATTAATGGTGAACCCTCATTTGCTAACAAAGCTGTTAGTCAAAGCTGTGAATTTTAAATGTTTCCAAAGATCAATTAAAAACGGTAATAAAAATCTAACGTCTAGCCTAAAGTGTTCATATAAACTGTCTTTTTCAAATGTAATTTGTCACGCTTGGTGGTTGGATCTTCTGATTTTTGACGTTTTCTGCTCCTCTGCACATTTAATACTTAAAGATGTAGTTTTAAAGTATCATTCATTCATTTTTATTCCTAACTGTCTATCAAACCCACCATGTCATTTCATACAAGTCTTGCCACAAGAGCAGCCAAAGTTTTTTTTTTTTCTTGCCATCAAAGCATTACACCTCTGAGAGGGAAAGTGGCCAAAGTTCTGCTCCTGCTTGGGGCTCTGGTTGAAAGGAAAGACGCCTGTTGTTTCTGCCAACATTAATAGTCCGTTATGCTGTCAGGTGGCTGCTGTCTCTGAAGTGAAGCTATCCTGTTGACATCTGAGCACAAAYGCATCGAAGCACACAACTTGAGGCCTCCACTGATGACTTCCTGGCAGAGCCCATTGTGTGACTCGTCTGACTTCATGCTTCGTGTGTGACTTCTCTCCCTCCAACTGTCTGCACCTCTATTGTCAGCGAAGTAAAAAGGAAGCAGTCAGACCGGGGTGACAGCATGTTAATTAGTGTTTTCACACCATGTCGGGATAATTTTTGAGAAAAAAWWWTTTTTTTTGAGTGGTCTATGCAGTAGCTGTTCAAAAACACAGCCTTTTAAAAGTGGTGTTATGTGAAATAGTTACGAGCAGTTAATGTTTTATTAACGGTCAGCGTTTTCTCAGAATAGCATTCTTGCCAGAGGAGCCAAATTACCCAGTGCTCAGAACGGAGCTAAGGAAAAATGTATTTTCACCACACAGAACAAGGCAAATCTTCAAATATTTATCGTGATTTGAGTGAATGCCGAAGTATGTTATTGACTTGAAATAGGTTTGTTTTGCATGATGTGGAACAAAGAGCATGCTTCAAGAGTTCACTTGAGCTGGTATGAAATTCTGAAGACGAGGATGAAAGATTACATTTCCAGCTGCGCTGATCTGAACATCTGTTATCTCTAGTCGTCTGCCAGGAATCCTGTTTGATTCTCCAATTTGAAAGCATCATTCTGCCTACTGTGGATACTATTTCACACAATCTTGTTTAAAAACATCTCAGTGAGTGGTTTGATTTTTTGCTACTATGGATCTCTATAATAATGCAATGAAACATTGAGATATAAACACACAACAGGGCTGACAGCTTTTGTCTCATTTGCAGTTCTGCGTGATCTAATCAGCAGTTTTATTGGCACTGTTCAATATTTGTTTGCCTGTTTTTTAAAATGTTTTTTGAATATATGATTTAGTGCTGTACCAAACAATTATTTTCTAATCGATTAATCTAACAGTTATTTTTTCGATCAATCGATTATTCTAACAACAAATCTTAAAGTTATTCTGATGTGAGTGCACTGGGTATTTAAAATGTTTTCATCAAATCAACAGGAACAGTTCTTTAATATTGTAATATTTTCTGTAATAGTTTTTTCATGGACACAAAATATGCACTCTAGAGTCAATTCTTTAACAAAAAAAGCTTAAGAGATTTAACATCAACATAAAATCTCAACCAAAGCATATAAAATTCAACTAAAAGAAATATAGTGCAAGATGTTAAC
>NW_013952516.1:264267-277821 GCF_001266775.1 Austrofundulus limnaeus | reverse complement strand
GGTAAATTTTACTCCAGGAGCTGCGAGGCTTGTTTTCAAGCTTCAGACTGAACTGAACCAGCGGCTGCTGACGTCATTACGCTCTTGTGCAATGCTGCGTTCAGGACAAGCATGGAAAACTCACCACTCTTATGCCAATACGGTCCCAATGATGCATTTAGGTACCAAAATGGAATTGCATGAACATTCACGTGGTGGTTATGTAATACAATGAATCGATAATAAAAAATCTGCATCGACAAATTTACATAATCGACGTCATCGATTATTTCAACTAATCGGTGCAGCCCGATGATGAATTTACTTGACTTGTCATTTAGATGTTTGATCAGTTACCCGATATATAATTTGAATTGCAAAATTCTACTTTTTGTTGAATAAATGACTTAAGCTTGAAGCTAAAATCAATGCTTTGGCTCAGTGAATGGACCGACGCACTCAGCAGTTGAGCAAGCTAAAGTGTACTGAGTTTATTGGCGATTTAAAATTGCATTTGGCATTGATTTCTCTGAAACAGCAAGTCTTGCCGTTCTTTACTTCGCATCAGCTTTGTGTCGAGCCTCGCTTTAGTCCAGATCTCTCACAGTCTTGTTATGCTGCACAGGACACATGACCAGACTTTTATCCTTCCTCCCTCCTCTGAGTTCATTAATATTTCATTTCCTAATTGACTTTTCCTCCCTATTTTAATACTCTCAACACAACTTACTAACCTCTTAATGTAAATCCAGCTTGGTGTGGGGAAGATTACAGGGCATTAAAGCGCTGAGTGCTATAGGAGATGCCATATCGGTGAACTTCTGTCTAGGCTGCCCGTGTTTTCTTCAGAGCTGCAGGATGGTAATCAAATAGTATCAGTTTTAAGTGCTCGGCAGGTGTTCACCACTGCCTGGGTCTCAGGTTATGGTGTTGGTGAGTTGTATGCTCAGTGTACAGGGAGGATGAGTGGCCATCTTGCCAACTTGTGGGTTCAAATAAAGGAGGGGGAGTCGATCTTGGCTCGAGTTTTGTCTGTCCTAGGCTGATATATTAAGAGTGTCTGGAGTAAGCAGCGTCTACTGTGATCTAATCTTGTTAATGTTCTCTTGGTTGCTCTTAGCACCAGGATGAGAGTTTGCATGTCAACATGTTTCACTTTGGGTGGTGGGGCTTCGTTTGAGAAAGTGAAAGCAGAGTGGTAGAAAAATGAGCAAAAAAAATCAGACTTTTTTTTTTTTTTTTTTACTTGTACATATTTTGGTTTAATTTTTTTTAAAATTCTCCAGCAGATCATGCCATGCTGTGAATGTTGCAGCAATATAGCCCTGGTATTTATGGGTCATGTTTCTGATCCATTTTCAGCTTCCTCTCTGGCATTTCTCTGGCTTTCCCCCATGTCTTGTGACTAAACAGCCTACAGCCAAAACAAAACCTATTTACACTCTTGCTCTAGTCAAATTTCCTCTTGCTATCTGTGTTTTCATGCTCATGGCTGTGTAATCTGTGTTGTTCACTGGTTGTTCTGTCATTACATGCTCCAGATCGGTGGATTTATGTTTTTTGAGGATGTGTGCTCAGGGGACAGACAGGTAAAGCGCTGCAATTCTCTCTTGTTGCAGTACGAGCGGGACCCCTCTCATGCCTCTGCACTTTTTTCCCCCCTCGTCTACCACCGCCTCTGCCCCCCCTTTAGCTCRTATCTTCATTTCCCCATCTTTTTCTTAACCGTGTCGTTTCATGGCCTCTGCATGGCCTCGCCTCCCCACAGGGCAGCAGTGATCAGCATGCATCTCATCTTACTCATCAGCAGCTCATTCTGTCAGTTTGCTGACCTACTTTACGTCCAGGACTTTGCAGCAGAGCTCAGCTTTGTGAAGCTAGAAACTGGACTGTTCAGAACCCCCGCCTGCTCTCCACGCTGCTTCGCATGGCCCCAGTGCAGTGCTGTCTGCAGAACTGATGTGCACCAAGTGCCAGCAGAAGAGTGGTACACTGAAGCACTTGTTCTTATTTGGCATGATAACAAGAYTTGAATCTGTAGGAGTTGTGTAAAGGAAGTCGCTGCCTTTATAAATCCACTTCAACCTTTGACTCCACGAGGCAAGAGCCACCTTGTTGTCAGCCGAGACTGAAGTTTGTGGATAGAGTAGAAGCAGGTTCCTGCATCATTGACTGCTCACTTAAAGATTGAATGTGAACTTCCACAAAGAAAACACCTTGATGGCATGACTGCATGCTTTTAACTGTTTACAAGAAAATGAACAAATATGTGAAGTTTCAGCATTTGTTTTTGAAGAAATTTAGTTATTGATAGATTAATACTGATATTAGAAAACTACACCAGAGTATAGGGTTTCCTTATTTTACAATACTTTTATAATGTTTGATCTATTATGTGTTAATTGAAATAGAGTAGCTACATGTCCGAATTCATATACAACACAAAATTAAAAGCTGTGTTAACATTAGGGTGAGGTCTTTGTCTGAATGCCGGTGATTCAGCCGTAGGTCAGCAGGGGGCGAACTCAGGCATTGAAGATTCTGTATATATACTGATCCATWCCCTGGTTATAACCAGTGTGGTTTGGCTTGTCAGCTGGTGACAAATAAACCTCACTCACAGCCAGAATTCTGGGGTTGTATGGTTTATTCCTTCCTCAATTCATTTTATTTAACACTGGTGTTTTAATRTTGACCTCAGCCGTATTGAACACTAATTTTCTTACGTTTTTATTTCTCTATGAAAAATAGAAAAACAACATAATGCAATGATTTTGAGAATATTGAAGTTACAGCTTTGTATAAGATTTTATCTTTAAAAATGTTCTCTTTTTCTTTTTTTTTTTTTTTGGTTTTCTTTTTGGTAATTATTTAAAATAAGGATATTTGGATGTTTACTGTAAGTACAGTTTGGGAACAAAGGATCAATTGCAAAAGTTTTGTAGGAAAAAGTGAATCTGTTCTTGCTAAATAGAACATCATGATTCCCAAATATTTTAGCTTCTGACCCACAAAATGTTGGTGAGCAAGGCTTGTGACCTTACATGCTGCTGGTTTAAATACACAAATTCTTAAAACCTTGTTAAACAAGAGCATCATGACAACAGTCATAGTATCTGTATACTGTTTATCTTTTGTAACAATTTGAGAATTTAATAATAATGGACTATAACCAATCACCTTTTTAAATTTTAATTTTATCTGGAGTTCATCCAAGTACCCTCAAGTTGCTGTAATTCAGCAGTCATATGGTATTTTCTTGCTAAAATAAGCAAGACATCRTCTGTAAAGCAGCATTATGTTTCTGTGTACAGTTTTATTTAGCATTAATCTAACAAGCATTAATAACTTGCACATTAACTTTACTGATGTACAAGTTCTGCTCATTATACACCTCTGCTTCTCTCACAAATGCTGTTTTTTTTTTTTTTAACTGCTGATCAGAAGCCAGATGGCCTTTTACCCCCTTATAAGCCTGGAAGATGACGGGGTCCATAATTACCAAATACTGTTGCAAATTTTGATTTGTCAGACCACAGGGGCAGCTTTCCACTTTGCCTCAGAACATCAGAGCAGATTTGGATTCAGAGGACGCTGCAGCATTTAGATATGGTTTTTAGTTGCATGAAAGAGTTCCTGCTGTGTTCACAGCATGTTTTTAATGTTCCTGAGCTGCCTCCTACGAGTCATGTCTGTTTTTGATGCACTGTTGCCTAGGGATGCAAATATCACAACTGTTTACTTTTGGCTTTTGACATTGTCTCTAAACTTTCTCTTCTTTGTGCCATCGACGTTATTGACTTGTTTCCTATCAACCTTTTTTTATTTTATTTATTTTTTTAGACAAGAAGTCATCCTTCAGTTTGTTGCACCCCTCCAACTTCTTGAATAAAAATCAAAGTTGGCAAATTTTCTCTAACTGGAAAGTTAAGTTTTGGCATAGAGGGTTATTTTATTTAACACGTAGAGCTTAAATAATGTGCAAATAATTGTATCGTTTTGGTTTCTTGATTAGTTGCTGGTTAATTCTTTTAATCTTTTTTTTTTTTAGATATGCTKGTCCATTCTCGCACTGCAGTTTTGCTTGGCGTCACTCTCAAAACTACTAGAAGCAAGCAGGGTTTCCCTCGAGGCTTTTTAAAATTTCACTTGTCAAATTAGTTGCACAAACACAAATCTTTTTTTAAAATCTTACATACAACAAATTAACTCCTCTATTGGTCTGTTTTAAAATACCATTTTATTAAGCAGTCCGATTCATTGGAAATCAAATCAGCAAGATTGTTTTGTAAAGACTTTTGCCAAATAACTGTTTCTATTTTGTCATAAATTTGTAGCTGTGCTATGGCTCTGTCTCCGTTATCGCTCTTTTGTTTTTTAACATCCTCTCACGCTCAGTTCTCTCTTTGTCTGCGCTGCTATTCATTGTTTAGTTTTGTTCACTAGAGAGGCCTGGAGTCGCACAATGGTCTTGTTATCAAGACTACCAAGGCCCACTGACGGTGCACAGTTGGTTTTGTGGAACGGCTCTCATTCAACACTAACAGCAGGGCATTAAGACTGTTATATGAAATACTGTATAACACGCTAACATCAGCTAATGCTAGGTTAGGGTTCATAATGTGTGCTTTAAATATGATGCACGCTCTGTAAAATGACTTATTCTGCTGCTTTACTTTCAGAGCTGATTTCTGTGGCAGTCCTCTCAGCTTGTTCTCAGAGGGATGTCCTTTTGAATTGATTGAAGGACTGTTCAAATCAACTCTTTGATATTTTATCTTTTCATTTTTCTGCAGAACACAGGCAGAGATGGCTCATACGTGCCGTGGAACAATAAACCTGGCCACAGCGCACATCGACACAGAGGATGCCTGCAATATTGTGCTGAGCAGCGGCGGTCGCACCTACCATCTGAAGGCGAGCACTGAAGTGGAGCGGCAGAGATGGGTCACAGCGCTGGAGCTGGCCAAAGCTAAAGCCATCCGCATGATGAACGATCAGTCTGGTAAGGGCACTCGTCACAAGCAGCCACTTTATATTCTGAAGCACCACAAWGTGACTTTTTGTAGTGAGAGTGTAAAAAGTGCTGGGGGGTGGTAACCATCAGAATGTGTCCTTGATTAAAAGGACACATTAGGATGTGTTTGATTTTCCTTCAGTCTGTGCCCTTTAGTAGTCTGCTGTTTGGTATTCAGAGTTGTTTCAACTCCTCCTTCTTTAATGTAATTCACATTCTGTTGTGAGCCAGGAGAGGGCAGCGGTGTCTCCTCTGTCAAGCTGAGGAAAAACAAGAAGACAACAAACAACTGGTGTATGCTAATGCCACTGTGAGAACTGAGCTGCCATTCAGGCTTTTCCTGACAACAGGCTGCTTTCCTTTCCAAGGGAACTTGCTCTTGTTTTCGGTGCTGTTGGTCAAAAGGCTGTGGGAAATGTCTGGTTTGTTGTTTTTCACGTCTCATCCTGGCACCAGTCCAGAGTGTCTGTGCTTTAGTCAAAAGCAAACAGGGTCTACAGATATTGAGACGAGCTACGTATTCCTCTGGTCTCCATTTGAAAGTAACATCACTAAATATAGACTGGAGGAGAACAGGAGTGCTTTTTAAGCTCACCCACTTATGCTGGAAAGGAATCCTGGTATATTTATATTTTGAAAAGGTTAGAATATTAAGTAGCTTGATCCATAAATTTTTTTCATGATTATGGATTTTGTGCACATTTTAATTATACCGACTGCTTTTTGAAATTTTTATTACAAATTGAATTCTTGGGGTGTTACAAAATACATTTCTCAAAGTCTRTGTCATCAGTAGGAGGAAACTGGTCAGTTTATTGCGGATTAAAGCAAAAATATGCTGCCACATTGATTTAATAAACAGTATATCTAAGAATCAATCGTGAGATGAACCTCAAGAATACCAAATAATTTTCCTTCTAGCTGTTTGAAATCAAATATTTCCTACAAACCTATTAAAATATTGGGGTTTCTACACAAATGAGATTAAGTGTTTTTCTTTTTCACTTTATTTACAGTAAACCACTGATATATAAAGATACACTGAGTCAGTTCTTTAAAGAATAGTGCACACGTACACAAAATAAACCAGCAGGTACTGTGGCCTTCAGTCCTCACTATTGATCAAATTCTGAAAAGGCTGGCCCATGCAAATTTATAAATTCAATGCAGCAGTAAAACGGCTGGAAGATCACTTTTTCCAACCACATATATCAGGTTTGTATAAGAGCCTGTTAATCTTAGGGGAAAAATTGATTTTCAATCGTTTCTTCATCCCAAAACTATTGGACTTTAAATCGGTAGAATTTGCATCATGAGAGCTATAATTTGTTTTTGTTCATTAAACTAAAACTTCATGAGCAAACACCTCTTGTATACTTTGAGATGTAAGTCAGTAGAAAGAACATACTGTGCACTAGTATTTTGTATTTTCTTTACACCTCATGTCTGTGTGTCTGGTGAGATGGCTTTAAGAAGATATGAAACGAGCACTTTAAGAGAAAATGAAATGTTTGCTTCAGGAAATAACTCTGAAATAATACTCTAACACAACACTGGATTCCTGTGAAGTCTGTTGTCAGGCTGTCAGAGCATCTTTTTCTCTGTGGTGTTAGAGGGTTAGTTAGGATCAGCGGCAGCGTGTCAACATTCATTAACTTACCCATCCTTTTCTGTTAGTAGAACAAAGAGCTTTTATTGATCTCCTCAGGTGAGCAGAGAGTGTAAACCCTGAGCAGACTGCTTGTTTCAGACCAAATAAATGTTGAACACTGACATTCTTTATGCAGATGTTGTTCTGTTACGATCACGTGCTGATTTTTAGATTTTAGTTCATCCCTGAGATTCCTTGCTGTGATTTTATTTTTTTGTTTTTGTTTTATTTTGGACCCAATAATCTCCTGTGCACTTGTTGTTTTGTCACAACTGTAGTCTTGCTGTCTACCAGCAGTGAGATTAATCTTCACATAATTTTGTTTCTGAGTTATTTCCAACAGCCTGAGCCAAACACTGTCAGTTCAACAGGGGGCACTGTTCCCCCTCACTTCTATTTGACCTCTCCATGATGCCTGCTGTGCCTTTTTGCAGCTGCATGTAAAGTGGGACCACAGCCCGTGAAATCACTTCTTCCAGCAGTAGCTGACAGAAGCTTAATTTGAACCTTTAGATGAAATATTTGAATGGGAACAAAAAAGCTTTGAGTAACCTGATGGAAAATATTAGCTTGTAAATGCCGCAGCCAGTCGTTATTTCAGGATGTTTTCTCTGGATTGAGCTGATTTTACAAACATACAGCTGACGTCGTCAAGAGTGTAGCAATATCTAAACCTGCTCTGTATGAATTTAGAGCAGAGCATTAATGTGCATTCAGTCAGTCTGACTCTTAAACTGACTCTGGTTTAGCTGTTTTCGTTTTTCTTGTAGTGTTTTTCGTTACGTACTTTTTTTTATTATGAAATGGTATCRATCACTCTCCTGTCACAAATTCTGAACTGTCCATGGTCCTGAAACTTTAAAAATGCTGTGAAAAATGTCAAGACTAATTAGCATTACATCTTTAAATATGCTTATTATTAATTTCACTACTGCTCCTCACCCCTCCCACTCTGTTTTATTTATTTATTTTACACTTTTTTTTCTTTTTATACATTTTCACTGGCGCTCACTCCTCCTCCTCTTCCCACCGCCCTCTCGCAATCACTGTCTGGTCTTCCCGCCCCCTCCCTCTTTCTCTCCCCATTTCCCCCTTTCTCTCGCAGTAAGCCATTTACTCTGCTTTTTGTCCGGCCAGGTTTATTTTTACATAGAATTACCTTTTTTTTATTCTTGCTTTGTCTCAGTCTGTTTGCCTAAAACATTAACATTGTTCTGCAAAATCTGCACTGGAAAACAAAAAGGGACAGGTCAGTCTTTATCTTGTAAGTACTCAGCTGTGTGTGTGTGTGTGTGTGTGTGTGTGTGTGTGTGTACTTTTCATGCATACCTAAATAGGGTGACTTTATGATGCTGAGTTTGTTTGCTGATGAGCTGACATTGATGAATTAAGTCTGTGATTTTTTAATTATGCAGTAGATGTGATGTTAAGGTTTCTGTCACTGAATCTGTTAAAGTAAAGTGATAAGAATAATAATGTAAGTGAATTAAAAAATATTCTTTCTGCTTTCTTATTAGGGTAAACTGTACATTTTACCTATTTTATGTGGAGTTCTTATCCTCTGGTAATTAACCAAATACAGTTATAACATCTGCCTAATAAATTATAACTAGGCCTCTTGTCACCATAACAACATAATTAGATCATAATAACTTATTCAAATGTACAATTCATTCAGTTCAATAATACTTTATTTTTCCCAAAGGGAAATGTAACTCAAAACATCCTGGTTTCTTTAAAGATACCAGAAATCCAGGATTCATTGACATTTTTTCTTTTTGTATAAAATGAAGGGTCTCTTATCACTTTTAAAAATGTTAATCGTCTCAATTAAAAGAGCAATGCTGTTTAAAATTAACTTATTTGTATTAATATGTTTAAATGGTTTAATCCATAGCTGTTCTGTAGTACATTTAACATCTGACCTTGTCGTGCTAATTTTGGAGCTCATGAGAAGATGTTATGAAATGACAGATGGTACACTTTTCATCTTCAATTAGTTCCTCTGTTGTTGTGCGCTGAATCTCTTGCTCTTGTTTTATCTTGGAACAAAAATAGTGTTCTGGCATCGGTCGATATGCTACATCAGCTTAGTCTCTAATGACAAGTGAGACAAAGAGGTCAGAGTCAGATTCAATCTTATAACAAACAGAAGTGAAGCCAAGTCTCTCACAGAGAACATGAATGCTGTAGTTGTCCAGAATGACAACCACGGTGCACCTCGGTCTTTTTCAGACACATTTATCTCTTCCTTGGTTATCTCTGTAACCTGCTGTGAATGTATCTGTAAATAGTTCCAGTGGATCAAACCTTCGATGGCTCATATTGAGTTTAGCTGGTAGATATTAACTCCCATCCCACCCACTACTGTGGTCCATACAGACACATTGATTTTAGATTTTGTCTCCTTCTTGGTCTGCCTTTTGACTTGTATTTTAAGCTTTCTCATAGCAGCTATATAGTTTAGCAATTTGAAGTGAAAGGCAAAAGAAAGAGAAACCAGCTCAGGAAACAAACCTCAGCAGATTTGTTAGACTGGTAACCACAGTTCTGAAACATAGTTCATGAAGAAACAGATTCTCATGAATGCATACATGTCAAYCCCTTTGGACATTTACCTGTATAAAGAGCCTCAAAAATCCATAAGTTTTTTGCTAAAAATCCACACAACTTGAGGAGGAAAGGAGAGCGGAAAAAGTGCAGAACTTATTTCTAGCGCCAGAACAGGTTGGAAGATGGTTATTTGATTTTTTTTTATCATCCTACAGGCTTTGACATGTTAGATAAATTTGAAAATGAGGTTTTGAAAAAATCCGTAAGATTGCTCTATAAATCCGTATACCTGCAAAATGACATAAAATCCTTATAATTTACAGACAATCCATACAAGTTGACATTTATGTGAATGAATAATTTCCACAGAGTTGATGACATGCAGTAATGGCATACAAGATGTTTACATTTCATCTTTCTACTGAGTGTTGCAGGAACAGATATAAGGTAAGCTACATGTATGTGATATAGTGGTTTATTGTTGTAACAACACACTAAATTCATAAAATACTTAACTGGTAACACTCTAATGAGCTGTGCATCACAGAAACTGTGTAATGTGCTTTAATGCACACTAGAATTGTATAACGATATTAATTYTCAGCAGTTTAGTCATGAAAACAGTGTAAGATAAAGTTCCAGTTTCAAGCTAAGTGTTCTGACGGTCTCTAGTGTGTTTATTTTTTAGGAAACAAGAAGTCAGCTCACACAGCAACAATTAATCACACCAACAGAGAATTATTTTCTAACAAGTTTTCACTTTTAAAAACCAGGAAAGTTCAGATATAAGGGACCTAACAATTACCACTAAATTTAAACTCTTCTAATGAGGCACAGTTCAGCTCTCATCAGTAACTATGGGAACTTTTTGTTAGACTTTTTACTCATAAAGATGGTTGAGAATTAAGACAAAGTAAAACAGAACCGATGGTTATGTTAACTTAATGTTGTCACCAGATAAACAAAATGTCTCCTACACATGATTTTTTTTCTGCCTACTTTAAGACAAATGTGTTTTTTTAAAAAAATCATAGATACATTTTGTTACATAGTTATTTACTGTCCCATTTCAAGAATTTTACATATACAAAGTTGTGACATAGACCTTTAATATTAATGTTCTGGTCCAAAGAGATGAATGTTTCATTACCTCAGCATGTCGAGTGTCGTCTGTGTTTCAACTCTGCTGCATTCATCCAAAATGTTAGAGGTGATTAAATTGTCAAATTGATGCTTCATCCTTTTAGCTGCTGCAGACTTACTCATCAAGCAGTTATTTTCAACTCCTGCATCTGTAGGTAACTGAATATCACAACCTCTTTTGGATAATTGAGGTCTTATCACCACAGGAGAATGAATGTATTTAGAGACTATAGCAGGCTTGTGTTTCAGTGCCATCATTTGTTTGTATTCGTCTCTCGAGCTTCTTCAGTAGACGTAAAGCTGCTCTGTATCTCGGATAATGTGATCCTTTTTATGTTGGTCAATAACATTTATATGGCCACTGTAGCTGGAGGTAAAACAGCCTAACGATTAAATTTCTGCCAGATGTAGAAAGTGACCTCTAAAATGTCATCTGGAAATATTGTCCCCATGATGAAGGAGCTCCACTCTAGGACCATTTGACTGCTTTAATGAGCTCGGATCATGCAGGCTGTGTTTGGCTTCCAGTAATTGGCATAATGAGACTGTTCCTCGTGCTCTTTAAACACCATCCTTCTCTTCACTTTGTCTTTCTTAGTTTGGGCTTTCTGCACCTCAAAACCGCAATCAAATAAAATAAGAAATATAAATATTGTAAAAGGTTGAAGTTGGTTATTAGGCATAAAATAAAATTCTAAATACAAAAGACTAAAAAAATGCATATCACCGCTCCTGACTACATTAAAATGAGATTGGTGGGACTAGGATTCCAAAATTAAGCCTTTCTTGATGTGGGGAAACTTATTACTTCAGGGTTTTTAAATTTGTTGGCCTTTTTAACTGTTGTAATTAACAACAAGCTGTTTAATTGCCTTATGCATAACTGATGACACATGTTGAGAATGGATGTGAAGTAAATAATAGGTGAAGTAAATTGCAATAAAGTAAAGTGAAATAGGTGAAGTAAATTGCTTCATTTGACTGAGCTTATATTTAAAGGACCACATGGTTTGCACCAAATGAACATTTTCACACAAAATAACAATAGAATAATGGATGAGGACAGATTTTTGGTTGATCTATAGATCGTAATCAGCACTATTTAAAAACGTGAAGAATGACATTACATCAGTACATCAACCAGCAGCACATGCAGATATTCTACTAAATGTTCTATCTGACCTTCCTCCCTCCTTTCTCATCTTGTAATCTGTCGCCGTACATGCCCCCTCCCCCCCAAATCCCACCAACATTGCTTGATCTCTGCCATTTTCCTTTCCTTTTCCGAATTAGTTGACTTCTGTTAAGATAGATGGAGGTGTGGGAGAGGCAGACATGTGTTTTGGTCTTCATTGTGCAGATTATTGCTAGCTGCCGAGCCCGATCTCCTCTTAGTCACCCCCCCCCCCCTTTCTCTTCAGCCTGTACTGTACTGAGTGAAGCAAGTGTAGGAGAATTGTAATTGTACAGAGCGGTGTGTGTGTGTGTGTGTGTGTGTCTGTTTCTGAAGGACAGAACAATGCAGTTTTGGACATAGGAATTACAGGGGGGTGATGGCATCCTGCCCTGCAGTGTTTGTATGTATGTGCTTTTAGTTTTTGTGCATGCATGCTGCACCGCTGGAAAAGGGAAAGTCGCTGCCTCAGCCCTCCCCCTGCTGTGATTATGTAGCAGCTCAGGAGCTGTGTTTCATCTCGGGGAGCGTGGAGTTGGATCAGGCCTGCAGTGAGAGGGGATGAAGGGCCGGAGCTGCTGGGAGCCCGGGACCGTCCGCTCCTTCTGCAACTCAGCTTGTCTGAGTAAACTCAACCGGGGTCAGTATAGATGCTGCTAAAGCTACAGCACAGGAGCTTGAAGCTGTCAAATGACTACATTTGTCCAATGTTGGGTTTCTACCTGGCAACGTGTTCTTTAAGCTCCAGGAGCTGTCCGTTCATCCAGCTCCTTTACTGAGTCCATGGATTTGTCAACCATGGATGCTCACGTCTCTGCAGTCTCCTTCAACAATGCAGTCCCTCACACTGCAAACAGAGCAGCCTGCTCCCTCTCTTCCACTCTGCAGTGCATGCTGTTTCCCCTTCTTTCTCCCATCCTGCTTTCACTCATGCTCATTTCCTCCCACTCATTCATGCCTTCTCCATTTTACATTTGCGAATGGATGAGCTGTAGTCTGCCAGTGTGTGTAAATTTAGAGATCACCGTTCCTTTAAAAACTGTAAAAAGTTGTATTACTCTGCAACCCTGGGTCTTAAAACCAATTCTTTTTAGGGTGTTTAGAACTGTCAGTAATGGTTTTTTTCATCGTTATTTTGGAGGAACAATGAAAAATGTGATAACATTCTTTCTGTTTCCTGTGTTAACAATTCTATTTTCTTTCCACCTCTTCATCTAGTATTTTTGCTCGTGGCAGACTTGAACCATTAAGAGTTGAACAGCTGCGTCTTGAAATCCTAAACTTCCACGTTTCTCATTTAGGCTGTTTTTACACTGAAATATCATATTGAAGTAAGCATCACAGGCTTCTGTGAAACCTAGACAATCAGAGTGTAAYCCTAGTTCTTGTAGTTATGTTCAGCAATTAAACGTTTTCAGTGTAAATGCATTTATTGGCAACATTTTGAGAAGTTTATTTAAAACCTTTTCTGGAGCTGTTCCTCTGAGATTCCATATCAGTTTGATAAACTCAAAATATGAATTTTTCTTTATTTGGTGTTAATGTTGAGGATGCTAAAATTAAAACTCGCAAGTCTGCTCAGGTATGGTGCAAACCTCTGCCTGCTCTATATGCATTTTAATAGGAAGTCTCACAGGGTCATGTTTATTGCAGCGCCCCCACAGTGCTCCACTCTACAGTCACCTTTTAAACTATTTGAAATTCTTAACATAACTGCAGAGTAACAGAGTGCATAAAGATATCGCTGCTGCTGCAAAAACTGTCACTACTTTTCAGATTGGGGGTTACCTTCATGGCTTGTCCTCTTGCAGCGCTTCCACTTATCAAGATGGATAACAACTTTAACAGCTTTTAGGGTTTACTAACCTTGATCTTGACAAAGCAAGAATGAGAGTAATTCATTTTATTTTAGGTCTTGTCAGCAGGGTTAACTGGTAGACACTTGCGCTTTATCAAAAACTGAGTTCTTGTCAATATACTTAATCTTTTAAAATAACTTCAAACGTTGCAGTACTTGTAGGAGCCACAACTGTATGG
>NW_013952516.1:238498-263087 GCF_001266775.1 Austrofundulus limnaeus | reverse complement strand
TTTTTGTTTGGTTGAAAAAATATTTTTGATTGAAATTATTATTTTTGATTGAAGATGCTTTTTGTTTGAATAATAAAAACACAAATTTACCTCCATACAACTGTTACACTGAGGAAAGATGGAGGTAAAATGAGAAATGTCAAATTACACAAACATAATAGAGCTGAAATGAACATGGTTTAGTAGAAATAATTTCGATTATGCTCTAAGATTTGAAGCTCTGTAGTTTAAGGTGGAACCAACTAAATCAAGATTTCAATGAAAACATTTGATTCTTTAGTCAACTTGGCATTAATAATTTATTGTCACATGAGTGTTTTTATATTTCATTCATACTAAAGTAAAAATAAACTTTGTGGAAAAGTGTTTAAAATAATGCAAACGTTTTCTACAAATCTTACAAATGTTTGATTTTAATTATCAACTGTTTAAATACCTGTGACACTGCCTGTGTGAGCAGATGATAGTTTCATCACTACTATATGCAAGGGTTGTAAGTTATGTATTTTGGAGTTGGATGAGAATCACAGACTAGATTGTGACCGATTTGTCATTTTCTGGAGTTTAAATGTAGATGTGCTCTATTGTCATCCATGCATGTTCCCATGCAATGACAGTTTGTGCTCTGCATCACACATGAGATACACTCAGATGGAGCAGCAGGCAGCACCAGGGGAGCAGTTGGGGATTATGTTGTGATCAGTTGGTATTCTGAGATGTTAGAATAACAAACAACCTCAACTTTTAATGAGAAATACAGTAAGAGTTGGAGAATAAACCAGTTTAATATTCCACATTTTTAAATGTTTTATTTTAATTATTTTTTGTCAATCCTAACACACTATAGAAATAATTAAAGCACATTGTATAGTTGCTGCTGTTTGGGTTTTAATCTTTTTTGTTTGCTGCTTTCTGGGAGCATTCGATTAGACTGCCAGAGCTGCTCTGCAGAGCTTCGGGGACAGTGATGAGTTGTGCTGCACAGTTTCTCATTTGCTTGTGAAGCACCAAACTCCATGTTACTGCGTTTAAACCTGGTGTCTCCTCAGTTTGTCTCCTTGAGATGTATTTCAGGAGAGGTATGAGCCATTTAGCTATTACAGGACCAGGATTACAGTCTCTTCCCCTGGGATCCATCCTTATGCTTCATCTGGCATGTCCTCTACGGTTTCTGACATACTTCTGATTTTCCTCATTGCTCTTTTTGCAGTCCATCATACGCACAGTCTGTCATTCCTTCACTCTTTGCTGTGTGGGCTGAAAGAAATACTGTAATCAGTCTGTGTTGTGGTTGTGTTTTTACTGGGTGCAATGGTGTTTTTGTGCAAACGTTTAGATCTTGTAATTCAAAAACAGGCTTAGGTGTTTGGGTAATTCAAAATTCTGAACCGTGCTTCTGTTTGACTATTTGTTGCTGATTATGCCAAACTGAGATCCACCAATGTTTATGTTCACTGGATCACAGAGATCTTTAATTTTACTTGCTTTATGTTGAGATTGTGGCAGATGAAGTGTTTGTGACTGTACTGGAGACAGTACTGTCCCTCTGCTGGTCACATGCTTGTTCATTATGCAAATGCACAGTCAGTTTCTAATGACATGTAAAACAGATGAGTCTTGATGACATAATCTATTAGTTTGCACAATAAATCCTCAGGTACAACATTTGACTGACAGTTTTTATTTGTATTTTTTTGGAGGGGGGTATCATACTTGTATGAGGTGAGAGTCCTGTAATCTAACCTAGAAAAAATATTTTTTTTTGTTTTTAGCACTGATCAGAAAGAATGCATTAAACTTGTACTTGCCTAGTATTTGATGAAATTTGGCTTTAAAAACAAATTTTTAATTGCACTTTAGGTGTTTACTCCTGCTCCATATTTGACATAACCTAACAAACTCTTTAAGAAAACATTCTGAAAAGAASTAGAGGACATTTGTCTATCCTCTCATTATAGGACCTGCAATAAGTTTAAATACCATTTTTAAACCAGAGGAGCAGTACATCTCTCCCCCTGTGCCTGTCCTGTCTTTGTGCTCGTCTTTCTGCCACAGGGTGACGTGCTGTCAGCCGGAGGCCTGGCTCCACTGATCTGACAGCCTGTCCTCTGGGACCTGCAGAGAGACGAGTCCTGACGGGGAGAAAGCAGACGGCTGCTCGCCCAATTACAACCTGCCTTCCACTGCCTGTTCTCATGATTTCTCTCATTTCTTTCCCCACATGCTCAGAAATGTTGTGCTGGTCACACAGGTCAATAATGAAGGTCTGGAAGGAAATTATCTTAATAAACTTGAATCATCTTCTGATGCAAAAGAGGAGTGGTTTATGTTTTAAAGCTCAGTTTTTCTCTGAAATGAGTTTGACATCCCCTTTATTCTGATCTGAGTGGAAAAATAGTTTGATAAACAAGCTAACAGTTTCTTTAATACCCCAGTATTAAACCCTTTCTACTAATCAATAAAAATCAGATCTCCTTTTTGTTACTATAATTAGCTTTATGTGTATTTGTGTTTGTATATGTGTGTTATGACCATGAGTCATGTGTTATCTGACTGGTGTGTTTGTATTTTTAACATTTTTTTATGTTTTGTCTTTGTGTATTAAAATGCACTGCATTAATAACATAACTGCCAGTCAGAAGATGAGGTGCAGCAGTTAATAAATGAGAAACTGACTTGCATTTGCGTTGATTCAGGTGTTCTTTGAGGTGTTAAGCTGTAGGGGCAGGGGGAGGACGTGTGCCCTTGAGACATGACTGGCGTGGTAATGGGCTTTTGTCCTTGCCTCTCGATGTCGATTTTTGCTACGAGAACCCATCCATCTGTGTTCGCTTTAGTGAGGAAAAGGAAAGGGCTGTAAATGAGATGACTTTGCACAGACGGGCCTTTTTATTTACACGGGTTTAGAGTAAAATTGTTTTTTGTGTTCCAGATATGAGCAACCATGTTCTCAAGTATTTAGACTTGTCTGGTGGTGCTTGACGTTTTGTCAATGTTCTATAGATCTGACTCGGGGAAACTGCGAGCACATTACAGAGTGGATATTTCAGATATAATTCCTTTCAGTTTATTGAGCGGGGTTTGTTTATTTCCTTGGGAAGTGAAGTGGACTTGGAGGTGAGTTGCAGGATCTACTGTGAAAACCTGATATAGTGTATCTGACACTCCAGTTTTTTGTGTAATGCTTATATTAATCTTTAATGCAGCTGGCTCAGTACAACTCTAGTTTGTAAATTTTAAACTAATGTTTTCACTTGGGAGCTGCATTATCTCTGCACAGGCAAACGACAAGGTAAATTTTGCCATCTGAAATGACTCTTAACCTAAAAGTGTTGTGACTCTTTGAGCAAATATTGTTGCATCCAATATGTGCAGACTAGGGAAAGGATTAGGGCCACGTACAAAAATATATACACTGCTCAAAAAAATAAAGGGAACACTTAAACAACGCACGCTAAGTCCAAGTAAATCAAACTTTTGTGAAGCACATTCAACTCTGTACAGAACAAAGTACTCAATGCGAATATTTCATTGATTAAGATGGGGAGTTAACGTGCGTTGTTTGTGTTCCCTTTATTTTTTTTGAGCAGTGTACATTTTTCTTGAGTTCTGACTTGTTTTTTTTCTCAGAATTCTGAAGAAAAAATAAAGTTTACTGTGGCTTTAACCCTCATCAGTAGTCGACTTTGTTAGCTTTACATCAATTTGTCTTAACACAGTCATGCAGAATGAAGCTCCACTTTGACTCACATCCCTGTTAAACAGAAAACTGCAACTATAAGATGATAAAAATAATTCATTAGGCACAAAGTTGTGGAAATATCAGATCTTGATAGTGTTTTCTTCCTTTTTTAGCTACCCCTCTTTAAATGTCCTGTCTTTTTATGGACTCTCTGGCACTTTTTTCCTCCCTCACAGCACCTCCAGAAGAATCCTAATCCAGACCCTATGTAATTTCACACCCCTACATGTGGAAGTAATGCAATGCATGAAGAAGTGAGTTTACTGTAAGTCAGAGTAGAGACTTTCTCCTGCACGTACTCTAGTTGGATGTCAGTTTCTTGCTTAAGCTCGAGTTCATTAAACAAGTCAAATTAAAAAATTATTTTTATTTTGGTTTTTTACATTTATTTGCTTTCATTCAAGTACTTCTTTTAGGGTCAAATTATTTGTTTCTTGGTGAAAGAATGTTCTTAAATTCTCAACTAATATATCTATTTAGAATCTGAGCTACCGCAGTCAGGTTTTATCAATTACAAACTGATTTTATTATCTTCCTCAGAACTGGCTCAAACTGTTTATGCTCTCTGCTGATGTTCAACTCCAGTTTTTCAACACTCCTCACAAACAACTTGATTTTCAGCTTTTGTTTTTGTCATCTTTAACATTTTCCTGCAGTGACCATTTTAAAATTCTTTTTTATTCTGCTTTTTTGTCTGGTCTGTTTTTATTGGAGTTTCATTCTTCATGCAGGATCAAACTTTAAATTAATTAATTTATTTTATTTATTTATTTATTTATGTACTTTTAATTTGAAGTCTATTCAACAATTCACAGCTCTTTCTGGGGTTAAAGCTCGTGAGTTTGTGCTGTTGGTTACTTCGTAAAGTTTGGTTGAAAACAGATGTCCATAGTAAGAGCTTATGTTTCCTTCTGTTTTCTCATTGACAAAGAAGTGTTCTTTTATCCATTACCTGCTATTTACAATAACTTTATTTTAGAGCTAAATTAATAAGGTATACGGTTTAACCCTTAGATTTTTTTGTTTGATTTTTAACTGTTTCGTTCTGATAGATAAATAGTTGGAAGTTTTTTTATAATCCGATATAATCAAATATTTAATATTAATGTGAACCTCATGCTTGGTTAAAATTAAGAGCCAGGCGATCTTTAACATCATTATATGGGATGATAAATTTCAACACTGTGTTCCTTGTTTATTTCTGCTGATCTTTTGAACCAATGCTGTCCTCAAGGCCCTGTCAAACTATGATGTTTTAGATGAGTGGAATTTAAAAAATCAACTTGAAGCTTCTTTTAGGCATGTACATTCTGTAATGCTAACAAATTGATCAAATATCTAACTTTTATTAGTATTTTAGTGGAAAAAACATTTTGTAAGTTGGCATAAGTTGTCTAAAACTTCATAGTGTGACAGGGCCTTTATGTAAAATGTGAATATGAATTATTTCAAATAAAAAATGTAGGTTTTTGTTTAAGTTGAAGATAATTCACATATTTAAAAAAAAGGTTGTTGCAACATGTTTACCTAATTATTCAGGTTGTTTTTTTTAATGTAGCGGTCACCCCTCTGGATAAAAGCCATTCAAATTGGGAAATTATGCAGTCCTGCTCCTACCAGCCTGCCAGGCAGAGATCCATGTTGTGCTTACATTGTTCAGTGGCTTCGACAGGAGTGGTACTCTGTTCCTCTGCAAGGTCACAGCAACCAGCTGCTGTGTTCTACGATATAAAGTGTTTGCTGCCTCTCACTATGGCTGTAACATCTCTATCAGCTACATAACAACCCTTTTCAATGTGACACAGCATAATGTGCGTGCCGGCGTGTATGAGGCAGCACTTTGTAGACATTAAAGGTTCAGCAGGTTTGATTACAAGTTGGAACAATTTCCTTTCTGCTCTTAAACTCTATAATTTAGATACCACAAGAATAAAATATTTGATGTACCCTTTTTCCTTTTTATTCCTTTTCTTCATGGTTTTGTCCTTCTTACACCTTTTGTCGCACCTTTTTTAAGATTTGACTGAGATTGTTTATGCTGCACAACCACAGTGACCAGAATTTGTTTATCTGGTACCTTTTTTTTTTTATAGGCCAAATACCTCCTTTAAAACATGTCTGCCCCCTCTGTTGTTAAAAATAAATAAATAAAATTACATAAGAAAGCCTTCATAACACAATTTGTTCTTCTGTAAAGATTTGGTAGACACTGACTTTACTTTTAAAGATTATTTGTTCATTATAAATGAACCATAAAACTGTTGTCTGGTATTTTTCAGCCTTAGCCAGACTCKGTGTGTATGATAATGTTTAGTGATCAGTTTGACACTAAATTAACTTATTAAAACACAAAATAGCGTTATGGCTTCCAACATAAAAAAAATAGTTTTTAACTGCATATTTGTGTGCAAAGCAAGTTTATGCATCTCTAATGAGAACAATCAACTCTTAAAAGAAGCTGTATGCAGAATAAACAGTTTCGTATTAAATTCCCAAAGTAAAACACTTGTGGGGTTATTAAATACATAACTTATCATTAAAATATTTTTTCAGATGACTCGGGGGATGAGGAGCCCACATCCCAGTCGGATCGCAGCGAGATCCAGGGCACCCTGAAGATACTTGTCAGCAAGCTTGATGACCTCAGCACATGTAATGACCTGATCGCCAAGCATGGAGCCGCCCTGCAGCGTTCCCTCAGCGAACTCGAAGGCCTGAAAGTCCCTCTGGAGGGAGGGGAGAAGATCAAGGCAGTCAACGAGCGAGCCACACTTTTCCGCATCACTTCCAATGCTATGATCAATGTAAGTAGTTGGGGCGTAACGAGCTATAAGCTGCTGCAGCAGGGAGAAAGTCCAATATCTGTGTCCTGTGTGCTTTGGCAATGATCACTGTGACCAGAGCTCCAGTTATGTGTAATGTCCTGGTTAGTAAGTGATGAGACTGCCTCAGAGAGCCACCGGTCTTAAAACTGCATGCTTACAAGGCACATTAACACAACCAGATTGTGTTTACCTACTAAAACATGAACCCTTATGTTGCCACTCTTATTTACACAGATGTCTGATGTCTGATTAAACTTTGCATTTGCTGCCTGTTCACTCCGTGTAACAGTCCTCTCCCTTTTTCATTACTGGTAAACATTTTTAAGGGCCTGTGTTAGTGGTGGATTTGAGTTCAGGAAGGGTTGAGGCCCTGAAGGAGAAATACTAGATATGATATTGGGTGGGGTGACAGGAATAGCCCCTGCTCCCCACTCTCCCCCAGCCCTCTACTGGGGTGGGGGTGTAGAGGGTTGTAAAGAAATGCCATAACTTTCTGTACCACAGTTAGCCTACCAGACCTGCTCTGACTGAAGTCAGACAATCTTATAATGATTGTTGTTATTCCTGCTTCTGTCAGCTGTTGTGATCTGGGGTCAGTAATTCTTATTTTGGCTATTATGCACGTCTAATTGATGTTTTTAAATACCGTTTATAAACTGAGTTTTGCTGTAAGTTGACATGATTTGCACAAATGTAATTCCTTGCATGAAAATAAAGACTGAGTAGGTAGCTATTAAATTGCCATAGACTACTGGGATTTTATTTAATTAATGCATTAAAAATTTGTTTAAACTTTTGATTTTTAATTATTTTTTTCTGAAAAAGATTTCCTTACCCACACCTATTTGCAGAGGTTCAAATACGGTAGACAAATCGATCCCCATTTAACACTGATAASTTTACATGGTTTGGTTACTTCACTCCCAAAGATTAGTGAAGCAGAAAATGACTTGCTGAGTGAACATAATACAGGACAGACTTATCCTCTGCACCACTGGTTGCCAGTAAGTTTTTACGGAGGAGTTACGGTTTTGAATTTAGATTCAGTAATTTTACTGGCGATATTGAATTCCAGGCTTAATTTCTTAGGTTGTCAAATTATTTCCTAAATAATATTCATCTTGAGTTTAATTTWAATTTTTGGGATAAAGTTTTTTTAAATTTCAAGTTTTCATAGAATTTAGTCCTGGGTTGTGAACATTAACTTTGAAAAAAATCAAATCTTATAAATCACAGTAGATTCAGGATAACATAAGTGATTCTGCTGAAAGTATTTTACTGTTGATATACATTCAAAGTGTTTTGTGTATGGGTGGGGGTAAATTCAGATCAAATGTATGTTTTTTTTTTGTTTTTTTTTTACCCAAATGTCGTGCTGAGTCTGCACTACGTAGAAGCGCATCCCCCAGGTAGTGGATCGAGGATCCCTGTTCCTGATGTATAGGGGTGTGCCTGAATAACCTGAAAGGCGAATAGGGTGCTGCGAACCAAAAGCAGTGTATGGCAAGTTGACAAGTACTGAGCGGACAAGGGGCCGGCCCCCAGTACCCGGCAAAAGGGGTTCTAAAATATCTGGGGACCCAGCCTGCGGCACATTGGGCGCAGATGTTGCAGGTGGACTTATGACTGTGCCTCTGGCCTGACTGGTGGGGAACCAGGCTGGAACAGTAAGCAATACAGTGACTGGAACAACCTGTACTCTGGCCCCAGAACCTGTATGTGTTGGGCCGTGGGCAGCCAGAGGGTTTAGTGCCTTGGGGCTTGGTGATGGCAAGGGTTTCTGTCTCTGCTGTTGCTGGGTCTACAGGGAGTACCCAGTGCGAATGTATCCCATTGACTGCACCCCATTGGGGAGTGGTCAGGGCCTCACAAGTGCTGGAGGATCAATGTGCAAGATATTGAGACAGAGGTCACAAGTACGGCAAACTGCCTGTAAGTCTGCCTGTCCGGAGAAAGTCTGGAGGCCGTCAAAGCAGCCGGCCTGGTGGACTACTGAGTTGTCTGGCCTCTGCAAGGCAGTAATATGTACGTAAATGGCAAAGATACAGATTCCAACCAAACAAAACCAGATGAGAATATTATGTACAGTCTTGAAATCACTATAAAGGTGTGCTAAGGGAGTGTAAGAGACTTTCTTGAACAAAGTTTTGTGAAGATGTTAAGTGGTGTCATGCCCCTTAACTTCACAAACTTTTATGAAAGGATCCAGTCAACCACCTATCATTCATTGTTCCACCAGAAGGATTATCAGTCACACAGACAAGTGTGCTTCAGCATCTTCTCCAGGTATATTTTCCTGGGGCAGAGGAGACTTCACAACCTGTCGCAGTGAGTGACTAACTCAAATCCAACAGAGGACGACTGGAGCCAAGCTGCAAGTATTACTTAAGGCAAAGTAAAATGGGCAATTAATATGTTTGACTCATTCAAAGTTTGTGGTCCAGATGGTATATTTCCAGCTCCTCTCCAAAGAGGACTAGAATTGCTTCTGGACACAATAACTAGAATATACACTCACCGGCCACTTTATTAGGTACACCTGTCCAACTGCTCGTTAACACTTAATTTCTAATCAGCCAATCACATGGCGGCAACTCAGTGCATTTAGGCATGTAGACATGGTCAAGACAATCTCCTGCAGTTCAAACCGAGCATCAGTATGGGGAAGAAAGGTGATTTGAGTGCCTTTGAACGTGGCATGGTTGTTGGTGCCAGAAGGGCTGGTCTGAGTATTTCAGAAACTGCTGATCTACTGGGATTTTCACGCACAATCATCTCTAGGGTTTACAGAGAATGGTCCGAAAAAGAAAAAACATCCAGTGAGCGGCAGTCCTGTGGGCGGAAATGCCTTGTTGATGCCAGAGGTCAGAGGAGAATGGGCAGACTGGTTTGAGCTGATAGAAAGGCAACAGTGACTCAAATAACCACCCGTTACAACCGAGGTAGGCAGAAGAGCATCTCTGAACGCACAGTACGTCGAACTTTGAGGCAGATGGGCTTCAGCAGCAGAAGACCACACCGGGTGCCACTCCTTTCAGCCAAGAACAGGAAACTGAGGCTACAATTTGCACAAGCTCATCGAAATTGGACAAGAGAAGATTGGAAAAAYGTTGCCTGGTCTGATGAGTCTCGATTTCTGCTGCGACATTCGGATGGTAGGGTCAGAATTTGGCGTCAACATGAAAGCATGGATCCATCCTGCCTTGTATCAACGGTTCAGGCTGGTGGTGGTGGTGTCATGGTGTGGGGAATCTTTTCTTGGCACTCTTTGGGCCCCTTGGTACCAATTGAGCATCGTTGCAACACCACAGCCTACCTGAGTATTGTTGCTGACCATGTCCATCCCTTTATGACCACAATGTACCCAACATCTGATGGCTACTTTCAGCAGGATAATGCGCCATGTCATAAAGCTGGAATCATCTCAGACTGGYTTCTTGAACATGACAATGAGTTCACTGTACTCAAATGGCCTCCACAGTCACCAGATCTCAATCCAATAGAGCATCTTTGGGATGTGGTGGAACGGGAGATTYGCATCATGGATGTGCAGCCGACAAATCTGCGGCAACTGTGTGATGCCATCATGTCAATATGGACCAAAATCTCTGAGGAATGCTTCCAGCACCTTGTTGAATCTATGCCATGAAGAATTGAGGCAGTTCTGAAGGCAAAAGGGGGTCCAACCCGTTACTAGCGTGGTGTACCTAATAAAGTGGCCGGTGAGTGTATRTTGCTTGTYAAGCGAACGGCTATGTACCAATTGGGTGGAGGACAGCAAATGTTGTCTTTCTGCCCAAACCTGGCAAGCYAACATAKAAAGAAGCAAAAYCTTTCAGACCCATCAGCTTAATATCTTTCTTGCTGAAGGGAATGGAGAGGTTAATAGATCGACATGTAAAGAATGGTATTTTAATGCTATCACATTTAAGTTCTAAACAACATGCACATCAGGCAGGTCTTACTACAGAAACRGCCTTACATGATGTTGTTTTTAAGAACAGAACGCAGCCTGGCATATGGACAATATGCACCTGGCTGCTTCTTGGACATACAGGGGGCATTTGACAATGTACCTGTAGAAGCTATAGAAGGAGCACTTGCCAGCAAAGGCGTGGATGAGATGACAACAAATTGGCTCATTTTCATGCTTCGGACAAGGAAAGCATCTTCAACTCTGGGGAACTGTTCAATAACTCAAATGGGGCTGTCCACAGGGAGGAGTAATCTCGCCCCTGTGTTGGCTCCTGGTTGTCGACAGTCTAAGTGAGTTGAATAGATCTAGACTCCATCMACAAGGGTGTGCAGATGACTTGGTCATACTTATAGAAGGCTTCTGCCTGGGTACTGTATGTAACTTAAYGAAGAGGGGGCTAAAYATAGTATCCAGATGGTCCCGCGAGTAGGAACTTTCTGTCAACCCAAACAAAACATAATTGGTTCTTTTCACTTGTAAGAAGTCAAGGAAGGGTTACTCACCTCCCAAGTTGGAGGGTGTAGAACTCTCCCTGTCAGAGTTGGTTAAATTTTTGGGTGTCTGTCTAGACAGGAAGCTTAACTKGAAAAGACATGTAAAAGAAAAGTGTAAGAAGGCAGCAATGTGTCTACACCAGTGCCGTAGAATTGCAGGTAGTCGTTGGGATGCTTTCCCAAAGGTTATCAGATGGATCTAGGACCATAGTCCACCCCATGCTATGCTGCTTTAGTGTGGTGGATTTTGGATGCGATGCTTTGTATAAGGACCAGTGTCTTTTTGGGGAGGGCAATGGGCCCACTTAGAGGCTCCTGCTCATTTTGGGTTCTATAATCATCCCCAATCACCATACTCATACCAAACTGTCATTAAGATAAAATACAAAAATCAATTCTTAGGTTTTATCAACGTAGGAGACATGATTCTAAATCTTCTTACATTATGTGGAAAAAGCAATTTTAATTTTTCGGTAACTTTAGATAAACAAGAAGTATAGACAAATGCATTTTATTTAGACATAAGAGCCTGTTGGATGGTTTAATCTTTAAAAGCTATTTTGAGCATGGAGAGCTGATTAAACGCGTGCATTTTTTTTTTACCACAGCTTGGTGAGGGTTTTACTTTAGTTCATTCACCATTAACCCAACTTCAAGTGAGCCTTTGACTCCAGAGATAAACGATACGGTTAATGAATTTCATTGCCCACCATTTTAGAGTAGTATGGTTGAACTTCATTTATTTCAAAATTATTCAAGTATACTTTTTAAACAGGGTGATTTGAAATTAGTCATCTCTGGACACGCTACAGAAAAATAAACTGATTCAAATACAGGTTCACTTCGTTATGTGAAGAGATTTAATTTACCACTAATTATTCTTATGTACATGTCATAAATCATACTTATTCACATTGTTAATTCTTTGATTTTTTTTTTTAATAGTTTTTCTTTCCAACACCAGGTCACATGCAGTCTGATTTTATACTAAAGAGTCAGCATTAAAAAGTAGAACTGTCAGACTTTTTAAGTTGGGGTTTGAGTTTCATATCATGCTTTTAGTCTGAGGAAGTGGAGTTAAACGTCACATGTGTTGGTAGAATTTAAACCCAAGCTCAGGCAATCTTGTTGGATATTTTAAACAGCTGGTGCAAGACTAAAGAAGGTAGGAGCTAGTCATTTTTCTGCCTGGAGAGCTAGTCATTTTTCTGCCTGGAGAGCTATAAAATTTATCTTAATCTTCTCTGTCTTGTTAAGTTTTCATTATAAAATATTCAGTGGCTCTTTTCTACAAGGATGTAAGATGGATGATGTGATATTTCAGCAGCCTCCCATTCTATTAATGCTCTGTCATTATACACTTCTAAATCTGAARTGTTCCTAAATTTTAAATGAAATGTCTTGACATGTAATTGGCAATAAAATATTAATTTCTCTGCTAAACCTTTTAATAATCTAGAATAACTAATAAGAACTGAGTACTTTCTCTTGTTCTGTGTTCACAATACATTTTTATATGCAAGTGTCTGATCTGCAGACTTAAGTGAACAGTAATCAGTAAAGTGTTGTCCTCACAGCATGTGCTGAATGAGAGCGTGCCACTGTGATGATCAGAGAAAATGCAGGTAACAATCATGTAATGATTTTTACTGTGCAATAATTTYACATTTATTAAACTCAAATTCAAATTTGATAAATATATTCTAATGTTGAAATCATTCACCTATATAGTTTCATTTAATATATGGACTTTTTGCGACATTAGGGCTATTTAGGACTAACCTGCTGTTGGGTGGGTTTGCATATCCTGGGTGCCTGTTTCACCAGAGCACAGAGACGAGCTGAATAAAGTGAGAGTCTGATCTTTTCAGATTCATGCATTCAGACCTAACTCTTATTAAATGGCTGAGCCTAACAATTAACAGTCCCTCCAGTTCTGGGAACAAGGACACATTGCCTTCAKTTGACCTTAAACCAAATGCGATCATGTGCCGACACAGTCTGGTAGGGAAGAAGTTTAATGAGTGTTCTTTTGAGAGCAGTTTTGGATTCTTTTTCAGTTCCACTGAAAATCTCATACTCGAAGCTTCATGATCGTCACATGACATTTTTAGTAATATGAAGTTGGCCAAGAGGTGTTATTAGAGTTCAATGACCCTTGAGCTTAGTAAGAGGAAAGCTCATGATGCAGAGCCAACAAATGCTGACATGTAATAAATGTGTGATCTGAAGTAACCTTTTTGGTCCAGCAGTAAAATCAGAAAGGCAGTGATGCCCCCTCATGGCTCGTATGGTCAAGAGGGGGAATTGCTGCTGCTCTGATTTTTATTCATGGGGGCGCAGTGTCTGCTGTTCAGTCAGAGGTATTAACTGCAGCTCATCAGACATCCGTGTTTGCTCCGWGGTTCATTTGACACCGCAGGGACACCCAGTAAAAGCTTTGCAGATAATTAACATATTGATGATGGCTCCAGTTTTGATTAAGAGTCATGAWGACAATAATTAGCACACTTGTCTCTCTTTTTTATGGTTTCTGTCTTATTGTTGCAAAAGGTCATATTTCTCAGAACTTCACAATCTTTAATTTGAGCACATTTTATTTTCAGGATAAACTGTACATTTTCAGGTTAAACTGAAAGTTAATTCTTACATTCATTTCATCATTTTTTCTGTATATTACTGAGAAGCAAAAACCAGTACAGACTGTGTGATCATGTACTTGTGCTTTTCCTCAGGCGTGTCGAGACTTTCTGGACCTAGCWGAGACTCACAGCAGGAGGTGGCAGCGGGCGCTGCAGTATGAGCGAGAGCAGCGTACCCACCTAGAGGAGACCATAGAGCAGCTCGCCAAACAGCATAACAGCCTGGAGCGAGCGTGGAGGGAAGCACCCACGCACGCTTCCAGCACTCCCAGTGCCCCAACGATCAACCAGGGTGAGAATGAATGTTACTGACTCCTGTGAGTCCCACAGCGGACATTGTTTTATAGGCTAAAAGTCATGTGGAGCCTTAGGCTTGTTATTATAGAGTGTCCTCAGATGGTTTAGATTGGATTATAGCCCAGTTTGGTGGTTATTATATTAACAAAGATCTACTCATGTAGGCCCTCCTGAGAATAGGAAACTAAAATACTTCTTTAAGAACACTTTGACTTTAGTCATCGTATTACATTGACTTCTGCCTTTTTTTTTTAAGTATTGTGAGACTTTGGCCAATCAGAAAATGTAGGTGAAACACAAAGAGGGCTGTGGCTGCTGAGGTTCAGCTGGACACACATGCTTTACAAATTAAACAATATTTTAAGACGAGACTTTTCTCAAGCTTTAAGATAAACAAAGTCRCACTTAAACTCTGAAAGCGCTGCGTTCAATCACTGCTTCTTAAAGATTCAGCATGAGTCAAGTTGCATTAAATGAGGACAAATATGACCTTATTTTCTGATTAGCAGCAGTTTTATTCAAAAACAAAACAAATGCATCCATACCTCCTATAGACCTTTATAAAATCTATTTAAGTTGGCACTTTGACAGAAAATATAAGATACAGGCAGACATCTGAGCGGGAGGAGAATTAATCTTGGACAATGTTCAGACTTTTTATATAAGCAACATAAACTATACAGATACGAGTGGTCATGAGAGTTTTATTACCACTTCTGGTTTTGTTTGTTTAGTTTAGTTTAGTTTATTTCAGACAAACCTTTCACCGGCAGTGTAGAACAACATGGTTCTAGAAAGACTGCGAGCCAACAGGTAAGAGGGTGTTATCATGTCTGTTATATTAAAAATTTAACACAGGCTTAAAAGTGATTTATTTTTTTCTCTCATTTGTACAAATATATTTTAACCTTGATGGGAAGGCTAAACAAAATAGATTTTATTATGAGAAGCACACACAGGGAAATAGCATCAGACCACTTAACCATCAGGAATGTTAGGTAGTTTTGTAAGCTTATCTGTTAATTACCATGGCTATGTGATTATGTGCTCTTCTCACTGAACTCTGTGGAATACATAGTTTTTACCCTCTGAGATATGTCTTTATACACAGATTTTACTGTTTCACCTGCAGGCAAAGAAAGGGTGAACAAAGAAGAGGCAAGTGATGAAGATGAGGATACAGAGTACTTTGATGCCATGGAGGATTCCCCTGCATTTATCACAGTGACTGCCAGTGAAAGCACACAGCACAGGTCAGCATGCATGCAGTTCATATGACTTTTTTTATTTATTTATTATTTTTAAACAAGACAAATGGAGTATAAGAAAAACTCTTAAAATTTTTTTCTTTGTCAGCATAATTTGAATGTTCTTTGATTTACTTGTATGTTCATTATACAAATAAAAATAAGTCATCAAAATCACTAACTTCTGCACCAGACAGACAGCTACATTTCAGTCTTTTTATTCATGAAGCACTTTTCATACTGAGCRTCACAGTGCATGATGGAGGATAAACATGAGAAACTAAAGAACTGGCATGGGTGCATACAACACCAGATTTATTGATAAAACTTCTTTAGTAACTAGATGGTCTGTGTAATTTACTTTACCTTTCAGTAGTGGTTATGCAGATATATCAACTCCAGCAGTGCCATCAACATGAAACACAGCTGTTAGACAGCATTCAGCAGCAATACCCAATAATGTAATTTGTATATTGCAAGTGTAAGTGTTGTTTTTAAATGGAAGCAGAATTGACAAGGGCTTTAGTTTTATTTTGTGCTTGTTGTGGGGGACAAAAACAAAACTAATTTTCATTCAATTTCAGGCGATCTCAGAGCAATTTGAGTGGAGCAAGCGGAGGCCAGGCCAGCGACTGGAACCAGGACGACCCTGTAAGTGTTTCTCTTCCTATCCAGTGTGACTAATACATCTGACATTTATAAATTCTGCTGACTCTTGCGAATTTCAGTTCCATTTGTGTCTCTGCAAAGCTCCCACTTCATTGATTTACTTATATAACATTTGCACTTGCTCTTCTCTCAGTGAGTTGTAGACACGCAGTTCATTTCTGCCCTCTTTGTCACGCCACTGGAGTTGTACAGTTGCATCATTCCACTTGACTTTAATTGCAAGTCAGAGATCTGTTCTTTTGTTTCACTCGTTCTGTTTGTCCTGTCTGCTGTGTCAGGCAATATATTGAAAGGCTATTCATAAAGCTGAAAAGTGTTTTCTCAAACTTGTCAACCCACTTCTTTTGCCTTACCAAATCCCAGATGTCTCCAAGCTGTAACGATGTATCAGGAAAGGAGCTGCAACCTCGCAGACAAAGGCGGACTCATATCCCAGACAAGCCCAATTATTCCCTCAATTTATGGAGCATCATGAAGAACTGCATCGGCAAAGAGCTCTCTAAAATCCCCATGCCTGTACGTCTGAGTCATGTTCCATTTGCAGTGTGTGCTGACAAGGTAATCTGTGCGGATTTCGTTTTATGAATTTCAATCCTTGATCTTCCTTTCAGGTAAACTTCAACGAGCCGCTGTCGATGCTGCAGCGTCTTTCCGAGGACCTGGAGTATCACGAGCTGCTAGACAAGGCGGCGCGCTGCGAATCRTCTCTGGAGCAGATGTGCCTTGTCGCCGCCTTCTCCGTCTCGTCCTACTCCACCACGGTCCACCGGACAGCCAAGCCCTTCAACCCGCTACTGGGAGAGACCTATGAGCTCGATCGCCTGGAGGAATTTGGCTACCGCTCACTGTGTGAGCAGGTATTGGCATATCCCCAGTGTTTCCCCAAAGTGTTCGCACATATTTGACTCTCAAACTGTTTTTTTTTTCAAACATGGATGTTTGCTAAAGATGTCTGAACATATTTTCTATACTGTCTTTATTCTGTCCAGGTGAGCCATCACCCCCCTGCAGCTGCACATCATGTGATTTCCCAAAGAGGCTGGACCTTGTGGCAGGAAATCACCATTGCCAGCAAGTTCCGTGGCAAATACCTCTCCATTATGCCTCTGGGTAAGACATTTTACAATCAGCTGTGGAACTAGCTTTTTGAAGCTTTTACTATACACTCAGAAAACTAAACGTTGCAGATGTTTCAACAATTTTTCAGGATTAGAATTTGTTTTAAGTAAATAGAATTGGCTCCAACTATATACACATGGGTATGTAAGATGACATATTTTGAATCCCTTGTACTTGCTGTGTCACCTTTCTGTTCGTAGGAATGGCAGCTAACAGTTTTCTGATAGCAATGTGTTTCTGTGTCCCAGGTGCCATTCACCTGCAGTTCCACTCCAGTGGGAACCACTATGTGTGGAGAAAAGTCACCTCCACGGTGCACAACATCATTGTGGGCAAACTCTGGATTGACCAGGTGTGTTTATGAGCTCGTCTCAGTGATAACCATCCATCCATAACGCCCAACCTTCTGCCCCCGACTTTCCATGTTTCCTGAAAGTGATGTAAAAGTATAAAGGTTCGGACCAACAGGGTAAAGTGCTGTAAATAAAGGATTTAGACAAAAGCTCATGACTCTGGTGCTTCTCAGTCTCTGGGGATTGTCTAGAGCTTTGATCCTGAGCAACAATTTAAAATGACAGCTGCCTCCTTTCTGTTCAATGGCCCAGATAGAGAGGGGGAGGGAGTGAGCAGGACAGAGATCACACGTCACTGTGTTTCTCAAATTTTCCACTTTTCAAAAAGGCTCTTGTTTCTGCTTGTTTGCATGACATCATTCTGCCTGTCAGTTTACCTGTGAGTTTAAGAAAAATGTGGTTCAGATCATTTGTGATCCTCAAATCTCCTTCACTCCAACATTCTTMAGCTCCTCCAACACTGAGCATACAATCCTCTCATTTAAGGATGTGATTTGAAAGGTGCAAACTGATGTAAACTTCCAAAACACAACCTGGAGCTCCTTGCTTTTATAAATACATCACTCAAAATAAACTAAAACATTGAGATCCTGAGCTATGAATACTTAACACCAGAAAACTTGTACAAACTGATTAAGCTGGTTAACCAAACTACTGAAACAAGCCCCCACAGCACACCCTGCAAGATACAGTCTTGGGCATTTTCCAACCTCAAAAGGCTCATCTAGCATGTCCAGAGGAGATGTAATAAACTGACCAAAACATTACCACTATCAGTTGTCCCTTCCAACATGCCTTGATATGGACTTCAGAATGGTTTAAAGTGTGATCTTGCTGATGTCGTAACATAAATCCTGGTCACCCACCTTTAAAAAAGGAGCCTCTGTGTTGAATGCAGGAGCTCTTGTTGTAAGAGTATACTGTAATTAGATACAAGCACAGCATAAAATATTTTTATATGGTTGACATGGTGACCACGCTCAGTTTTCACATTTTTTTCACATATTATCTGACAGCTGTTGCAAAAATGTGACACCAAAAGTCTTTTAAATTCTTTATTTTAAACTTCATGCATGTGTTGTTGGATCACATACGGACAACAGAAACTTCAGTTTCTTGTTAGAGCTATTTTAAAACACAAAGGTGAACATTGAGAGACACTTTATAAAGCATCAAAAGATGATTAATAAACTAGTTTCTGATTAGTTTTTTAGGATCCTGCACACCTAAACTAAAAAATTGACCGTTTCCCAGATCTTCTAGCTGATGATTTGACTTMATGGTAAAATGTTTTATTAAATTGTAATTCTCTTGGCTCGTTTTTCTTTCTCGTTATTCTCTGTCTGTGTTTGTGCAGTCGGGGGACATAGAGATTGTGAATCACAAGACAAAGGAAACCTGCCAGCTCAAGTTCTCACCGTACAGTTATTTCTCCAGAGATGTTCCACGAAAGGTAAGCTCTTTTTTTTCCTGCACTTTGTAATTTTATGAGCGTAATCTGTGTGATGCTGCCACCTGCTGGACTGTACCAACAAATGTAGGAAAATGCACAATGTGAATGACTTAGTTTATAAAAAGTGAAACGATAACAGTTGCATAAATTTAGGCTTAAATGTTTAATTAAAAATTAGTAATAAAGTTACTCTTCTTGCCTGTGCATTTATGTACTTGACAGAAGATAAGGCTACAGTGATGCAATGTTTTAGACCTTCATTCCATATATTTCCCTGCAGGTGACGGGTGTGGTGGCAGACAGTGGGGGCCAGGCTCATTACATCCTCTCTGGTACATGGGATGACAAAATGGAAAGCGCCAAGATTATTCAGAGCAGTCGAGGGGGCAGCGGATCAGAAGGAAAACAGAAGACTGTCTATCAAACTTTGTCCCCCAAACTCCTATGGAAGAAATACCCTTTACCGTACGCTTATATCATCTCTTATAAAACTAAAAACAGATATGAGTCCCAGCTGTTGTGTAAGAGATGAATCAATAGTATTGATTTTAGGAGACCACAGTGTAACTTGAGTCATTTCCTTTTTTCTTTAGGGAAAATGCAGAGAACATGTACTACTTCTCAGCTTTGGCTCTGACTCTGAATGAGCTGGAAGACGGTGTGGCGTTGACGGACAGCCGTCTGCGACCAGACCAGAGGCTGATGGAGGAGGGCCGGTGGGACGAAGCCAACTCAGAGAAACAGAGGCTGGAAGAGAAACAGAGAGCGGCGAGAAGGAAGAGGGAAGCAGAAGCCACGGACGCCCTGGATGAAGGTAGAAAATGAGGAACAGGTTCAATGCACACACAGCAGGGTTGTTTTCTATAGTCTGCAGCCGAGTCACTTTAACTGCTGAAAGCTTGATTTATGAGCTGTCTGGATTTAAAAGCAGAAACCTGAGTTGGATTCTGACATCCTGGTAGCACCCTGTGTTTGTGTTGTATGCAGGCCAGTTTGTATTCAATGTACCCATGACTTGTCTTTCTTCTCCTCCCTCTGTTGATGGTCAGAGTGTGATTATGACTCTGGTGAGTGAGGGTTTGTTGTGCATCACACTCTCACACATGCCTCTCTTTGTGTTCTCTGTGTGCTCTGCCTCTGTATACAAAGTGCATGATGCCTCTTTCATGTCATTCTTAAATATTTTTTTTTCTTACATTTTCATTTCATTCAGACCAGGCCTCAGATAGATTTAAGTATGCTCCCCACAGCAAGTTATTTTGCGCTTCATTCAAGGTTGTAAATTTGTTTATCTAGTGAAGCACTTTGCAGTTAAACCCTTCTCCAAACAGTAATAAAAAGTTTGTTCATCTAAGTCCCATGTTTGCTTGAAGGGAAACACTCAATGAGCCACTGTACTGGGTGTAAATTATCACACTATTACAGAGCTCAACCATCAAAACAAGTTTCATCTTTGTTTTGACTTGTTTACTGTTTTGTAAGAAACAAACTAAATATTCAGTTCAGGGAATCCCGAGAACTGATTTTTATTTTATTTTTATTTTTTCTTTGCTCTTTTGTTTTTCTGTTTAAACTCGTTGCAGCTTGGTTTGCATTTGGACTTCTCCCAAATGCAGCACCCAGAAACAGACTGCTTCTCATTTATACTTTTCTAAGATAATTATTTTCCTGAATCACCTGCAAGTGTAACTTCTCTATGAAAAACTAATTCAATTAAAAAAAATCTGTGCCTTTCCTACAGGTAGAGAATACGAAGGCTACCAGCCGCTGTGGTTCCATCAGAGAAGGAACTCGGTTACTGGAGAGACAAACTTTGTCTACAAGGGAGGTTACTGGGAGACAAAGGAGAGACAGGACTGGAGCATGTGTCCTGACATCTACTAACCCAGGAGCTCGTCTCAGATCACACCAACCTCATCGGACAGGGAACCACTCGGTCTCTGGTCTGCAGGCTGTGGAACATAGCTGGTTTATGAGCACCACATGGACCTCTGAGGGCATGAGAGTGTGTGTGTGTTTGTGTTTCACACAGTCTCAGATTACACAGTACCTCCAAATATCTTTTTGTTTTTACTTTGGAGAAATAAAAGGCAGGGCGTTCCTTGAGCAGTCTTAAATAAAGGCGCCTGCACAGTCCTGATGCTCTGGTGCTCCTGCAAATGATACCCACAATGCACTTTCCTGAGTTTACTCCATTACAGAACTTTATTTTGAAACTCTTGTCAAAACAGCTCCATGATTAGACTAAAACCACCAAAAGCCACATGGAAACACAACAGTGTTGAACGCACGTGGAATTTTATTCATAGCTGCTAAACACACAGCTTCAGTTTCAGTTCAGTGAAACTCAGATTAATCCAGGTTTTATGTACTGTATAAAATTCATTAGCTTCTTATTTTGTTTTWATGGAAATGACTATTTCTAATGTTTCCCAAAGAAGGAAAGAGGCTAAAATTCAGATTTTTTTTTCTTTAAAAAAAACCCTTTTAAACTAAATTATTACATGTAGGCCCAACATCTTTATTATATGCTAATGCTAAATGTAAAAACATACAACTGAGAAGTTTTTATAAAAAGGTGATCATTAGGAAAAAATGTATTTTGCAAAAGAAAATATTGATTTAAACAAACAAAACCTGAATACTTTTCAATCTGCTACTATTTGTTTTTATTTATTTTAAGTGGTTGGAAAAATAATCAAAATGACCAAAAACTGAGCTGGTTTAGAGTATCTAAAATATTCTACAAATTGATATTTGCTTTACAAATTCTGTGCATTTCAATTTTTTATTTGATTTTCAACACTTTATTGACTGTGGAGTGGAGACCATGTTTAATCAGGCTGATGATCTCTAATTATACAGCAGCAGCTGCTTCATCAAAACTAATGAAACATGGCAGAAATTGATTTTTATCTGGGTTTTATTACTTTTATCTTAATTGTTTGCTGACATGTGATTATTCTCTGTAGTCCACATGGTAAATGACTTCTTACAGTTTGTGTGTTGAATCTAAGTCGCCTCATAATCCATACAGATGATCCTGAGTTAGTTTCAGGAGTTTAACTGAGAGGAGAAGAAACTCAAGCAACCTAAACAAAAGGATGTTTACACCACTTTAACTTGTGTTCTGAGCAGTTTTTACTCTGAACATTCACTGCACCTTGTTCTTTTCTATTAGCAACATGCTTGATTGGCACTTTTCCTGCAGTCATCATCACTGATTGTCTGCACAGAAATAAAATGGTCTGCGTCTCATCTCAGAAACATTCATTATTACCTCCCGGTGCAGCCAGCACCATGTTGGTTTCTGTAGTGGTTCTTTAAAATCTTCATCACTTATTAGAAACTCTATAACAGTTCCTCTGTATGTGAGCCTGGATCCGGCCCACTGAGGTCTGAGCTGGATTTCTGCGGAGGTCAAAGTTTATAGAGAAGCAGACAGGGCTGGTTCCTGTAGCACCCCACTGAGCAGTCAGCTCCTCCCACCTCACCACAGCTCCCCTCACTGTTTGTGAACAACGCTGGTCTGGGATCAGCTCAGTCTTTCGCCTTCACCTGACTGTACAAGGGAACGAGTCCCCTGACCTGTGCACTACGAGTCTACGGTGATGAGTTTTAAAAACAAATTAGTATTTTTTTGTAATTGTTAGGAATGTAAAACAAGTACTGTCRACCTTCTAGTTGATTTGTGTGAATATTTTGTGATAAAACACTGATAGTGAAAATTAAAATGAATACTAATCTATGGATAAAGTTATCTGTAACAGAAAAGACTGAGTGAAACTAAAGGTTTTGCTTGGAATTGAATTTTTATTTTTGGCTGATTCTTAAAAAAGTTAACCATAAAGCGCCTGTGATTTGGCCAAAAATGATCAGAACATCTTTGAAATGCATTTTGAAAGTTTTTTGTTCATTCTTTTTTTTAATAATTTTTTTCAGAGTGAAAAGTTTCCGTTTGAAAATGTGAGCTTTAATCTGAGTTTATCAGATGGTTTCAGAGTGAAATGAATGATCTGTTTGTTTTTTGCACACAAAGATGCTTAATTTCCCATTTTATATTTGCTGTTTAAATTCATATTTGATTTAAATTGGTCAAACTGTATGATCACTTACAATGTCAATTTGTTTTCAAATTGTTTATCTAAAATAAACCAAATAAAATGGATATAAWTATCTGATTAGAGCCGTAACTCTTAAATCTGTTAGGTGCAGCTGTTTAGTTTGACACAAAAACAGGAAAAAGACTGTCCCAAAAGTTAAAATCCTCATTACATAGTTATTAACTTGATTAACAATGTTTGGCCCTTAAATCCCTCTAAAATCTCACAATTAAAAAAATAATGCAGATAGTTACACTTTAATGCTTTTCTGCTCATTTTTACATTATCACACTCGAGCAAAAATAAGGGGTGATGTGTTTAAATGAGTGTCAACTAGAAATAGAAATGTAAATATGACTTTTTGTCAGTATTTTTTATAAATATTATTTTAAGAAATATGCAACCAGAACTATATCCTATGTCAAAAACAAAAATTTGTTTTTAATTTTTAACTTTAAGGTGCCCCCCTAAAAATACTTTTACTGTAGTAAAATGAAGTATACAATATTTAGTGTTTTCTCTCCCTAACAGGTAATTTAAGTGTTCCACCTTTTGAGGATGAAAAGAAGTTTCCCATTTAAACTTTTATTTATTGATACTCAAAGCTGCTTGCTTTACTGTACTTTAAAATTGAAGAGTAAAACCAGTTTTTGTAAAAAATAAAATAAAATAAATAAAAACTGATCCTCAGCTCCACACATCACAGCGACGGTTTGTCTAAAAACGACTTGCATTTTCTTCCTGAACGAGTTCTGCTCWGTTTTACTTTAGTTTCTTCATCAGAACAAAACGAATGAAGATGGAAGTTTTTGTTTTGTTGCATTTAAACTGAACCCTGTTTGTGAACTGTGATCCATAGTTTTACAGCAAGGAAGTGATGACTTTTATTGTCAGTATGATGGTTGAAGTGGCAGCAGTGACCTGGTACAGAAAAAAATAGTGATGGATCTGCCTTCACTCCTCAGATCTACACTAATAGATTCAGGTGTAACTGCAAATTAAAATAAAAATTGTCTTTTTTATTATAAATTGTGTGTTTTCCCTCTTAATTTCTACTACTATTATACTACTACTACTACTATGAACACTATTGTGTTTATAGAACAACAAAAACACAATGAAAAAAGAAGCTTAAAAAAAGCTGGATATTGTTGGATATGTGCCTGATTTAATTTAATGTGTTTTTATGAACTTTTCTTTTCGGGCACCACATAATGTTCAAGGCTTTTGGAAGAACTTAAACTTTTTAAAACTTACCCAGCAGACATGGACAAACCTAAACGTGAAATGATAATTTTTGGAATACCCCGGTACATGTTTTCTTGGGTAAATTATCAGTCAAAACATTTAACTTTAACATTTATAATGACAAGAAAAAGTGTCAGAAAAATGTTAGTTTGACATTTAAAACTACTTGTATTTATTTGACTTGTCCCAACATTTTAAACCTCAGTCCAGCTGGGTGTTGTGGGATGTTTAACTGTTTCCATGACAAACTGAAGCTCCCATCAATCAGGCTTCCTCAGTAACATCAGCAGATCAACACTGACGGAGGAGTCCCATTCAGCAGCCACTGAGTCGCTTCACTTTGTTCACTGAAGGTAAGTTATAAGTTTTTAAATATGATATTTTAGTTTTCACTTGTCTTGTGTCAGAGTGTGAATTAGGC
>NW_013952516.1:235782-238488 GCF_001266775.1 Austrofundulus limnaeus | reverse complement strand
GCTTACAACCAAACAATGCTACAAAACGTGTAAAGAAACATCAACCTTTTTTTCCTCATTTTAATTCACTATTCATTAATTATTACATTCATTTAGCAGACTTTTATTAACATGTTTTATATTCACAATAAAAAAATCAACAAACTGTTGAAGATAAGAACAAATTAAATTAAACCTTTTTAACATTCCAATATATTTTTTAACGATTGGAAAACAGATTTGATATCACGATTTAAAACATTTGTTAGATTTATTTTTGCATTTTCCCCTCAACCTACCTCCAGAGTTCTGAGCCCTCCTAGCACAAAATTAGTTTAATATTAAATTTCAGCTGTTGCTGTTTTTTTAGATGTAAAATGTAAACTTTGCTGAATTTGAACTCTTGCTGACAGAGTGACATGCTTATTTAAATCCTGCAAACAAAAATAGTTCAACATCTGAGGAAAATAGTAGAAAAAAGGACTTTTCTTTACTTTTCACGTTCACTTTGGAGAGAGGGAGAAACGGTAATAAAGAGTTTTTTTCTTAGTGAATAAGTTTGCCAACACAGACTGACTTGGTTTCCCAGACAACTTGTCAACAAAAAGCCCCCCTTCCTCCCCTCCTGATGATGAACCACACGAAATATCTCCACATTTGTCTCTGGATTTAAAAACATGGCCGACCTCGACAAGGCAGACAGAAAAGGAGAAGACACTGATAACCTTCTGTTTACTGGTCAGAAGAATCAGAAACATGTTTGTTTGTTTTTTTTTTTTTTTTTTTTTTTTTTTTTTTTTTTCAGATTTGCAGCTCATAGTTAATCCTTGTCTTTCATTTTAGATCTGAATAAAAATATGTTTGGATTGGCTTCTCTGCCTCTGGAGCTGGACCACTGTGACCTCCTCCTGGATGCAATGGATGGACAGCTTGAACAACTGCAGGTTACTGTTTCTTTGTTTAAACAGCATTAGCTGTAAAATGTGTGATTTAAAATGGTTTGTTTTCAGGTATGGAGACACTCTCCAAACAAAGGTGCAGAATTTAGGATTACAACCCAAACAAATGACACTTCCACGTTTCCTCTCGATTTGATGCACGCTCCAACGATGGTGAAAACCTCTGGTAAGATTTTAAATATTGGCATGCAAAACTTCATTTAAATCACATTTCTCTAAAAGAATTGTAATTCTGYTGACGGGCATATGATTGAAAGAATATAATTATGAGTTTAGTTTATCTGAAGAAACTTTGAAGGGTGTCAACGCAGCTGTCCAAAACTTCCACACTTATACTGTGATTGTGTAAAAATGCACCCATTCAGACATATACATTTAAACTTTCTGTAACTTGTTTAAACTTTGAATTACATGTTTTTACTCTGAGGAGTGCCTGAGCAAAAAAGCATAAAAATCCAATAGATCAACATTATTTAATCTCACTTTTTAATTACATCGTAAGTCAAAACACAATCCCTGAAGAAGCCCCGTGTTGTGGTTTTAATTCACAAGTTTTGTTTCAAAGCTGCGTAACAAAACATAGGACTAAAATTGTGGGCAGGATAATGCTTCAGAGCTTCTGCAATGACATCTTTGATAAATGTTTAAACTTGACAAACTGATGTGATACCAAAGCACAGAGTGATCCTTCCTTCAAGCAGAAGATTTTAGGTTTTCCTGCAGTAAAAAAAACTCCTCATATCTGCTTTATTCCAGAGAATACAGCAGGTTGTTGGGAAGGTTCTGAGAGTCACAGGGAAACCAAACTTCTGGACAGGAGTGATAACGAAGAAGAGTCTCAAAGGGAACAGGTCATCTGGAGGCTAGAGAGGCTTCTTGGAGACATCTGGAAGGGAGGAGCAATCGCTGCAACCCGACCTCCTTCAGAGAGTATCTGCACTGAGGACTTTGTGAGGYGCTTCAGAGAGGAGATGGTTGAATTGTCTCCAACAGATCGGATGGAACAGCTGAAGGAGGTGGAGGCTGACAGCATCTCTGACAGTGGCCTGAGCAATCAGAAGTCTCCAGCAGATGATCCACTGGATCGCTGTTCCTGGTCCAACAAGCAACAGAGGAAATGCAACTCTGGAAACTGTGGAGTAAATATGTCACCAGTTAACCAGAAAGAAGATTTTGACCATGAAAACCAAATCCACAGTCCCAGCAGTGCTGCTGAGCCCAGATGTTTGACTGGTGGTAAAACCACATTACTCTACATTTACAATGTTTGATCGCTTCTATTTGTTATTTTTGATTTCAGTTTTTTATTCCAGGAATTTCTGTGAGAAGTCTGGACCCTGTGTCTGTCAGTGACTCCGACACCTCAACAGAAGAAAATGATCTTCAGTCTGCATCAGGTAAAGTAACATCTGATTCTGTATTATATTATATTATTATAGTACATTTTAAATAAGCACAAACTTTTTCTGTGTTTACRAAGTAAGGAATCAATCTAATGGACCATTCAGAGGTCTATCTGCTCATAAAACTCACAGTAACAGGAGAAAAACCTGCAGGTAAATCAAAACAACATTTTGAAACGTTACTTACAGTTTAATTCCTTTGGTTGTAAAACTTCAGTGTTTTTCTGTCTCAGACTTGTGCATTTTTTGAGGGATAATGAGGACATAAATGAAGAAAGTGACCACAGGAGTGAGGGTCCTGACCACAGGAGTGAGGGTCCTGACCACAGGAGTGAGGGTCCTGACCACAGGAGTGAGGGTCCTGA
>NW_013952516.1:232450-235361 GCF_001266775.1 Austrofundulus limnaeus | reverse complement strand
TATCTATCTATCTATCTATCTATCTATCTATCTATCTATCTATCTATCTCACACACACAAACATTATACAAACTATTTTTCTCCTCTTCAATCTAACTAACATCTGCAGACCTTTGTGCTGCTGTTCTGCTTTACCTTTCAGCTAAACTTTTGCTTCTTTTAGCTAGCCCAAGATTTAGGTCCTAGCTCCATTCTGCTACTTCTAGCCTGTAGCTATAGCCTTTGCCTAAAWCAACTTTAAACTAATCTCATATTAGCTATCTTTTAGCTATTTAACTTTTGGATAGCATTCTGCTACTTAGCCTACAGTAACCAATCTAGCGTTTTAGCTACTTACATTTAGGTTTTAGCTACTTTTTGCTTTGTCTAGCCTTTTACTACTTTTAGCTAGTGTTTCACTAATTTTAGCTAGCAATTTGCTCRTTTCTGATCGGCTTGTTTTAGCTTTAATAACTCAGTCTCAGTTCCTTTAACCCAGTTCAGATATAAAGTGATTCACATGGCCTTTTCACACAAGATGCTGTTTCTTTAGTTTAATCCTGCAACAACCAGAATGCTTTGCTTGTTTGTTTGGTTCAGAAATATGAAAAAGAGGAAAAGAAACTACAGCTGAAGCTCCAGCAGAGAACGAAGGTAAAGCTTYCTTACAGTTAAGTAAGTTAAGTTGACTAATATTGAGTTTATTGATGTCCCAGCATGCCTTGCAGCAYTTACAGCAGCTCAGTGCAGACACAGCACAGATGGAGCAGAAGAAGAGGACTTTGGAGTCGGTTCTGAGAGACATGAGAGCAGAGAAACAGTCTGTTAGGTACAAAATATCATCTTAGTGTGCATGTTTTATTATTATTTTTTATTAATGCAAACTCCTGCTCTATCAAAAGTAGTCAAGTTGTTTTTGTTGTTGTTGTAGCTTCCAGCTCCAGCAGCTGCAAAGGCAAAGAGACTCTCGTCTTCTTCTGGTCCAAAAGGATGAAGAACATTTAGCAGCTCTGCATCATCATAACCAGACTCTAAAGGACAGATCCTGCATGAACACAGTATTAAGACCAGTTTAAACCAAATATAATTCTGTTTTTTTTATGTCATATGTTACACTTTTTATCTTCCACTGCAACACAAACAGAGCAAAGCCATGTTGTCACAGCTGGAGTGTGAGGAGATGGAGCGACAGCTGAACTGGACCAAAACTGAATTATTTACTGAGCAGCGACAAGCAAGAGAGAAGATTGAATTACTTCAAGAGGTAAAGTACTAATGCAGATTTATTCTATTATAAACAACAACAAAGAAAGTTAAAGAACCTAATCACTTCATGCAAACTCCAGAACAGACATTTCCTGTTTTCACCCACATTACTCTTTGATTTACTTTATAGACATCATGTTTGTTTCATCGTTATGGAATTGCAATTTTTTATGTTTATTTATTTATTTATTTATTTATTTATTTATTTATTGAGCAGAAGTTGGAGGAGACGTGTGAGGAGCTCCTCAGGGCCACAGAGGCTGAACGCTCACTGAGAAACAGATGTGCCGCTCTGGAAAACCAGATTCACAGAAATGAACAGACTGAGGTAACACTTCCTGTCATCAAATTAATTAAAAATATCAAAGGATTTTACATTTCCTCTGCACCCTCTATTAGAACAAACCCTGGTAATCTGCACTACATGTAAATGAAAGGCGGGCTGCATATTAGATCAAACCCTTGACAGCAGGGATTCACTGATTTGGACATTTTGCATTCTGTTTATTTGTATATTTATTTTGTTATTAAAAAGTGCAAGAGTTGTCGAGTCGCACCAGAATGAGACACAGTGGAAAAGCTGACCTTGCTGTGGTGTGTGTGATCCCAGCAGAGAGGGGAAACCGTTTTGCGGCTCCCGCAGGACGTTGAGCTGGAGACAGAGAYGGAGCAGCAGCTCAGATTCTGGGCCCAGCAGCTGACAGCAGAGTGCCAACAGCTGCACCTCTTAGTGGAGCGAGATGGAGCTCAACAAGGAGCTGAGGAGATCCATCAGAGGCTTGTTTAATTCCTGGCTTTAAATCCAACAAATATCTGGTTAAGATCTGAGCTCATAGTTTGATGTTTGATGTCATTGTGCAGTTTTACTCTTGCYGAAGCTCTTCTACAGCTGAGAACAAAGCGTGAGCTGAAGCTCTTCATCGGTCATCTTCAACTGAAGCTGGAGTCACAGAAACACACTAATGGGCAGCTGAAGAAGGAGAAGGTGAAAATTTGCTCACAGCCTATTAAATGTAGCAATAAACACACATTAAGTAAGTTCATTAGATTTGTTTTTAGGAACAAGCCTTGAGCATCCAAAGACAACAGCTGAGAGCAGAAAAAGATCAAGCTTTGGATTCTTTAAGGACACGTCTCATACAGGTTTGAGCTCCAACACATTTGAGCTCATTTTGTGACAAATCACACAACACGACTCGTCCAGTCATTTAAATTTTCTCATGACATTTGTTCCAGGAGCCCATTGAGGAGGTGAGCAGTGTGAAGTGTGCTCATGAGACAGGAGGAGTCACAGCATGTCTCCGCAGACAGTTGCAGGACAAAGACAGGGAGCTCAGGTATGGCAAGCCTTTCATTCATTTATTTGACACCCTTGATATCAAGTCATATTTGTGCTTACTTGTTTGGGATTCCACTGCTCTAGCTGCACATTTGATTGTTCAACATCTTGACAAACTAGTTAACATTACTGGTGAAACTTTTTTTCGTTTGGACAATCGTTTCAAAGTTCTGCTACCGATAATAATTCGATGCTGATGTGTTCAAAGATGAAGTATTTTCGTATTTGTACTGGTGCGTTCACACCAAACGCGATTTCAGCCTCAGGAGCATCAGGTTTGCATACAAAGTCTATGGTGGACGCGCTACAAGCAGCGTCGGGAAGTGC
>NW_013952516.1:221192-230704 GCF_001266775.1 Austrofundulus limnaeus | reverse complement strand
TATATATATAAAACAACACTAAGACATTTCTTTTTCTCAGAAAGCCCTGTGCTCTCACTGGCTTCACGCAGCAGACTGTGCAGCCGCTCACATCCCCTCAGACGTGGCATCATTAAAGCTCCTGCATCACCTGCAGAGCAAAGTTTAGCAGCTCCAAGGAGAAAACCAGACCTTCATGTGGAGTCCAAATCCACCACATATAGAGGCTCTAAATATGTCAGAAACWTGTCTGACAGATGTGTCTGTTCTTTGAAAACGATTTTTTTTTGTTCGTCTTTCAGTCACACAAGATTATTTTTAATGGTTTGTTCATWTTTTGAGGTTTTATCGTTCAGGAATTGCCATAAATATTAACAAATCCACAAAGAATTGATATAGTTTCAAATCATCCTGAAACTGAAATTTTTCCCTCCATCACAGCATTAGACGGTCTCAAGTAAAGGAAGTGAAACACATTTACACCAGTGATCTGATGTTAACTCCTAAAGCAGACTTATGCAACACAAGAATTAACGAGCAGGTCACAGTGACATAGGACAGCATCGAGGTCGTGTACATCAGAGGAAATGAGATTTTATGGCCTTTAGTTACAACGAAACCATGAATGAGTGATAAACTGTCGTCTGAGGATCATGTGAGTTCTAACTTAATAAAGCTGACGGGTCTTTGCAGGAGTCTTGTTATTTTTTGGTCATTTTAAGTTGAAACCACATCAAAAATATTTTCAACTTGTTTCAAATTTTATATTTAAMAGAGGGTTCCCAATAATTACATAACACATCAGCTTCAGTTTAGGATGTATTTAAGCAGTTTAGGTACCAATAAAGTAAATGTAGGACGCCGTAATTTACTTTTACAAAATTCAGGCAACAATAACAAAATAAATCTTCAACGTTCACATTGATGATTTTTAATTACAAAAAGTTAATAACACTTCGTGGCTTGTTGCACTCATGGGCACATACTTAGAAAAATACAAGTAAATCAATAGAAAAAGAAAACTAAAAAAAAAAACATTCTATGAGTTATATTCAAGCATAGGTCACAGATGACACATCTGAAGTAGAGTGAGATTATACTTCCATCACCAAACAACAGGAAGTCACGATGAGAACCTCTGAGCAGCGTTTAGTGTTCTGTTAACAACTCTCAAAGGTCTGAACTGAAACATCCAGGTGCTGAGGTTGACCAAACACACAAGGCATATTCACATTACATCAGCATGTTCCCAGCCTGAAGTATATACAGATTCATTTCTAAGTGTTAAATCTGGTATAAAATGTCTCTGATGTTTAGATGTGAATAAAACTGTTCAGTTAGGTCACTTCACACACCTCAGCTGTCTGTGGACAAACTTACGACTGTGTGCTAAATTTGCACCGGCTGCTCAAAATCCACAAGAGACCAACGTTTCTGACAGATCTGGTCAGCCTGAGCTGTTGTCTGGACTTTTGGCACAGCTCATTCAGTTGTTAAATTTCCATGTCCTCYTCTGCTGAGCTGTTGACCGCAGGGAAACTGTACAGAGGGGAGCTYGTGTCTGCAGGAGGACTCGAGGGGCTGAGTGGGGGGATGGGAGATGGGCAGGGGGTCGGAGGTTGCCGACACGCTGTCTGCTGTTTACGCTGTTTCTGTAACGAGTCCCTCAGTCGCTGACAGAAAGGATCTTCTGGAGGACGCCACAACACCAACTCCATGCCTGAGTGATTCCTGAAAGTTTAGATAAAAAGTTGGTTCAGAATTTGTTGAAAACAAAAGCTTTTTGTCCCGCCCACAACAGAAACCCAAACACAGTGATTCTCTAAGAGTTCGTGTTTCTCTCTCCTCTTTGACGAGAGATTTCCTTTTCTGAATATTCATGCAAGGACACAAGTTACTAGGAAATGAAAGCTGGATAAGAATCCCATACACAGACTGAGCCACAGTTTGAGGGAGGATGTCACTGATGCCACACTGCAGACCCTCCTTCAGACTGTCTGAGATCACCAGCACCGGCCGCCTTGCAGCTGGCTCTACATCAAGATCCTCATCGTCGTCATCATCTTCAAGTGTTATTCTGTGATTCAACAACATGACAAGGTTTGGTTAAAACACCGACAGGATATTATGGGTTTAGGCCACTTTGTGAAGACTTTTTTTTAAAAATTCCACTGATTAAAATTTTAAACATTTGTCTGAAATTAACGCTAAAAGAAAACATAYAAACTCTGTACATGTGACTTCAATAAACTGGACCATTAAAATCTTAATGTAAAATAAGAATTATGTCAAAATGTCTTTGCTTTTARGAGATGATTTGATTTAGAACTGAACCTTTGAAGCACACAAAAATGSTGTGGGACAATAACATTGCCCCTTTTTTCCAGTTTCATTAACTTGTAAAGCAGTTCAAATGAATGAATCACAACAAAAAGAGTTGAACTGCCAGACATACCACACAGCTTGAGAGTTCTGATAAATCAGAAACAAACCCTTTTTGGAAATTAGTACACTTTTAATATTTAAGGTTTTTATTTTTCTCTTTTTCATCATTCTGAAAAACAATAGCAGCAGTTAAACATACTTTTCCTGCTTAGGTTATGTATCGTATCCACAGAATATCTATCTAAAGTAGTAGTTCCCAAAGTTGGGCTTGGGACCACACTGTGTCCTGAAACATCAAGGTGGGATCTTGAAAGTATTTTCAGAATGTCCATTTAAAAATGACTTCTAACATTTATATTGCCTTAGTTGTTACAAGGGTGGGTTTGTGGGTCAAAAGCTGAAAYGTTTGGGAACAAGTTATCTAAAGGATTTGATCATCTCATCTGTCATATTTCTATTTCGTTTATTCTGCTAACAATATTACAACAAAATTAATCTGGGGTCTGATCTCACATGTAGTCAGAGTTGATCTATACCTATCTTCGATCTCCTGCAGTCTCCTCTGAGCTGATTCTATGTCCATGCAGGAACTCTCTGCGTCAGGCTGGGACAGGGAAGAGGAGCATTGTGGTAAAATACAGTTTTCAGGTGCAGAGCAGGACTGTRGGGGAACAAGACTGACTTGCTGTGCAGACAACGCAGGGCAGCTGTTCTCTGAAAGGTCCAATTCAGCCTCAGGCATTAACCTCCTCTTTTTGGCACTGCAACCCCTGATGAAAAATTACCATCAGTACTTAAACACTCCTGTGTGAGTATTTCAGGCATTTTAATATGGTTTTAAGAAGCACTTACTCATCATCTAGTCTTCTGTGCTTCCGGAGCCGTCTTGTCTCCCAGCTGCTGTAGGACAGAAACAACCTTTGGGTAAAAATATTTTTAATGTGTTTCTCTAAAACATCTAGAAATAATTTACACTCTTCAGAACTTCATTGTGAGCTACATACTTGTTATTGTTTGTCAGGTTTTCAGCTGTACTTGGAGAACCCAAGTCAAATTCAGGCAGGCTGGTGGTGGGGCTTGAAAATGAATTCATGGCTGGCAGAAAGCCCAGGTTACTGGATGAAAGAGCAGGATGATGCATGGATACCTACAGCCTGAAATGACAGGTCGAYAAATGCAAACGATGATGATCTGAAAGATCAAAGTAAGAGAATAAGATCAGCTTAAAATATGACACAGTTCTGCARCATCAACGATGCAAGTCCTACAACGCTGCTGTCTGCTTTATTATACCAATATGGATTGTTTATTTCTATAATAGCGGAGTAATGATCGGCCAAAACTTATTTTTTTATACATATAAACGTACGGAAAGCCTTCGAACAATATCGTAGTTCAAGTTAAGCAAAACAAAGACTTCAAACACTGACCTGTAAAGTGCCCAGCCCCCTTTAGCTATTTGTTGTGGTGTCGATGTTTAGCTAGCTTGCCTTCAGTATCCAATGTTTTCTATTAGCATGCTAAAACGAGCTCTAGACGTATTAACAAAATATGCCACACTCAAGCATAAATGGCTCGAGTCCTCTGCCTGGTCCGCGTGTCTTGTTAACTGCTGGCAAAAAAAAGCCCGGGTCAACCTCACGTCGTTGGGTAGAAAAAAAAAACATTGGCCAACTTTCTAGAAAGTGCGTGAGAGACGTTCAGCCACAGAAGTGCATTATGGGAAATGTATTTCGCTGATGGCTACGGTTTTGCTCAAGTATGAGTAAGCGCCCGCCCTAGATTCTGATTGGTTTAGCTTGTCAAGCTGCTCCAGCTTTGGCCAATCACGATAACCTTACTTTTTTTTTTYCCAACAACATCTTGTTTATGTTCACGTTCAGCTGGTGTTTAAAGAGACCCTGACCCCTTTGCTTTTTGTCCTGGTTTTGTCATCTCAAATGTCAGGTCATGTGATACTGAAGTCGTGAAAGCTTTTGTCTCCGTTTCCTGACTCACTTCTGATTTTTCGCTGGACACCGAGGAGGTAAGTATAACAGCAACTSTTTAGTGGTAATATTATTGCAACCCACTGTGTTACACCAATAATAGCTAACCTAGTCTTCCAGTATTCTAGTTAACTGTGTACTGAATGTGTGACTGTATGTTCATATATGTGTTATTACTCTAATGTTTTAGTCGACCTTTTGTTCYTTTTATTAACCAGCTGGAACTAAAATGAAGCTTCTTATAATAATTTCTGGCCTTTTGGCTTTTGTCTCCAGCAAACCCTGTGGTAAGTAACTTTTTAAACACATAAATGTTTATAAAAATAGAACTTTGCTCTCAGTAACTTTCTGGATCATTGTGTTGTAACTTACTCTGGGTTTTCCACAGTGATGAAAGTTGCCACAGAGTTCACCCAAATCACCAAAACTAAATAGGTGGTGGCATTTTTGAGCAGATAGGAAAACAAAATTTAAAACAGGAATTTGATCTCCACCTTTGTAATAGTTTGACTTTTCTTTATCCAATATGCTGATTCAGCTTTTGTTGTTTTGCAATTCTTTCAAGGTTTTTGCTGATTTCAGCACCAGAGCATAGTTGTTTTATATTATCATTTATTTATTTATTTTAGTTAAATTGTTATCATTTTTCTCTCTTTTATCCAGATACAGATGGATCCAACCATGAGCTGCTCATGTCACTTAACAAGAATCTCCTTCGCTCCCTGGATGGACAGGAAGGACTGCCCAATCCCAGCATCCACTTGGCGCTGCGTCTTTCTAATTACCACAGTCTCGTTAAGGAGGCAGATTACCTTAATAAACTGAAAAATGAACTACACAATGACATTCAAAAGTATGTTTTCCCCTCATTCTTTCGGTTCTGAGAATATGATTACTGATTCTCCTTGATGCTCTCTGTATCTCATGTTTATGTTCAGCTCACTCACAAGCAGCCAGCCTGTGACGGGCATTTTGGCGCTGTACAGTCTGGCGTTGAAGTCCTCCTGCTATGACCTCAACACCATCACCTTCACCGTAGGCGACAAGAGCGAGATGCTGCTGACACAGCTGAAGACGCAGATGGAACAGGAGAAAGAGCACATTGCCTGTAAGATTTCCTTTTGCCTTGTTAAAAAAAAGGTCAAAGATCTTTTGTTTCATATATAATTTAATTTTTCTCTCCGTCTCGCAGTCAGCCACCGCCCTTTGACCAACTACTACCAGTACAGCCTGGGTGTGCTGGCTCTGTGTGTGAGCAGCATCCGGGTCAACCACCACGTCATCCACAAGCTCATCAAAGCAGCAGACGACAGTCACTTCAGACATGGAGAAACAGAGAGTATCGGTGAGTTCAACCATGCAGGCCTGGATGCATTTCTCTCATGATAATCACATGAATGTGGTCCATTAAAGGCCTTTCACAGCCTCAAAACCAGTTTCTGTTTCAGCAAAAATCATGTTTTTCTACGTCCTTCCCCAAAAGATTTCATAATTGCTATGAAGTTGTGGAAATGTTGTGAATTTTACCAGTTTTTCAAGTTTTCTTCTGACGAAAGGATTTACCAGATTAATAAGTGATCGATTTTCTCATAGACACCTACGCCATGGCTGGAATGGCCCTGCAGTGTGTGAAGGACTCTGGRTTTTATGTGCACAACCCTGCTGAGCTCGACACAGCTCTTAGCAAGATCAAGCAGAAGCTTCTGGCCTCTCGTCGGGCTGACGGTCACATGGGCAATGAGTTCAGCACAGGTCTTGCAGTTCAAGTAAGAAGTTGTTTGTCTTTTTTTTTTACCGTCACCTGTCTCTGCATCTGCAAAAAACAAAACAAAACAAAAAAAAACATGACAGAATCTAAGTTTTTATAGCTTTATRTACTTATTGGATGTGTTCTAGGCCTTACTGGCAATGGGCAGCGACGTTGCAGACTGTTCAGCCTCAATGGAGGCCATGAGGACGGCTGCTAGAAGTAATGTCTATCACAACCCCATGGCCATTTCCCAAACGCTGCCTGCTCTCCAGAAAAAATCCTACCTGACTGTAAAAAGCAAGCAATGCCTTAATGAGGATAGTGAGTGCTGCGTTGTGTTTAAACCTTTTTGGTTGTAATGAAGGTTTTGTTTGTATCATATCTGATTTTTTTACGGTATTAATCTCCTACAGATTCTCTGGTTCTGGAGCCGACTGAGCCACCTGTGGTCGTGCCGAGCGATACCAAAGTGAATGTGATGGTGGAGGTGGTGACGTCTAGCGGAGCCACGGCTCTTTATTCTGTGGACGTGCCAAAGGGCAGCTCTCTGTTGGAGGCCCTCGATGTGCTGAAAACAAAAAGTGTTGGCTTCACGTGAGTTTATCCAGTGAGCGGTTGTATTCCGGCTTTTGTTTGACGTGCTGCAGTGTGTAATATTTAATGCTGTGTGGCAGGTTTGAGCTGGAGTCTAGCTTGTGGGGACCTTTCTTAAGCACAGTCAATGGAGAGCAGGCCAGGCAAAGTGATCGCAGATATTGGCACCTCTCCTCTGATGGCACGGCACTGACTGAGGGTTAGTAGATTATCAGCTATTAATGCAGAATTACTTCTATCTGTACGTTGTACTTGGATTGGCTAACTAAAATGTTTTTTTCCTTACATCAGGCGTTAATGATTTCAAGATTGAAGCGGCCCAAAAGATCACCATCAAAAACACAAGCTACTGAGGATGCAGCAATGACTGATGGGACTTAGAATCCTTACAACTTAAGAGTTTTTGTTTTGTTTTACTCTGCTCAATGATTGTAATAAATGTTTTGTTCTTCTCTTTAATGGAAATCTTCACAGAATGTTTGCTTGAATAGAGGTGGGAAACTAAAATGAAACTGTGATTTAGGATTACTTTAATTGTCTTTGCTCTGAGTGTTTCCCCCCTATTGGATTTTCTTTGTAACCTTTTAATAAAGATGTGTTTCAAATAAACATCATGGCTATTAATTCAAATAAAATTATAAGTGATGTGAACAACTGAATTGCTCCAGCATCGACAACTTCAATATTTTTTGAGACCACATATATGTTTTTAAGGCAGATGGGATCTGTCTACACAGGGAAAAAACTGTTTAGTTTCAGCCTATTTTACAACCTTTGTCACTCTTTTCATTTTTTAAAAGATTGGTGATTTTACAAAAAATCCTGAAAAATGAAAGTTGATTAAGCCATTTTGTTAGTTGTGTTTTGTTTGTTTATTAAATGAAAGAAAGGTTTACTACAATTTTGTACACCCTTTCATCAGCACATGTTCATATTTTTAGTTTAGGGCAGGAATTAATTGAATTTCTTTAAAAAATGCAATCTTTATGTAACGCTTTATGAGCATTAGACCCAAAACAGTAGACTGTACATTGGCTAAACAAAATGTATTTAATGTGTCTATACCACAAAACATTGATATAAGATAATTTAATAAAAATAAATATGTTGACGCGTTCAACCCACGTGAGCGCTCCCAAGGCTTTTATTGTGAAAGTCAAGAACGTGAACCGGAAATCACTCTTGTTGCTAACGCTACGCTTTCCGCGTCTACTGAGTAGCACTTGTCACCACTTTTTATTTATACATTTTTAGCAAGTTTGTGAGACATGTATTTTATTTAGCACGATAAGAACAACCTAATAAGGTTTTATTTATTTTTAAAACATAAATTAATCGTCACTTTTTTCCCAAAACTGTTGGTTCGAAACGAAAGTTGATGTTACATATTCGTCTGCTAGCTTACGTGACCCCTCGTGGTAATATCTCAGGTTTGATAACTCACGGGTAAATGTGGTAATACTATCTGAATTACGTGATGTATGTTCTGTGCGGAGCTGCTCGCCTCTGTCTTGTGTCTGTAAGACACAAACATCCAGCTTTGACACCGCAGCTCAGGAGGTTTGGACACACAAAGAGGATRAAATTGTACAGCTTCCTTCAAAGTGGAAAAACAGTCARCRWGCAGACAATTTTTAGCGCAGCTATGCCTGAAAACACAAGGTGTTTGTCGTGTTCAGCTGTAGATGCAGCATCCCGAGTGAAGAGGGTTTCTATCGAGGGTAACATAGGTAAGATCAGTTTATATTTCACTATATAACCTGTTTGTGATGTGTCAGTTAATCTGTGTTATAATCCTGCTACATGACAGCTGTTGGAAAGTCGACCTTTGCAAGACTCCTGCAATCTGCTTGTTCAGACTGGGAAGTTGTGGCAGAACCTGTCAGCAAGTGGCAGAACTTAGAGAGCAAGACCTCAAAGGTGGGCAACGATTCATTAGAATACACAGAATCATTCAAGAGTTTTAAAWCACACATTTACTTCCAATGAGCCACTTTCTTGTAATTTTAAAAAGTGGTCTGGATCAATAGTCCAGGCTTCCTGGAGATCTTTCAAAGATTTTATTTGGTCCTCCTCGGCTGCCATTTCATCCATTTTCTGTCCAGTCGGATTACCTGACCAACATTTAGGCAGTGTGTGCTTAAGTAGAGGACAAATGTATGTCAGGCCGAAAAGAAGATAAAGAAAAAGTACCTGAATATCACACCTAATATGTCACTGGACACAAGAGATGCGTCATCCTTCAGTTGATCATTTATGTTTTTGGGGTAGCTAAGAATCACTATTATTTTATGCAGTTTTTAAATTTGCCTGGGGGTTGGGGGTACTTGTTTTATAAAAACATAAATTTACGCGACTCACCTTCAATTATGATAATAAATTTACTCATGCATGAACATTTAATTGCCTAACTACATCCTAAAGTTAAGGACTCCTCATGATAATTATCAATAATAATTTATTGTAGCAAATTATTATTAATAATAAGTGATTAGAACTATATGCAGCAGATGGATCTGAGTCCAGAGTTCTCAGTTTGAAACCTTCTGGAGCTCTTCTATATGACTGAGTGTGGATGGTTGATTGTCTCTGGAGACTGGGGACCTGTCCAGGTGTCTCTGGTGAACTGGAGACCTGTCCAGGTGTCTCTGGTGAACCATGCTGTGGCTTCACCTGTTACATTTTCTTTTTAAAAAAAGAAAAAGTAGCTTGCAAAGCTGTCGCATCAGTGCTACGTGATTAAAAAAAGCAGTTTTCATTGCGCGTCTAATCACACACACACACACACACACACACACACACACACACACACACAC
>NW_013952516.1:204707-221018 GCF_001266775.1 Austrofundulus limnaeus | reverse complement strand
CCCCCCCCCCACTCCTCTGAATAATGGTAGGGGAAACGCTGATTCTGGTTCCCTGAAGATGACTGTGTTGTTGATTTACCCCATGGATGACGTCTTCACCCCACCTCAATCAGACTGATAAACATATATTTAGAATTGTTGATTTTCCTTGGCAATACTCTTGTAGTAAGTTATGTTGTTTTGTTCTTACTGTATGTATAAGCCATGACTTTCAGTGTGTCCTGGGGCAATTTGCAGCTGAGATGAGAATCAGCTTCTTTTAAGTCTGAGGCTGACATTTAGGGAGTCTAATGAAGCTATGGTGCTAATGCTAGGAAAATGCTAAATGTGCAATTAAACACTCACTTCCTAATCACTGTGATATAATCATCTTGTTACTTTAACAAAAACATAAAAGCCGGGTTTTTTTCAGTTGAAAGTAGTTTAAAGTTATCAAACAAGTTTAATGATAGTTTTTACAGAAAAAAAACACTTTTTATATACTTTATGAAACTTCAAATCTTTTGCTTTATTGATCATCAAATACTGACGCGGATGGACTTTGAAATGCCAACAAGTCACAGGTGTAGGGTTTCTCACCAGTGTGGACACTTTGATGAGTCTTCAGGTGTTCCTTATGTTTGAATCCCTTCTCACAGTGGTCACAGGTGTAGGGCCTCTCACCAGAGTTGTTGAGTTGATGTTGGCTGAAACTCTAACTCACTGGAGCTCTCCTCACTCTGGCCACTGCAGTGTGGTCCTTCTGGAGCTTTGAATGGCTGGATCAGCTGGTCCTCACTGAAACCACCTCCACCTTTGTCTTCAGGTCCATCTGGACTTCTGCAGGTCTCTTTCTGAAACACAAGAATAGAGGAAACTGTTGCAGGAGTAGTTCAGGATTTGATTTCATAAAGTCAGAAATAAAGTGAAACATTTAGATTTTATGGTGAATACTTTGTATGGATAGCTGATTTCAGGAGTGATTGAACATTTTTTTGTTGTTCAAAAGGAAAACAAAACTTCTCCAAGCAACAGAATTCTGTGCTGTGTGTRTTTTCTACACATTCCACACCTGCTTACATTTGAAATGTGGTTCAGTTTGAAATTAAACTAAATCTTGCCATAATGTTTCATTAAGTTTTCTATAATTCAACTACTCTAAGTACATTTGACATTTCCTACCAACCAATGTAAACATGAGAAAGTGTAACTTTTTTTCCAGAGTGGTTAGATTGAACAGTGACTTACCTCTGCCACTCCTGGCATGGTGCTACTGCTGTCACTGTCCTTTCTACACATTCTCACTCCCAAGTCGTCACATATTGACGCTTTTCCAAAGGTTCCCTCTGCGTCTTATTTTGACGCAGCAGGTGTCCCCCTCGCGTCAGTCCTTGACGCCCGCGGCTTTTCCGGGTTGCGCCACCAGGGCTCTTTGGGTCGGGGGTCTGAGGTTAACATGAGGGATCAGGATTAATAGTTAAGTTTAGGTACTGGGATCAGGGGTAGGATGTCCATGGTGAATATTAGGTCATTTTACGCTTTAGAACATGATTACGTGAATTTCGTACATTTTCTAAAAATGGTTAAATTTAGGTACTACGGTCAGGGACAGGATGTCTAAAGTGAACAAAGACAATTTCAGGCTTTGGAACRGTCGTTTTCGCGCATTTTCTACACTTTCTGAAAATATGACAACAGATTCCGCCCCATCTCGTCAGTAACTGACGTGACGGGGGTACCCTGCGCGTCAAAATCGGACGTAGAGGGAACCTTGGAAAAGCGTCAATATGTGACGACTTGGGAGTGAGAATGGGTTGGTCCTTTATTTGAAACTCCTCCATGTTTGAATCCACTTTAAGAAAGGAAACTGTGTCAAGAACAAACTCAAAAACCTACAGAGCAATGAAATGAAACTTAACATCGTTACAGCAGAAAGTACAAAAACAACACTGGCACAGTATAACTTTTTAGAATATATTTGACAATGAAAATCCGTTTGTGCACAGCAGAAAACCTGTTTTTAGTTAAGTACTTTTAATAATACACAAAACCAAATAAAAGTAGAACAATAAAGGGAAAAAAATTCTTACCAGGTGCTTTGGTGTCTGCAGAGGTCTGTGGTCGTCCTTTTAATGGATCAGAGTTGCAGCAATTTAACAAAAAGCACTCGTGATTTTTATGGTAACCGCATTTCTGCTCAAAATGTTCTGTCTCTGGAGGTTTCACACAACTCAAGAGATTCAAGATTCAAGAGTTTTATTGTCATCTGCACAGTATACGCGCAGTTACACTGTACAATGAAATTCTTACTTTGCAGTTCCTCCATTTACCAACAGTCTAAAATATTTCAAGTAAAGCACAATAGTACAAAAGTAGAGTGGACAGAATTATAGACCAGTATATACAGTTTTTACAGTATTTATAGACAAGTAGCAGCAGGATATGTAGTGCAAAAGTAACCGTATATAGGTAAATGTAGTGGTCAATAAACATGCAAAACTGTCCTTGACCCAAGGCCTCTGACAGGCCCCTTTAAAGAGACAGAACTCTGTTCCAGTTAAAGCCTTAACAGGTTTTCTTAAACAGTAAAGATACATTTTCTTCTTCTTAGTCAGATAACAAACATAATAATCTTTTATTCATAATTGAAACAATGTATACAAAAGAAAAACCACAGAAAATGTTATTTCAGTGTTTTATTCTGCTTTAATGCAAATCATTGCTAGTAATTTAACTGTAAAACCACAGTGATTGATTAGAGATGTTTCTGTTGAGATATTTTTACTTAACTAAACTCAGCGTTATAGTTAAGCTTTAATATGAAACATTTTATTTTATTTTTGTCTGAATCATAATGAATGTTCTTAAATGAAATAATTAATTTTTAGATTTTCAGTAAATCATCCTTTAAGTGTTCTTTAAAGTGCTCTCACCATAGAGCAGGTCAGAACAGACTGTACAGACGTCAACAATGCTGTTAAGACAAAACAACACCTGGCAGTGCTTCACTAACCTTCCTCTTTTAAACTAACGTCTTTAAACTAACAACAGTCAGTCGTTGAGAGAACGTGCTCAACGAGGAAGCGGCTGTTTTTCTCCAGATAGGAGAACCAGCGTTTGGCTGTGAGATTYGGCCCATTGAGTCAATGGGAGAACCTCTCAGTTTAGACCAGACCAACACTCGGTCTCGTCTACTATCTTGAGCTCACCAAAGCTACACACAGAGCAACTTTTGTTTTGAAACTTCCATGGCAGAAGTATTTGTTTTTGGGACGGATACAGAGAAGCGCTTCGTCTCTGATCTTCGATTGAAAGCAGCCCAGGAGATGCTGAAAGAGTAACGTGGGTCTGAAAACGTCTGACTTGGTGAGGTTCTGAGAGTTCTTCACCCCAATTGGACGATCTTTCCCTGACTTGAACCGTGGTGGATGACTCCTCTRTCCTCRGTCCGAGGTAATGGCTGTTTGTTGTGTAGCTGGTGTCTGACTGGATCTGAGAGACGTCTGCCCTTTCTGGTTAAAAATCCACATTCTTCAGGCTAAAGAAAAGGGTACAAGATTTTGAGTTTGTCTGTGTTAGAAGCAGCTGGTAACACAATGCTTAATTATCCAGTTCAAAACAGGTTCTTTACCAGGTTGTTCTTTGAATGTAGATATCTGGACTAACAGATCAGAGTGAATGAACTCAACAAACAAAATAAAAAGTATTTCTTTGAGAACAATCAAGTACTGGACTGAAAATGAGTGGGGAAAAAAGCAGCCCTAGTCCAGTAATAATAAAAATAATGAACATAATAAATGAAAAATTATAAGACCTTCAGAAATCCTGAAAAAAACTATTCGTCAGGACCTTTTAAATATATATATTTTTAAAAAAGTTTGGCTCCTTATGAACAGAACAAATAAGTGAGGGGTGCACAGCACAGCGKTCTTTTGATAAAAACAAATCTAATACTTGTATCCTTCACGGGCTTGTTAATATTCTCCCTGTCAGGGAGCAGATGCAGCTCCAGAGACGACAGTCAGTAACCTGCTGCAGATGATGTACCAGGACCCTCAGCGCTGGTCGTACACGTTTCAAACATATTCCTGTATGAGCCGGCTGAGAACACAACTGCAGCCGCCTCCAGCTCACCTGCTCAGCTCTAAGGGAACACCTGTGCAGGTGTACGAGCGCTCGGTCTACAGCGACAGGTGAGTTAGATGGAATATATGGGTCTTTCATTTATTTTGAATGTTGGTGACGTCACTGTGTGCAGCCATATTTAATGGTGTAGGGTGAACGTAGTGTTGTAAGTGCCRTTCCACGTGATTCGTCAAGCATCCATGCAAAACTCAACTCTGTTCTTTCAGGTACATCTTTGCTCTGAACATGTTTGAGCTGGGTTGCATCACTGCTACAGAGTGGGCAGTCTACCAGGACTGGCACTCTCTTCTGATGGAGCAGTTTGGCCCCCGGGTGGAGCTGGAGGGCATCATCTACCTCAGAGCCTCGCCCCAGGTATGCACAGATGTGTTACACAGCTCTTAACTCAGTGTCGTGCGAAGTACTCACAAATGTATGCATCTGTCAGAAATGTATGGAGCGTTTGAGGCGAAGGGGAAGGCTGGAGGAGAATGAGGTGAAACTGGACTACCTGGACAAGCTGCATGTTCAGCATGAGAGGTGGCTGGTGGAGAAGAGCACTGAGTAAGAATCAGAATCCTTTGTTGTTTTTTTATTATCATTTTTAACAATTAAYGATTTGTGTACCAATACGTAACCATAAAGTGGGGTATGTAAAGTTTTAGTTCAGCTCAATGAATTATTTTCAATCATTACATACTATGGGAGCAAACTAATAATTGTAGATTTGTAGCTATTATGTCATATTTGTGACTTGCTGAACTTAATTTTGTGAACTGTAATGAGCCACCTCCAGCTTTTTAATTTTTGTTGTTGGCCCATTATCAATTAAAAAATAACAACTAACAATCAGAAATGTGTGGTCATTACAGCTGTTAAGGTAATAAATGCCAATGATACAATTTTTTTATTTTTTTTCTTTCTTTCTTAGGACACACTTTGAGAAGTTGAAAAACATTCCCATCTTACAACTCGACGCCACTGTTGAGTTTCAGAGTGATCCAGATGTGCAGGAGCAKTTAATAACAAAGGTATTTTTATTTGATCAAACCATTTTATTTTAACTTTATAGCTACTGTAATCAGATTCAACCACACGGGGGCGCCACCGTGATGTTTCACCGTGGAGGTATATGTCTGTTTGACATGTTCATGGTTTCTGATCCCATTTTTCTCCCACAGGTGAAGAACTTCTTTAATGAGTTGTCAGAAGATTGTTGTGAGAAACAAACCAAACCAGCTGGACAACAGCTGAGTGTTTAACTGAAATATCAACACGTTGAAATATCCTCAACGTAAACAAAACAGAAGACTTGTTTAGATGCTCTCTTCAGGACCGCACTGTCTAAAATGCACAGATTGAGTTTATATTTAAATGTCACTTCTAATCATTCTCTTACATTCTTTTTGCTACTTATATTTTAAAAATCACTGGGTAGATTTTTTTCTCCTGTTTAACTTATTGAACTGTTCTAGTAATCTCAGAAAAATCTGTGTACCGGTAAATAGTTATTTTTTCGACCATAACTCATATAACCGACACTTGAAACCAGATGAGTTTGGTAGTTTTATACCTCATACAAACTTTAAGCTAAAGAAATGATGTGAAGAGCTACAAACGAAGTACATTTATATGTGGAYTAATTGCAACTTGTTAATAAAAAATATATAATTCAGGTGCATATCTTTGTATTTCTGTACTTATGAGTCTGTTTGACAGGATAATGACCTTGGCGATAAGTATTCGCTCTCTCTCTCTTTTTTTTAACACCCCTGCTGGTGTTCTGATGATCAGAGGGGCTGTTGAGATGCCTGAAGTGGTCAGGGGTCATCAAAGGGCAGCTGTCCACTATAAAAGCTCAGTCCGGAGCTCCATCTGCACTCTGCATCATTTCAGCCTGAGCGCAGCTGGAGGAAGGACGCAGATCTCTGGGAGCTTCAGTTAAAATGGAAACCAGAGTCGAGGTGGTTTTYTGCACTCTTCTCTTCTGCTCTTTTGGAGCTCTCCTCTCAGCTCAGAGCAGGAGCGGTCCGACACACAGAAACCTGTCGACGAATCATCGCAGCAGATACCCTCCGTACATGATGAGGCTGTATCGCTCCTTCAGGACCTCTGATTTCCTCTCTTCACTACCTGTCAGCACCATGACGGCGCAGCATGAATGCCCAGCAGCGCAGAGTTCGGACTCCGTTCTGAGCCTGATGGCCAAACGTGAGTAAACACTTGTTTTTTTTTTTTCACACTGTCTGCATGCAGAACTGTTAGAATAGAATAGAAAACTTTATTTGTCTGACACCAAGGGTTACAGAAATGTGTCTTCGACAGGGCTCCATACACACATATAACAACATTTCAAAGCAACATTTATGCAAGATAAAATTCATAAACAAAATTCAAAAATACCTCTCTTGTTGAGGGCTGAAACTGTAGTTGGAATAAATGACTTTTTGAGTCTCGCCTTCTTAGCCAACGGTACGTTGTATCTGCTACCTGATGGAAGGAGACTGAAAGAGTGATGTAGGGGATGTGAGGGTTCCTCGCTCATACRGATGGGACAGTGGAGTTTGTGTCAAACCAATTATTTTACTAGCTTGATTTGTTACACGTGCCAGTTTTGTTTTCTTTCTGCCAGTGAGAAAGTTATACCAAGAAGTGATATTGAAGGTGAGAATAGATTCTAGAAGTGACCGGTAAATCATGATTAAAATCTATTTGCTGACATTAAAATTCCTTAACTTTCTAAGAAGATGTAGGCACTGGAGAGCTTTTCTCTAGATCGTATCAGTGTGAGTTTGGAAGGACAGACAGGTGTCCATCTAAATATTTAAAACACTCTACTTGCTCAACCATCTTTCCCTGAATGATCAGAGGCTTATGAAGCTGTGAAGCGGCTGCAGCTCTAGTTTTCCCCACACAGCACAACTCCTTTGTCTTTGTAATATTGAGTTCAAGTGATTTCTCACCAAGTGTTGGGACCAGGTCATCAACAGCAAGTTGACAATGGGTGAGTGAGTCCATGCTGTCCATGTGGGCTACCTGTCATCAGCATATTTAAAAATATTTAAATATTTAAATATACTAGACTTAAAACCATTTAAAAACACCTGCTGCGGTCTGTCTGTAAAAAAAAATCTTTATCCAAAAAATCAAGGTTGAGTGGACCTGTAGGTTCTGAAGGCAGTGCAGCAGAATGTCAATATTTACAGTATTAAAAGCAGAGGAAAAGTCCATAAATAAAATCCAGGTGAGTGGTCTTACAGAGTCCATAATTGTTACCACAGTGTTTAAAAGAGTTAAACTTGCATCCTCCACTCCTTGTTTTGCCCTGCAAGTTATTTTCCTTTTTGCTCTCCATCTTCCTGGAACTGTTTGGTTTTAACTGTGTCATCAGTCCTTCCCTTTTACTTTTCTTTTTTACAACCCAGCAAGTGTCAAAATGCTTATTCGACTTTAAAGGCCTGCTCTGTTTTATGTGGGGCACTTGTATATTAGCCCTCAGACGGCCCTACACAGGGGGGTCCAATACACATCCTGTCCTGTGCACCTTCTCGCTCCACTGTTCAGACATTTGTCCAGYGGTCTGGTTTGTTCACATCCATGCAGACTGCTGTGTCGGGGCTTTGATGTCTTTTTCTCCTGTCCCTTTTTTCAGGCTGCCACCAAGTGGGTGACAGATGGACCGTGACGTTCGACRTGTCGTCCATCTCCACCGGCGAGCTCGTCCTGCTGGCAGAGCTTCAAATCAAACTCCCAGCACTCTCTGCCTCCAAGCGTGCCGTGGTGGATTTATATCACTCCCACAAGCAGTACTGTGACYCGGGCGGAGCATCGTGCCAGGAGGAGGAGGTTTTCCTGGGAAGTTTCGGGGCAACACCAAGCAGCACCAAGTCTTCCTGGGAGGTGTTTAATGTGACCGAGCTGTTAAAATACTGGCTGCACAAGAGAAGTGATGTGTTGAGCCAAGAGGCTTCAGGAGAGCCCGACGCAGAAGATGGGGMTGGATCTGGGGCTCAAGATAACACGTTCTCCTTGAACAACTTGATGGCAGAGCAGAGAAAAGTAAACCATCCRACCACAAACCAGGTCATGATGGTCATCTTTTCCAAACACARCCAGCTCCAGGAAGGCCACGCAGCRTACAGCCTCATCCACACCGTAGAGAACTCCAAATACGTGAYGACCGCCAGGGTTCGAGGCGATGGTCAGAGTCGCCGCCACAAGAGRAATCGAATTGAAGGGATGCGAGSCACCGCTGGAGCTGAGCCCACTGCGGCACCGGCAGCAGAGCGGGTCCAGAGGTCTCTGTGTCGGAGGGTAGACATGTGGGTGGACTTCGACCACATCGGCTGGGACGAGTGGATCGTGCACCCAAAGCGCTACAACGCTCATCGCTGCGAGGGGGAGTGTCCGTCACCGCTGGACGAGTCCTTCAGCCCTACCAAYCACGCATACATGCAGGTGAGACGACAGCAGAGTTACCTGCTCAAAGATCTGCCTGTTTTTGTTTTAATCATTAAATTATAATTTTTCAATTTCAGAGCCTGCTGCRACTCCATCACCCAGACAGAGTGTCCTGTCCGTCCTGCGCACCGATCCGCCTCAGCCCGCTCTCCATGCTGTACTACGAGAGTGATGATTTAACCCTGCGGCATCACGAGGAGATGATTGTTGAAGAGTGCGGATGCCAATAAAGCTACCTCTCAGAGTTAATGCTTATTACTTTTTTTACTTTTTATATACACCAGAGGAGCCCAAAGCAGGGCCCGTGGGCCAAATTTGGCCTGCCAAGCCATTTGATTTGGCCCACCAACAGTTGCCAAAGTTACAAGGTTGTAACCTGTTATCCTATGTAGAAACAGTGTTTCCATTGGTCAGATGACTATATAAAAGGGCTGTAGTGAAGGTAGTTTTCATTCATGGTGCTGACATATCTTTGATTTATTAGGCTTAAACATGAAACATGAAATGACAAGAAATATTTAGAGCAGATTTTACCTCACATGTAGATTTGCACACTTTATAAGGCCACAAAACTCATATTTTATCAATTTATGAAATGTCCCATGAGCCTTTGCTACTTGAGCGTATGGCAGACTTTCTCCAAGTGCCCCGACTAAAACAAAAGAGGGCCATTGCCTAGCTTAATCGTTAAAAATAAAGGACTTTACTTTAAAAAGTATTTGTATTTCATGTATTATATTACTGCATTTGGCCCRCAGCCCTGGATAGATTTTCATTTTGGCCCTCTCAGGGAAAATGTTTGGGCACCCCTGCTCTACACATTATTACTCCAACAGCTCCCAGTCGTGACCAACTAAAAATACATTTTTTATACAGTGAATAAAAACATTTCTCATCCAGACTGCATTTTATTTTGTTATATATTTAGCCTATTTATACATTATAATGTATATTTTGTATATAAAATATAATAAAATGTTTATTTAGAAATAAGTGTTGTGTTTTAAGTGTTTTTCATTCGTAAAGTCAAAAATATTAAGTTTTGAGAGAGAAAACCAGAGAATTTTCAAAGTAAAACATTTAATTGAATAATTCAAGTTTAAAACGGAAAATAAGATTTGCCTCAAATTGGACATTTACTTGCTACCAAAATTGAGTTATAGTTTTTTATTCTATAATCCTTTATTTTTATATAGAATATTAGTATCTATGCAGATTTTATGTTTAAATTGGAGGTTCATCTCTTACAGAAACTTTTACCTTTCCTCACCACACCAATCCACATCTATGGCTCGCCGCAGTCCACACTCCATCATGTGTCGTTAGCTGTCCTCTCTGGCCGTCTTTCTTTTGTTGATTCAGATCAACAGGCACGCTRGTCAGAACAACAGAACCCCTTACAGGATCAATGGAGCAGAAAAAAAAAAGCAGTGGGACTTGTTTATCTTGGGGGAGTTGTTCTGGTGTCAGGAAGCAGAGGTGACACGAATAAACAGAGATGCATGGTATGGAAAGACTCAGAACCTGAAGGGTGAAGCTACTGTGGAGGAAGGACTGGAACCAATCAGCTGAAACATCTGTCCAAAGCAGACGGACCCTAATGTAATGTTTAGGTTATTCCCTCTTTCAAGAACTGACATGCCTGCTGCCATAAATGGACACTAACATAATCTTGGTATCACCTCCTCTTAACACATGTGGCAGTTCTCACACGTCCCACCGGCCCTGAACGCATCGTAACAAACCCCAGACGATCATTTTAGCACTTCTTTAAGACGCCCACTTTTTTCACTCTGAATAAACAAAGTTTGGTTTGGAAACCTTTTAGTTCAGACAATTAAATCTGCATCACATAAATGGCTTTTTTGTCAGAATGGAAGCAGCTGTGTACAGATGTATATTGACCTCTCTTATTACAGTCCACTGACAGGTTATCAGCCACCTCCGAGCTCTTTGAGGAATTCCTCTGAAACGGGAGGAGCAGCAGGTCGTCAAACACCCATCACGGTTAAATGTATATTAGCTCACTTCAGTACGACAAAAACATCTCAAATAACCTCCAAAAATACACAAGGAAGGAGATTGGTGGTACTTGTGTTTGTTTTAATGTTGGTCACTCTCCAAACTGTGAGTGAGTTGTTTCATACCTTTAAAAAACAGTCCATCATCGTACATTCTTTGTTTAACACTTCAGGTGGACAGAMTGTCTTCTTAAGAAATTAACAAATTAAATTTGTTCCTTGAACATTTGAAGGCAGTATCTGAGGAGAGGTGGAGGGAAATGAAAGCCCATGAAGTGACAAAACCTTCTGGAATGGTCATAAATTCAGAGAAAGTAGATCTTCATTCACTTCAGTTTGTCACATCTCTGAGTGATGAGGCATTTGCTGGTGTTTAGTACTCGTCAGTGAGGATTTGAAACTTGTAGCCACTACAGGAAGGCACACTTTTGTCGCGTGCAAAATATAGGCTTTGAGGTAATGAAAAAAAAACAGGTTTGTTCTGGTAAAAAAACTAAATAAAATACGGCTTAAAAACAGTTGACAGGAAAACATGATCACGAAGGAGAACTGTGTCTCACACAGACATTATGATGGGAAATAAGAGGATCCTCCTGAGCCTCCCTTCATAGTGTTCAGCTCCAACTAGATGTCCATTTCAAACTGTGCATCCTCACCTGACGAGACAGAAACAACACTTTTAGTCAAAGCAGAACACACATATTCCTCTTCACATTAAAGGTTATTCCAGCGGAAACGCGGTAATATTTCTCCCAGCTCATACCAGCGTTGCTCGAGTCGGCCGCAGCAGCTGAGTTGTTGTTCAGCACTTCTCCGTTCAGGGTTTTTGCGTCAGGCTTTTTAGCGGGAGGACTGGTCACCCCTGGAATGGTGGGAAGACCTCGAGGAGGTGTCCTGGCCAACGGAGAGCTGCGACACTCCAACAGGAACTTTCGGTCATAGATGATCCTGGTACCTGTTTTTACAAATAAAAGACCAGACCAGCTCAAACTCTGCTAGATGAGGGCAAGAGAGTGCCATTAGCACATTAGCATTAGTTCAACAATCTCTGCATCATTTGATAAAGTGCAAAATACCTTTTTTATATTTGATCTCATGGTTTGAAACAAATACCTTCAATAACTTGACCAAATACCTTTTCAGCACAAAACAGATTGAATTCCTCCTCATAACAATTCTACTTCAGATAAACCGTTTTATTTTATTTTATCAATATACTAATATAAATATTTTGGATATCTTTAATTTGACTAATAAGAGTGTCACAAACTAGACATCCAAGTGTTGTTTCATTAAATGTTACAACGACTTGCCATACCCATGCCGCACAAATGCGGTGGAATTTGATCACGTGACTTTGGACAGGTTCCTCTAAAGACAGCGATAAGATGATGAAATCTAAAATGAAAGCTGACATATACGTGTCATAACGTAGAAAACCAACACCGTTACGAACACGCAACACTTAAGTGTTTAAAAGACACTTTTTAATTTTATTTTTTAGAATAAACGCACACTAGTTAGCATTAGCTGTTAGCTTAAGCTGCGCTAACAGCTGACAGCAGCGCAGCCGACCTCATGGAGTTAGCATGAACACAGAACTAGTCACAGCTCTTTGGACATGTAAGTGTCCTGTATCATATGAGACACAAATGAAGAAGACCTCGTGGTCGCACACAGTCGCATAAATCTGCCTTTAAAAACAGTACATACCACCCGGCGTGGTGCTAAACAGGGTCCCCCCTGGGGTAGTAGAGTAGTCCTGGGGCATGTGATCTGCATCGTTGACGGCCACTCTCCTGGTGGACGGAATGGCCTTGGCTGTTGTCTTTTGGCAGTCAGTGGACATCTTCTCTCTACTAAAATAAACTAAAAGTAGCTAACTGGAAGGAAACAGGTAGGAAGTCCAGGGTCGACTGCACGAAGCCAAAGATTGTCGGTCTAGTTTTTTTGGCTCAGAATTAMTGATTGCTTTTCAAATAAATAAAAATAAATATCTTGCTTTTATGAGTGCAAACAAAAAAGTGCGGATTAAGTTAGTCGCATGCGCTCTCATACACACAAACACACACACACGAGTCGAGGATCTTTGTTTAAAGAAAGGAACTCGACACACGTTCCAGTTTTTCCACAAGCACACAAAACAACACTCTCTCACAGACAGACAGGCTGCAGGGAAAATACGGACTAAAATATGACAAAAGTAACTTTTAGCGACCTCTACCGGCCAAAATATGCACGTGCAAGTGACTGSAGGGAGTTCAATGCTCTGTTCCAAAACAAAAAACTAAAACTAAAATRTAAACATAATAGCAAACGCAACCATTTTTAATGTTGCAAATTGTATATTCATAAAAAGCACAATATGAATTGATGAATGGAAAAAAGTCACTTTTTCAAACGTATTGCAGTTTATTTTACACATTTTTACAACAAAAAATGCGTCCTTTGTTCAGTTTTCTTTTAAAAATCAGTCATTTTWTCTATTAACTTGATCACAAGCTGCACCATTTAGCTGGACCATTAGATTGTATCTGCACTTTATAGATAAACTTATGTTTGCTTCAGTCTGGAGATTCCATCACATTTTTCCAAGATCTTATTTTGTATGACAGAAAGTTGGACTGTTGTGTCTCCGTTCATGTTTTCTAAAGATTTTTACTAGTGTTGAGGTTTGACTTATTTTGAGGACAGTTGTAAAAAAATTCGGCTTCCAGCTTTCTTAAAACTATTATTTGATTTTACACGTTSAGCCCAGTAAGTTATAGCATTGTCATTTTGTGTTGTGGCAACAGCAAAGCAGTTTACACAGCTTCAATAATTAAACTTCCAGCCATACAGTGGGATTTTAATTCATTCACAGCAAGTGAGGGGGAAATAGAAATAGCAGTTTTACAAATATATTACTTATTACTTTGATCCAAGTAACTAGAATCAGGTGTTCAGCTAAAATATGACCAATCTGAGAACAATGAGAATAAAAATGGAAAGCTTGTCTTCATAAAAGCTTAATAAAAGTTTAGTAAATGAAGGCACCAGTCAATATTACTCATAAATGAATGTATAGAAAGCTCTTTAGTCAAATAATTTACTGCAAATACATGCTATAGTATTTCTTACTGTATTTTTTCCACAAAAATAGTAAGGATTCATGTTTGCCTCCGTAATTCAGAGGTTACATTTTATTCTCCTTGTAATAATTCTTTAGTATTTTTGTTTGTTTGTTTGGAATTGTAATATTATTCATTAATGAATGTTTTTAAATCTTGAACCTAATAGAGTCAAGTTATTCTATTTTTTAATATTTATTTCAATCCCCAAGTAGGTTTTGCATTTCTGTCCTTGATTCCTCAATCATTCTGAAATTTGAAGTCTAATAAACTCCAATCATCTCAGCACGGAAACCAAAACTGTCATATAAAATGATTCATTTTACAAAAGCATACACACAATACACAAAGGCATTTCATTTCTTTATTAACTTTTGTAAATGTTGAGCTGGTGTACAGAGTAAATTGTCAATAGATACCCTCAGATTTAGTCTGGATTAAAAGGGATTCACACGTATATTTTTCGTTTGACTCTCCATGACAATAAAAAAAAGCAAACAAAAAAAGTKAAAATACCCACAAGACCCCTTTTTTTTATCCCCAGGTCGCAGGCATTTACCCAGAACTCAACAGTCTCTTGGTAGCTACAGCTGTATGATGCTAAAAGTACATCCATAACATAACAGGAATCCCAGCTGACAAGGGTGCATAGCATTCTAAGTAAATATATATATTTTCATATAGTTCATATATATATATATATATATATAGCCTTTTTATGTTAAAAACATTTTTTGTGCATGTGCGCAGTTGCATTCCTTAGTATTGAGTAATATGCTGTTGCGTTAATAATGTCTTCAATCCATTCAAAAGGAATATTCACGTGTTCTCTAGTTTTTGCAAGAGTTTGTATTTTTGCATGAACTTGGTGCATGGCATCGTTTCAGCAGTTCCCTCGGTGCGGGGGCATTTTTTTTCCCAACCACAACGCCCTCAGCTTTGCACCGACTTCCCAACAACATTCAGAACGTCACTGTGTGGAAGCCTTTGATTCGGCTCAGTCTCATWTTTGGTAAGTTGGAGAAAAGGAAAAWAAATAGAAAAAGATTRGGTGTMGGATGTGTTGAGGAAAATCTTGAAGCCACTAAGCCTCCCCCAATAAATCAGATTGCTTTAATTTTACTGTGTTTTCTTTAAATTTAAAATCAGGTCCCTAACCTTGAAATCAACAGGGAATTAAAAACATGATCCCAACGTAGCCCTCCTGCTGCCCTGGGGTCAAAATGAGCCATGAGGCCTCTGTTTTAGGCCTCAAAGGGCAGCAGGAGGGAGAATGGAATATTGTTTTAGTAGAAATTGAATAAATATTCAAATATGTATTTGCACTTAAAACAAATGGCTATAAATAAACCCTGAAATAAATAAATATAAAACATTTTGATTTATAGACCTTCATTTTCTAATACCATTTTATTTCTCAGTTCTGCAACTGAAAAATAATGTTTTTATTACATTTACAGTCATTTGCATCGCTACTAGTTGTCGTTTATTCATCAGGCTTTGCACACTTCTACATTTAAATATAAAAAAATAAACAAGAGGAGAGGAATTAAAAAAGCACTAGAAAGTAAAAAAGCCCCCTTGTGGCATTATCAATAATAATAATTTAAAACAAAACCTAAAATAAATAAAGGTCTTTAAATTTTGCCAAATTCAAAACAGAATTCTTATTTAAAATTGAAATATATGAACTTATCAGTGAGATTACATGTATTTTTCTCAGGATTTATTYAATAGCCGTATGGATTTATAATTTTTATAGCTTAAAGCTGCATTACATAGTATGCTTTAAATCACATACTGGGTACACTAATGTGTATTTAAAATTGACAGTCCTAGCATTTATAATACGTGAGGTAATAAAACAGAAATAATGTCTGATGAAAGGATAATTATAGACACATCTAAACCACTTCAAGGTTTTGTTCTCAAAATGCTTCCTTCTGTGCGTTTGTGGTGAAATGTTCTGATAGCCGACAGCAGGTATTTGAGCTGAAAGTGAACATTGTCTACTGACACACAGAGCCAACACGCAACAAGACTCACAGTTTACGTTACATTCATCATCTGTGGCTGTCACGCCATTAACTAAACACTTACCGATGGCTGCTTATTGCAACATTTACTTGTGACTTATACACTTTTTGTCTAATAAAGGATTACATGTCAGCTGTGACGTCTGAAACAAAGTACGCGCGATGTCACACATATTGAGGTAAATCAACATTTAAAAAAATATTTGATTTAGAAAGTACACATGTGTTTTTTTTTTTCCTGTGGTGTCATTACAGCTTCACAGCTACAACCAGACAYGTGCAAACAGAAAAGGTGACTTTAAACTAACTTTGCAGAAACTGATGACATAAAAACCGTTTTCTACCGAAGCACAAGAGCAATTTCTGGGATCCTAAATTACTGACATCATTTCTGAGTAAAGTGAGGAAGAGTCTAAAGCTGAAAACAAACTGAAAATCATGTATTGGAAGACCGTGACCTATGACCCTCTTTTGTCACACACACACACACACACACACACACCCGGTTCATTTTGTGAGCAGTTATTGCTACTTCTTAGTTAAGACATGAATCGTGACAAAATAATAATAATAATAATA
>NW_013952516.1:189553-204697 GCF_001266775.1 Austrofundulus limnaeus | reverse complement strand
GTGTGTGTGTGTGTGTGTGTGTGTGTGTGTGTGTGTAGGGGGGGGCGGTGTTTCTGCCACTGCCCTGTGACAATAGGGCCAGACACATGGGGTATGGAAGGGGGTTTGCAAGGGGGAGAGTGTACAACCTCTCAAAAGGCCCTGCCTCTTTTAATAAAGCGTCCTTCATTCCTCACTTGAAAAGGCCCTCTTTTCTCCACCTCTCCCCTCCTCACTCCCTCTCCTGGCTAAACGCTGGGAAAAGCACATCGCTGCCAAAACCATGCAGAGAGATAAATGCTACAGAGAGAGGGGAAGAAGGGGGAACGGCTAAAGAAGAAGAAGAAGAAAAAAGTCTATACACTACTCAGTAGCACTGGACCGTGACCTGGGCGAAAACATCACATGGGATGTCTGCCCTGTCCCCAGAATTGAGTTTAGACAGTGACGAGAGCTTCGCTGTGAGCCTGCAGACTGTGGACACTAATGTCTGTGAAGAGATGACAAATTGTCCTGTGGTCTTCTAATAAAAGAGAGTGAAACTCTAACATAAACATCTTCTTGACAACCTTGAGAAGAGAGGCTCTTCAAAGAGTGGGAAAATAACTAATACATTCTAATTGATAAGACCTTTTAGATGTGTGGGAAAATTAAGAAAACCCTCCTGAGGTTTACTGTGGAGGTCTTAATGAGCACATGTTACTTCAAGTTAAAAAAATTCTCTAGTCATAAATGTCACCATTTATGTTTGCATGATGGAGAAGTTTTTCTTTGATGGCAAATTATATTCTCTACTAATAGAAGGTAATGAAGTTGACATTTTGGATCCTTGAGTTAATACAGGTTGTGGAACAGCAGACCAGCTCTACACCCTCAGCAGTGTCCTGCAGGGTACATGGGAGTTTGCCCAACCAGTCTACATGTGTTTTGTGGACTTGGAGAAGGCGTTTGACCATGTCCCTTGGGTATTCCAGGAGTATGGGGTACCAGACCCATTGATACAGGCTGTTAGGTCCCTGTACGACCGGTACCAGAGCTTGGTCCGCATTGCCGGTAGTAAGTCGATCTCTTTTCTGGTGACAGTTGGACTCCACCAAGGTTGCCCTTTGTCACCGATTCTGTTCATAACTTTTATGGACAGAATTTCAAGGTGCAGCTAAGGTGTTGAGGGGATCCTTTTTGGTGACCTTAGGATCACATCTCTGCTTTTTTGTGGATGAAGTCATCCTATTGGCTTCATCAGATCGTGATCTCCAGCTCTCACTGGAGCGGTTTGCAGCCGAGTGTGAAGCGGCCGGGATGAGGATCAGTGCCTCCAAATCCGAGACTATGATCTTGAGCTGGAAAAGGGTAGTGTGCCTTCTCCAGGTCAGGAAGGAGGTCCTGCCCCAAGTGGAAGAGTTTAAGTATTTCGGGGTCTTGTTCACGAATGAGGGAAGAATGGAGCGGGAGATTGACAGGCGGATTGGTGCTGCGTCTGCAGTGATGCAGGCGCTGTACCGGTCTGTCGTGGTGAAGCGGGAGCTGAGCCAGAAGGTGAAGCTCTCGGTTTACTGGTCGGTCTACGTTCCTACCCTCATCTATGGTCACGAGCTTTGGGTAGTGGCCGGATGCAAGCGGCTGAAATGTTTCCTCTGCAGGGTGTCTGGGCTCTCCCTTAGAGATAGGGTGAGAAGCTCAGTCATCCGGGAGGGAGTCAGAGCTCCTCCACATTTAGAGGAGCCAATTGAGGTGGTTCATCTGGTTAGGATGCCTCCTGGACACCTCCCTAGTGAGGTGTTCCGGGCACATCCCACTGGGAGGAGACCCAGAGGAAACCCAGGACCTGCTGGAGGGACTGTTTCTCGGCTGGCCTGGGAATACCTTAAGATTTATTTTTTGAGGGTCACCACACATTTAACAGGATTCCACCATGTCATTATTTATTAAACAAAGACTAAACCAAAATGAAAAAGATGTGTGGAAAAGTCCACAACGTGGTTTAGCAGCTTGTAGAACCTCCTTCAGTAGCAATAACTTTATGAGGTCATGTTCTTTTCAATTTTATCAGTCTTTCACATCATTGTGGCCCACTCTTCTTCCCAATGTTGCTTCAGTTCCTTGAGGTTTGTTTCAGCACAGCTCTCTTAAAATCCCATCACAACATTTCGAACAGCTCAAAGTCTGGGCTTTGGAGCACCGCAACACCCTGATTCTTTTCTTTTTCAGGCATCCTATGAAGATTTGCCGCTATTTGGGATTATTGTCCTGTTGTATCATGACCCAGTTTGGTCCAAGCTTCAGCTATGAGCCTTTGTGTTGATGTGATAAGTTCAGTTTTTAGCAAACATTGGGCCTCATGCAAGAACCATTCGTAGGCACAGATTTGTTCTTAAGTTGTGCGTACGAGTGATTTAGGAGAATTTGTGGCATTCACCAATGTTTTTGTATTCTAAGATTTTCTTCAGATACGAACAAAATTTACGAGTGGTCCAGACCTGTCGTATTTTTTACGAGCAGCCTGTCTGCTGTTATCCAGATGGGTTTTCTTCATTAATAACTTTATATTTCGTTAGTTTGAAGATAATTTGAGTTGAAAACAAATCACACTCCATAATTATGTTGACAATAAGCTATTCTGCTTGAATTAGAGTTATAATTTTAAATGTAATAATTTAGACTAACAACATAAATTGTCCGTCCGGCGGGCTTATCCGCTATCAGGTGCGGCAGGGGGGCAGCAGGAGAGACCCCGCTCTCTCCGCAGCGACATCTTCCAGCTCGTCCTGGGGGACTCTGAGACGTTCCCAGGCCAGAGGAGGTATATAATGTGGGCGGCTGTGGCGGAGTGGTTAGGGGAGTCGTCCTGGAACCAGAAGGTCACTGGTTCGATCCCCCGTCCAGCCATCTCAGTCGTTGTGTCCTTGGGCAAGACACTTCACCCACCTTGCCTACTGATGGTGGTCAGAGGGTCCGGTGGCGCCGATGCATGGCAGCCCCACCTCTGTCAGTGTGTCCCAGGGCAGCTGTGGCTACAGTGTAGTTTGCCATCATCAGTGTGTGAATGTGAGTGTGAATGGGTGAATGTCTGTTAGTGTAAAGCACTTTGGGGGTCCGGAGGGACTTGAAAAGCGCTCTATAAGTTCAGTACCATTTACCATTTACCATAATCCCTCCAGTGAGTCCTGGGTTTTCTCCAAAGTGCCAGACTTATTTTGAAAACATTTTAAAATGCTTATTTCAATATTTCAAACCCGCATCTGAGACCACCTCAGCGCGCGGGGGGGGGGTACGGTGCGCAGCGCTGCGGCTTCTGAATAAATGAAAATGATTTAACACAGTTGTTTATACTTTTAGCAGCTCTTTTTATTCCACAGCTGACCTGCTAAAAATGACAGATTTTCTTTTCTGGATCTCTGACAGACGGACTGCAATCTCTGAACTCGTAAAGTTTTTCTTTTTAGTTTTCGCTGTCATTTTTCATGAATGGACACTTCCTGGTATCTGAGGCAGGAAACATAGCCTTATATGGTGTTTTTGGGGTGGTAATTATGCTAATCTCCTCTCCTCGTGCACGAGCAGCTGGATACGAACAGGTGGAATTTACGCAGCTCTTTTACGCACGTTTCCTGAAGATAGAAGAGTTTGTTGAATCTGACGTGACATGTTCGTACGAACCCTTTGTACGAACAAAAGTAAGAGAAATTTAGGAGAAGAATACGAACATGTTCTTGCATGAGGCCCATTATGTGTAAATGTTTCTATTTTGGTCTAATTTTTCCAAAATATTTTTCAGTAGTTTTGTGCTTCAGTCATATTCACTGAAGCAACTTTAAGACCTTCAGTCATGTTTTTAGGAAAAAAAAGATTTTTTTTCATGCAATCCTTCCAAAGAAGTTTATGTTTCCCCTGAACATTTAATGTGCTAACTGGGTCCTGAGATGGAGATCTTGGGTTATTATTATCATTCATTTGATAGTTGATTTTGTTGGGACGTCCAACCAGGGGAAGACTAACCACTGTTTTATATCTTTTGCGCTTGTGAGTAATCTTTCTCACTGTAGAATGTTGGGTTCCAAATAGTTTGAAAATGACATTTAATCCCTACACAAGTGATGGACAGTTGTTTTTTTTAAGACTGGCCCTTTGCAAGACCAGTATACTCCAGAGCAAGATAATGGTCACACTTACTGAAGATCAGGTAATCACATGCATTTGATCAACAGCCCCTGTTTGATACTTTTACTTCTGAATCTTATTGAAGCAGAAAAGGGGGCTTTAGCTGACAACATTTTTCTATTTTTGCTTAGTTATTGCTTAATATACAATGACACAATGGAATCTGTTGTGTGTGTGCGTGCGTGCGTGCGTGTGTGGGTTGTTTTTGGTGACATTTGGGGGCAATCTTGAGACAAAACACCTACCTTTGGGGACAGCTGGAGCATTTGGGGACTTAAGTTGAGTCCCCGTTTGGTTTAAATGTCATTGGTGGGTTGGGGGTTGGGTTTAGGACCAAGGTGTGAATTGAGTTTAGGTTAGTTTTAGGGTCAGGTAGGTACCTGTGAGGTTAGCCTTAGGGTTTGTGGTCAGGGTTAGGCTGTAGAAATGTAATGGAAGTCAATAGAATGTCCCCAAATGTATAGCTGGGCAAACCTGTGTGTGTGTGTGTTTTTTTTAATAAGTGTAGAACCCGTTAAAGACCAGAAAAATCTCATTATGTCCTGGTACATAAACCCTAAAATGGCTTTAGTGTTGTTTCAGGTCAGCACTAAGTGTAAGCCTCACCTTTGTTTTGCAATGGGGTCAAATTAATTTTGAAGCAGTCGTGCCCTCTGCACCCTGTGTCAAGTGTCTCTTGTTAGTAAGATTAAAGCCCCAAGCTGTCCATGTGTGCTTCTTGTGGTGCTTTATTGTCCATGACCTGATGTCTTGGAGAACAGATCTGAAAAGTGGGGGAGAGATCAACATAAACACAGACAGTGTGCTTATGTTATCTTATTTCAACCTGTCACACTGTTTTAGTCTAGCCCTGAAAACTCGTCTTATGTCTTTATGTCTCTCACAKAGTTAAGGTTTTCAAGATAGGCTCTTTAGAAACTTTTATACTTGTGTATTTTAGGCTAAAATTAGAAATGCATCATTTTACGCAGGCACAGAATGCCACTCTGCTGACAGCGTGAAGCTCTGCAGCGTCGGCCTGCAGCAGTTTGAAAAAGTGGACATGCTGGGTCGGGCTGATTACTGCAGCGCTGCTGCAAACCTCACATTCACACAGAAAAACACACATTCACTGCCTTATCCTGTACTGCTCAACCTCATAAGCAGTGTTAAGCCTGCTCGGCCTCTGAACTGCCAGAGGAGCAGTTTAGCTCAGCAATAACAGGAGCGGGTATTAAAAAGTATCTTCACTCTGCAAAGTGATTACATGTAATATGTCAGAGCCCATGTGACTCATCCGCATTTAAACACAACATCAGCTGCTTTAAAAGATGCACATCGAACTGAAAAACCAGAGTGACCTGTGAAAGACAAAAACAGGGCATTAGAAAGACCTGGATGAAGGTGGAGGGTGGAAACGTTAGAATGACAGCAGCAGTAAGTCAGAGCAGAGACTGGAGTCCTTTCATCTTCATCAGTAGAGAATTTGAAAGTGAAGAATTCAGTCTGAAAGTTGTTACAGTGAGAACAGTGCACATGTGGCAAGAATCAGTCTTCACACTTCTTTGTCTCAGGATTTTCTAAATGAATGAATATTTGATGATTCTCCAGAAACACAGGCTTATTTTTTAATGTAAGTGAATCATTTTATTTATTAGACAAAAAGCTGAATCTATGCAGGATTTCAGTCTTTTCAGATGCTCTGAACTGTTGCAAAATGCAAACTGTAAGAAAGATAACATCACTTAGTTAAAGCCGAACACAACTGAACTGTACCATATCTGTAAGAGGGGAAAAAATCAGATTAAAAACAAAATAAATGTATTGTTGTGCATCATTTTTTGATCCATTCCTTTAAAAGTTCAAATCGTTTGATTATAAACAACAGACAGCTTACTCGTTATAGATAACTCTTTGAATGACCTCAGTTTGGAGGAATAAAGTTTCAATTTCACCTGATTCTGATGAGCTCATTTGCATAATTCGCTGTAACAATGCAAGTATAAAAACTACAAACGAATAACTATGACAACCATCAAAATAAGTTTTGCAAGCTTCTTTTTATGGAAAATCAATTGAACTATGAACAGTTATTAAAATGGAGAATGTTTTTTTTATATCTAGAAGTGCAGGGTTTAGTCTTTACCTGTAATTAAAAAAGGAAAACATTAGCAGACAACAGGATGAATATAATTCAAAAAGTAAAAAAAAAAACAAAGTTTTCTAAACAGAAAAGATTCATGTATAGCTTAATAATGACACCCATTTAATGGGGCATTGCCTTTCTGTAATAAACTGCTCTCAGAGGCCACGAGTTGTAAATCTGTCTGAAAATTGCCCGCAGTGAGTCATTGCCATTCTCGCAGGGAAGTTGTCACCTCCAAAATTTATTCTGTCTCGCTCCAGAACAGCATATAGACCTGATTTTTGACTTCAGTAAAGTGGAAAAGAAACCGGCCGAGAAGAAGAAAATAAAACGAGAAATGAATGGAAAGACCAAAGGCAGACAGAAGGGAGGATGTCATCCTTTTAGGTTACTAATACTGTATGATAAATAGACAGTCTTGAAGCTTCACTGCATCTGTACTTCAAAGTTTATGAAATGTCTTCTTTTATTTCAGACTTGTTGACAGCATTGTGGCCTCTTCATCTGCTCAGGTTTGCTGAGTCAGACTTTCCATCTTCCCCCACAACTCTTAAATACATATTTGATGTGCCTGCCATGTTTTCCACTTCAACGGTTACGATATTGCGCCTCAGTGGACAGCTGCTAAGCTGACTGCCTTATCTGAGATTGATGTGTAAACATAAGTTATAAAAAAGACCTTCTTATCAGTCAAAGGTGTAAAGCTCAAATAAACAAACAAATAAAATAAACAAATAAATAAACAAATAAATAAATAAATAAATAAATAAATAAATAAATAAATAAATAAATAAATAAATAAATAAATAAATAAATAAATAAATAAATATATATGATTTAATCACCCAAATGGCTCTTCAAAACTATTTTACTGCTGCCCTAAAATAGTTAGATATCCACTCTCTCTCTCAGAAATCATCTTGCATCGACTCCATCACGTTCACCTACAGTGCAGTGCATGCGGTTGCATTACACACACGTCCATCACACATATGCAGCTCCCAGCATCCTTCAATGTGCAAGCATCCAGTTCAGGCAGCAGCATACTCAAACTGAACAAGGCTGTGAGTTCTGCCCTCCATCAACAGACAGAAGTGTTGACCTGAAGGTGTGGACAGTAGTTGAGGTGGGGAAGTTGCACACTGGATGTTGAATTAAAACATTTGAGACACTGAAAACAACAATAATAAGGGCTGAGGAGGGCCTAAAATCTGAGTGTCATCACAAAACACTGAACTTACAGACAAAATGAAACCATTATTAAAATCCAAACTGATGTGTTTTACAAGTATTGATACCAAAAACACATTCTCTTTTCTAAACCACGTGTTTTGTATCATTAAGTCTGTTGTATTCATTAGTTTTTATTCTTGTGCATTAAAATTCATAGCTTTGCATTTGTTTTATATTAATAGCAGCTACAACTAGTCTCACCAGTTTAATTTGTGTTTACGTGATGATTTTAAAAAAATGGAGCTTAAATACTCTATACTCTCTTTTCATTATGTTTTCTCCTCATAAAATAAAGAAAAACTATAGAAGAAGAACTAAAACACCCTCAACCAAATTACCAGAGTGTGTTTGAATATTCAGCTGTAAACGAATTGAAGCCAATAAAGACCATAGAATATGGAGGGGAAATAGAAAGGAAGTTTTACTTTTTGTTCTGGTTTGAGCTTAAAATATATATATTTTTGATGTTGCACAATAAGAGTACTGACTCTATCCACTTATTTATTTCTGTTGAACACCTACAGTAATTTCACCAACTTTTCATCGCTGATAAATCTGACAGGTTGGAAGCAAAATGTTGATAAATGTTGGAAGAATGATAAAACTGAAGCGGTTATTTGCTTGCTATATAAACAAAGGTCTGAACAGATTACCCATCACAAGTGAAACTTTTAAGAGCTTTTCTACTTTTCAGACACTTTCTTTTGGAGTATACGTCCACCCTGACCGTGCACTCTGCRCATTCATCTAAAACACATGCACATGCACGCATGCATGCACATTAATTGTTTCTGTCTCTCCTTTGCCAACATTCATACTCGCACACACATTAAAAAATAAGGACGAGATTCAAAGTGTGTCAGGGTTTTTGGAATAAAAACTGAACAAATTATTTTGCTGAATGGTCAGTTAAAAAAACTTTTTTGATTATGAGTTTAAACAAACATGATGAATGTGATTATCTGAAAATACTAAAAATTGAGTTTATATTTATAAATCAAAAACACTGAGTAAAGTTTAAGATTCAAATGAAGTAAAAGTTACAACAAGACCTAATAATAATAGAAAAATAATTTGTTTGCAACTTTTTATATTCGTTGACATTTTCTTATTTAGTTATTCAGTTTCCTGTACAGGGCAATAAACAACAGTTGGGGTTGGAGTTTAAAGACTTAAAATGTATTATTGTAAAATATAAAAATGCATTTTGAAAATAAATAAATAAATAAAACAAAATAAAACAGGAATTTTTTTTTCAATTTTCAATCCAATATTGTGGAAGCATTGCCAGTATTTAAGGAGTCCTTTAGGTTCAGATGATTTGGAATCAATCTTTGTGTGCCAATTTGTTCCCATGAGGCACCTCATTGTGGCAAAAAAAAGCTTCATCAGATTAGTTTCTGACGGGTCAGCAGGATGAGGTCAACTTTTGCTTCATGAAGTTGGTATTAGGCCAAATGAGACCAAAGTACAAGAAAACTGTCGTCAAATAAAAGCAGCAAACCCTTTAATCTGAATTTTGTGAAGCTGGTATCAGTAACCCTTGGACACAAATGAGTTACAATATTTGAATATGTTGGGGCTTTTCACATGTAAATTGCACTCTGCCCCCCCAAGCCGAAACAAATTACAGCCAACTGCTGGTGGCTAGATATGAATGGGCTTTATAATGTAGACTGCATCTACAGTTGGCTGGGGAGCAGCTGGAAAGGAGAAACTGAGACGGAGGAGAATTTATGTGAGCGAGCAGAGTGTGACAGTTTGCTGTTTTTTTTAAAGATTGAGTCCACTATGCAGCCRCACTGTGACGAATGGGGCTTGGCTCTCTGAGCATCTGTCTCTAAGGACTCACTGAGGGGTAATTAGAGCTTTGGGATGATAAAGGATATTCTCCAGACCCCCTAACTATTGATGGTGGCAAAGGGGGATGAGGCCTTTACACAGACCTTTGACATCTCACAAATCTGACATACAGGAAGGGGTGGGGGGGGGGATTTGATGAAGCATTATATTTTTTATGAGTAAACTACATCAGCCTTCAGAGACGGAGTGATGATTTGTGTGACCAGTTTGAGGGTGAGACAAAGTTTTTTTTTAATCAGAGTGGTCAGTCTGCATGATGCTATTAAACGAGGAAGGATTTATTTATTTAAAGAATCCAAAATAAGGCAAAACTGGTGAATTTTTGAGAAAAGCTTGTATTTTAATTTTGTAGCTTCAGTAGTTTCAATTTGTTGGCTAAAATTCACAACTTGTATTACATATTGTGCACAAGTCAAGCAGTATTAAGTCGATCAATGTCAGTCATTTTGGTGTAAAGCCAAACTGGATTCAGTTTGTTTTTTTGAAAATAAACTAGATAGAACTTCTCCAACTTGCTGAAAAAAATAACACCGTACACCAAAGTTCATTGAACACTAGGTAACATGGACACAAACAAGTCTGTTTACATAAAATTTGCAACAACTGATGTTGTATCAGCTTCTTAAAGCGGTTAGAATATCTTGCCTACTGTCTCTTGTGATTTCAAATTAAAGACCTTGTTCACCCTCCAAATCATTACAGAAAATAACCGGTCAGGAACCCTTGGTGTCACTATTTTAACGTGCAAATTACCCGCTTCATGTCATTTTTCATCATGCAGGTTGGTTCAACAGGTCTGAATAAGTCACCTTTTGACTGAAGAAAGGCTGAAGATTATCTCTTGGTGGTGACTTTTTACCAAAACCTATCTACGTAGCTATCAAATCCATTACTGTCATATTCATATAGATGCAGATTTAAAGAAGGATTATTGCCACATATTACTAAAACTCGGGTCTCTTGGTAAAAAATATAGTTTTAAATCCTATTGAAAAAAATAATGATAAAGGGTTATCATATATGTTGAAATATTACAAAAAGGATTTCTGACCAAGCTTCAGTAAGGGCAGCCATATCCTCACAACTCTTGTCACTTTTAAATCTAATTTTCAGTTTGTAGATTTTCTCTGCTGCCCAGAAATCACTATAATCTTTCCCCAAACTGAAACACAAACACAATAATCATTGTCATATCCTCACTTTGTAGCTTTGTAAATCTGTGTTTTTGTCATAGAATCATTTGAAACTCTGAAAAAAAAAAAAAACCATTTTTTCTGGGTCTTTAGAACCAAGCAATAAAAAAATATGTTTGTAGTCCTGACAGATAAAAATCGACAAAGTAAAATATTATCTCTCACACACTCTGACAGAAGGTTAAATGGCATTCAGATAAAATAATAATAATAAATCACTGCTCAATGCACACACACACATTCAAGAGCATCACCAAGGGAAGGACTCCATATTGTTGTTCAGTCTGTTGGGCTGTTTTTGGTAATGGTTTACAAGTTACCCACTTGTTTCCATGTGTCACCTTAATTCTGTGTTAAACCTCACCTCGTCCTCTTTACCCGGTTCTTCCTAAGTCTGTGTGCTTTCAAACACTGAACATAGTTTAGTTCGTAAAACTGAAAGGTTTCTGTAGAAATAAGTCCAATCATGCTCCAAAATGATGGGGAGCAATATGGAGATCAGGAGAATAGATTTGGGGATTTTTGCATGAGAGCAAAGGGAGGCGGGGAGCAGTAGGATCTGAGAGGGAAATCATCAGGAGCAAGAGTCGTCTGGAACAAGTTTCCCTGCAGCCTGATTGCACTTAGATGATCTCCTTTTCAACAAATGAGGATGGACTCAAGATCATCTCTTATTCAGGTGCAATGAGACCTTTTAGGCAAACCTATCCCAGACTGTTCCAATAGTTAAAGACAGACAAAAGGCAGGCACGGCACATTAACAAGTCCACAGAAAACACACACAGCCACAATACACAACATCGAGACATCAAAGGCAAAGGCAGGCGAGGCCACAACATCTCCACTCAAACAGGGACGACACAGTCTGGAGCGCCAACGCAACACAGAGAAATACAGACGAGCGTGCAAATCGTGCTTTATGCTGCTAATAAACAAACTACAGCCATGCAAGGAAGGAAATAAAGCATGCGTTCAAACGCAGACCGACCCTCCGACACACACACAAACACAACCTTACACTGTTTTACCATCATCCCACTCTCTTTCCTCACACCCTCACACAGAAACTGTGATCTTAAGCTAAACACAAACACAGAATGACACGAGCATATTGTTTAAATCAGAAGAACCCACAGGAAAAATACTTGGATTGTTGTCTGATATAACTAATCAATTAACCATGAAAAACTTAATGTAGCAAGAAAAAAACCTAAGAAACGCTTGTATCAAAACTATAGAAAAAAACTATTCAAATCTACAGTATATTTTGCCCGTGGACTCTTTCCATGTAATATGCTGCTTCATTTGAAATAAATTAAAGACAATGATATAGATAATATATAGATGTATATATAAAAAGATCAACACATTTAAGTGTAACTATGCGAAACAGGGGAGAAAGAAAAAGAACGCAAAACAATGCAAAAACTTATTTCTAAAACAAAACCAACAAGTTAGTACAATATATCAAGCAAGGACAGGAGGAAAATAACGAAACAAAAAAAAAGGTCCAGCCTGATCCCACGACAGCTGACTGAATCAGCTCACAGCACAACAGCAACACTAGAAAGTTAAATGAACCACAGCGACGGTACCAGAAGCAAAACACAACATAAACAAGAGATAAAGATAACAAAAACAACAACACCAACAGTGACACAAACTTCAGGTGACAGATAAAGGGTGATCAAAATACTTAGTGTGTACAAATACATATAGATATAAAAAAAGACAGGAAAAGCCAGAGATACGTGTTGCTGGTATTTACTTCATCATCATAGTGCCATACTCCTTGGCCATCCGGCATCTCAGAGCTCACACTACTGTCCTGATCGATTAGCCAGCGATGCACGGCGTGGGCCTAAAAGGACATACGACATAAAGACAGAGTGCAGTTAATCCCAACAGTGAAACGCAGCGAGATGGAGAGACAGAAAAGAAGAGAAGGGAAAGAAGAGAACAGCAGCAGGAAGGACAGAGAGAAAGAAATGGCAAAGAAAGGAAAAAAAAGACTCAGACAGGAACATGTGAGCATTACTTTGAGGCAGAGGAAACAAAGCAGGAGGAGGAAAAAACCCGCCCCACCTTGATTTTATAAACACCCCTGTGGGGAACAGGTTAGGTCAGGATGAAACATGGAGGTATCACAATCATGAGATGGATTTCTTTTTGCTCACAAATGGATCACATGTGTCAGTGTGAAACACAGCAGCTTAAGCAGTGAGGGGTGTTGAAATTTCCTCACAGGACTTAAAGAAAGAAGCATCTGTACATGAATATAGTGAACTTAGCTCAAATACTCAAAAGCAACCACAGTTTCTGTATGTGTACAAAAATCAATATGCAGCAAGAACATTAAATGTATCCATCAACACAAAAAAAACACATATTGATGACACATCTGGTGCCATCCATCCCTCATATCAATAAAATGTCAATTTCCATGTTTTTTATGGGTTCACAGCAACATATACAGAAATAAACATCTAAAACAGATAAAAACGAATAAAAGCAGCCATCTAGACAACAGTCAGATCCACAAATACCATGTTTCTCTTTGATTAAGACTAAAACAAACAGCAAAATGAAAATGCACATTGTTCAATGGAATAGGAAAGCTAAAGGGATCTCCAATCATTAAGAAGTCTGACACAGACAAGACAAAACACTGAGCAAAAGGACCGAACAGGTAAAAATTAACAAGAAGCAACTTCATTAACTTGAACAAGATTACTAAAACCTCGAACATAATCGTTAACACTTTCCAACAAAACAACTGACTCTGCTTGAATTTAAAAGTTACAGCTAAGTTCGGCTGTGTGTTCATTTAATGGAGTCATAAGGAACAAGTGTTATCATTTCACACTGACAGATGGTAATGTAGATTTATTAAATGAATAGTTCAATTCTTTTGAAGTGGGGTTCCATAAAAATGTTATGAATAATTAATATGTTACCTGTTGTAGATGGCTCTTTGAGCAAATTCAGTTCGGCAGATGTTTTGTATTGTTTTTGATTTTGTGTTAAATTTGATCCAATTCCTGCTTTAAGTGCCACAGGCTGCACTAGAAGTGCTACAGCTTGTTGCTGCTGCCACTGTAACAAACACCTGAATGTGAAACTGACACAGATCTAAAAGTTTATAAACTAGCAACTGCAAAAGCAATATGCAATATGTGGAACTAGAGTTGCATTAAGATAGCAGCTTTGGTCCCTTTTCTGCTTGGATTAGCTTTTAATTTGTCAGAATTAAACTATTTTTCTAAAAAGAGATCATTCAAAGAGATACATTTACTGTGAAGCCATCAAGGTAATATTTATTTATAACATTTCCACAGAAACCCATTTCAAAAGATTTGGGGTATTGATTTAATCTTGGAACTTGAACTTGTATCAGACTGTCTAATTTTGCATTTGGGTATGCAAGCTACAAATACATGCTTTAATAGGTCAGTAGAACAACATGTGCATAAATAGTGGCCTCCATGTGGTGTGAAAACTTAGCAACTCTGCCCCATTCATCCAAAAAACACCACAACAACACACTTTAACAAAACATGACGTCATCTTCATCTCCTTCCTCCAGACAGACAAACAGCACGGTCTGCTCAGACTCGCATCGCTGAAAGTCAGATCAAAGTGCAGCCAGTTTCAGTCCCCGGTCACCCTGAAACACACATGCAGCCCGACACACACTCGCACATACAACAAGCCCCATCTGTTACTCTCGACGGTTGTTGTGTGTCAGCACCAAAAACAACTGAACACAGCTCCTTTTGTGACGCTTGCTGCCCCTTTGCAACAGAAATACTTGTCAAGATTTGCAAAAGGGTGAAATCGCAGAATCCAGGGATTAATTATCCTGTCACGGCTGCTACAGTGCATTTACTATACGCAAGCAATTCTCGTATACAGATTGTGGTTTTAAGATGTAGTGATGCAGGCTGTCATAGCATTTAACACTTCAGCTGTTGATTGAGCGAGATGACCGAAGATTACAGAGCATGACGAGGGAAAGCGATGCACTGAAGCTACGTGTTTAAAGATCAACACACGCAGGTTTCTGTGTTGAAAAATCTACAACCACCAGTACAGGTTTATCCTACTTTAGRCTATTTCAAATCTTGAGTTGATTTGAAGCATATTATATACAGTAAACAAGTCTAATCCTGAAGAGAATTTTATCTAAAAACATTCACTTTCAGATGCAAGAAGCATTTTCTGATTATTTCCTCATGTTTCCACCTTGATTTATAAAAGTGCAAAAAGCCTGTATCTGCTTATAACAGGAGAAGAACCGTGTGCAGCAGCTTACAGACACAGACACTGGTAAAGGAAATGGAAGTCACCTTATGAGAGCTTGACAATGATGAAAATCAAAGCCTCTGGAAAAAAGTTATTAATATAAAAACAGRCAAAAACACAGTTTACTTAAAAACTGAAAAACTTACACCAGTTCCACTGAAACTTTTAGAAATTTCTCTAATTTCAGTTTTTATTTGTGGAACATGCACAGAAAACAGAGGTGTGAAGAATGGCTTTGTGTTAGTGTGTGTGTGTGTGTGTGTGTGTGTGTGTGTGTGTGTGTGTGTG
>NW_013952516.1:182795-186468 GCF_001266775.1 Austrofundulus limnaeus | reverse complement strand
AAAAAATACAAATCAAATAAAATGAAAGGAATAGCAGAAAGAAGAAAAAGTCTTATATCTGCCCCTATTTGAAAAAAAAAACCATATATTTACAAATATGAATGAATTGACTAAACATATAAACAGAGATATTTTTAAGGTCTAACATTAATGTCTTTCTGCATATAAAAGAGATCGTCTCTAATCTGAAGTTGTTGCACGTTTGCGGATAAGCTTCTTTTTTATTGATATAAAGACTGTTAGTTTTGATTCAGTCTGCTCTCTCGTTTGATGACCTGAAGTTGCTGTGACTGCATAATTTAAACAAAAACAGAAATAAATGATGTAAAAAGACATTAAATGTGTAAAGAATGATTTTCACTGACTCTCTGTTTAATTTTAATTAGCAACACATGTAGAAACATCACAGGAGCATGTTTACCACGGTGTTGCATCACATTCATGTTGAGCTGCAACTTTTGGGTAAGCAGCAGCTGCAGTAAATTCGAAGAGGAAAATAACATTAAGTGATGGGACATTGACTTTTTAAYGGTTTTGGACAGATCGAGTTATGTGTCCATTTCAAAGCAGTTTGTACTTGTAAAAAACAGTAATCAGTCATTAGTTCTCTGTTTTATCAAGCCACCAGCCTGAGCTGGACTTCTTTACTCAGAGAAACCTTCCTGATATTTTATCCAGTTTCTCCTAACTCTTCATGTCCTCCCATCTGCCTCTGAGCCTGTAGAGGTCAAAGGTCAGATTAATATCCCAGGACGCAGACTGTCAAACAGCTTTGATGTTCTTTGCATTGGAGAGAAACTTCACTTCCTTCTGATCTTTAGCTCCGTCCTTTTCTGTCTGAGCACCCTTATCAGGCGATTGTTGAGACACTGAGTGGCCCTTTGAATCTCAAAACGACCTTCAGAGTCCCCATTGATGCTGTGTTATCACTTATAGAGCCATGGTAAAGTTAATTTTTATAGGATTTCTTAAGGGAAGGAAGCTGGGGTTTTGGTAGCTTGGTTGTCAATGCTGTGCTCTCACAATCTTGAGGCTGCAGGTTTGAGCCCATGTTGCATCAGGAAGGGCATCCGGTTTAAAACTATTGCCAAATGTCTTGTGCAAGTTTATTCACTGTAGCGACCCCTGCATAAAAGGGCAACCAAAAGAAGAAAAAAAACTTTTCGTTTATTGTATACTACGAATGCAAAAACAAAAAAAAATTGCTATAAAATTTCTTTATGCATCTTATCAGTGACGTTTAGTGCTTCCAGTGCCCCCTCCCTCCCCCTTTCCCTCCTCTTTTCACAGAAAACCGTTGCTCTTCCATCTCAGACTATTTTTACCCACTGTCGCATTACCATAATAAAACACATGCATGGCCAAAAAGATAAACTCAAAGAGACAGCAAAGCCAAAAACCTGGATTTGAGAGGCTTATTTTCATCTTTTTTTTTGTCTTTTGTTCTTTTATGCTGCTCTTTTCTTTTTGGACACAGAAATGGAAAGAGACATGCCTTTTCTTCCAGCCTGCGCCTCATTATGGCGCTTTTCAGGTCTGCTCCTTTGTATGAGCCCAGCCCTGAGCCATGCGCAGACATAGTGGAGCAGCCGGTGGATTACCCGGGCTCATGTCAACACGTCAACAGAACCGGCACTCCAGAAAAAAAAAAAAAACAATAAAATAAAACTCCACTGGAAATGTTACATGCTTTTAATAAGTGTAGCCAAGGAGTCATACAACTAAACCAACATGARCAGCAGCTGTAGCACGTTCTCAAGTGGAGACAATAGATTTAGGTCCCAACACTGAACAGATTGGTTTACAGTTTAATGAAGCTTGCTCTCSTCTCTACATATTTCAGAGATTAGATGCATGCATGATTTAATAATCTAAGACCTACTTTTGAACCATCAATACAGCATGCAATACCTTAATATTAAATAAATGTACATTTTCTAAGATAAACTAAACAATACTAATAAAAAAGATGAAAACTAGTGGTTTGAACAAATCCCAAACATGAGAATATTTAAAATCCATGATATTTAATTGTTAATAAAGTAATGAGGAATATGACTAAAACTAAAAGTTTTTTTTTTGTTTTGTTTTGTTTTTAGCATGTTTAGCTCTATATTTGTGCTTTGGTCACAAACACTTCAAGAACAAATCTTCATAAGTTGCATTTTAGAAGTTGTAGCCATGAGTGTGTTTGTTCATGTGTGCGCGTTTCCTGAAGTGGTGAGCATGTCTTTGCTCAGCACTTGGCAAAACAGCGCAGGAGTTTCCAGTGATCATCCATCAGAGCTGAACTATCACCCTCTGCTGCTCCCTCCTGGGAYATAAAAACGAATGTCTTCTCCATCGCTGCTGCACACAACGCTCACCCTGAGTCTCTCTACAGGGGAAAGTCATTGTTTCTACCTGTTATTGTTTACTCACACAGAGGACACCTGCACACGTGAACATGCACACAACCTGCACAAATAAAATAAAGAAATGGTCCAAAATTAGCTTTGTTGCTGCGAGTGTGCTTCAGCCATGCTCATAAATTATGTCATGACGTTAAATGAGTTTTGCACCAATGTAGTGTTACATTTCTGCCACTCAAGGAAATAAACCCAGATTGTTTTTATCCTTGTGCACAGAGAACTGATCACCTTCAAGTCTAATCATCTTCTGAGTCAGTCAAAAAAGACCTTACAGGAGTCACCAAAATCTGTCAACAGACTTTAAACTGGCCTAAATTAAACCCTCACCCAAAGCATAAGGATCTGAACAATTTTCAGACTGTGTCTACAATGCCAGAAAACACTGCAGAGCCATGATGTGAAGAGCAATAAAAAACACTATAGATGGTTCCTGCAGTTCTCTTAAGACAAAGCTTTATTGCAAGCATCCTTGATTGGATTCACTCCTGGAAAATTGAATCTGAAAGGTAATATTCACAGTACGGTGAAGAAYGAAAAACAGCAGCCAGTCAGCTGTGAGGGAACATAAAAACCTGATCTCACAGGGAAAAATAATACATTTGTGAACTTGGCTATTAAAAGGAAAAGTCGTTTGGTTTTTATATGTTCTTGAATAAAGAATGTTTGAAGAGACATGTTTAAGTTTGATGTGAACTGAAATATATTTGTACTGATTTAATGACACTGCTCATATGCACCRAAGTTTTGATACTCTTATATTGAAATGTTTGATGTGAACCTTGTCTTAATTGTGTATTCTTTTGACCAAATCGATCTTTGTCTTCATGGTTGAACCTAACCCATAACCGTAAACCTCCATATTAGGACTGRCCTTTGGTCACCAAAAAGACTGCTGGTCCTGACCAGATGGGGGTTTATACCAGAAGCGGTCATAAAATGGTAGCAAAAACCAGAAATACACACACGTCGTCCTGATGTATCTCAGTAATCCAGGTAATCCAGGTAAAAAATCAAAAAGAAAAAAATTGTGTAGGTCTTCTGGACGGGTTCTTCTCTAATGAAACGTTTCGTTTGACACACACAAGTCATGTTTTTTTTAATCTCTACAAGGACTTTGCATTGACATACATTCATTTTTCATTCATTTCCAGAGCCAAAGCCCGACCCTTACCCTAAACCGCTTTAAATTTACACCTTACACCCCTAACCCAACAGCTCTTAAACTCATGGGCCCCATAAGAGCAGTGGGTCCTCACAAAGTA
>NW_013952516.1:177244-181812 GCF_001266775.1 Austrofundulus limnaeus | reverse complement strand
CATAAAAGATGAGCATTAAAAGTTCACATCTGCAAATTAGAGCCAAGTAATATCTGATAATGCTGAAATATTTTTGCTTTACAATTTAATTAAATGGATTCATCAATATTTAACTAGTGCCATTTGTTTAATGTGGACAAATATCATAAAATAAAACAATCAACACGTGTTTATACCAAACAAAAAYAATCGGGCTTGAATGCTGATGGACAAAATGTTCTTACCATCATAAAGACAACAGATTTGTATAGCTGAGTAAATGTACTTGTTCTCTTACTATAAACACAGAAAAAAAACACTGTTTCATGATGTTTTCTTTAAACATGATGCATTGTGGTGCCGTGGTGTGAAAGTAGGAAAATTCAGCTAACACTGGAATTAAACAGATAAAAGAAAAATCTCTGTTTGTGCTTTTTAGAATAGGTTCAGGTAAGAAGAAGAGCATCCATCAGTGTAACAGCTATAACACTCTAAAAGACACTGAGGATGGATAGCTTTAGAGTAAACAGCTTAGAACTAGCTCTRAAGATTTGTCTTTATTTGAGGTTCAAACCATTTATCTGTGTGAAGATCTCAGTTCCAGCTTTTAAATTTAATGCATGCCGTCATTCTGCACACACGTTCATTTTCTTCCTGCAAAARCGTAATAAGAGAGGATATATTCTTCCTATACTGCACACCTGTGCATTGAGAAAATAATAAACCCCACTGTTCCCACAAAGCATGTTTTCTCCATCCAAATGAGACACATAAATCCACACAGGAACTCCTAACCCCCACAAAGCCCTGAAACAGTAAGGAGGAGCACTCGAGCTGGGATTTTGATGCACAAAAGTGTTTTGAAGAGGTTGTTGAAGCAGAGAACATATGAAGAAGCACACACAGAAAAGAGGAGGTCAGATAAAGGGCTAAACAGAAAGAAAAGCAGGAGAGAGTAAAAAAAATGTGAACAACTTGAAATTAAAGCAGAGTGCTGGACAGAATCTGAGAAAAGGACTATTGATGAGAGGAGAGGAGGGCTGGAATGTGATGAAAGCAGAGATTGTAAATGAAGCTGTACTCCATGACAAGGGTCAAGAGGAAGGAAAAAACATCAGAAAGTGAAAAGGTGATACATTGTTGGCTCTCTTAGGGAGCATGTTTGTACTGTGAGGCCCAGTGTGTGGGAAAATACTTAGAAAAAAAAGGGAATAAATTATCATATTCAGTGCATGAGCAAGATGAACAAATGATGTACTCCTAAAACAATTTTTTTATTTGTCATTTCTAAAACCATCATCATAAAYTCTGAATCATTTGTTAGTTTTCATCCACACAGAAATTCAGAAAGTGACCTAACAGCTGTGAGGGATGACTGAAGAGTAGGGCTCACAAAGTATGACAGGGTCATACTTAAAAGTATTGGTCTTTAAAAAAAAGTGTTTTAAATTTTCATATTTTTTCATTTATTAATTTATTTTATAGATTTTGCTTTGCAATGCTTGCTTTATTGTTTCCAGTTCAATAAAAAYGATAAGAATCCTTTCAGCCTCAGATTATTTAGTGTAATAAGATCAGTCTAGTCTGATCATTGAAATAATGCAGCAAATACAGATTTTGTTGTAGTTTTGTGAATATGAGGACCACATTTACAGTGCACTGTGAGTAAGAAATAAAATAAAAAGTAAAATAAATAAGAAAAAACTATTTGTAAAATGTAATAAAATAATGCAACCAGTATTATTAACAACACCAACCATAATAAAAACCTGTCTGATCTTTCAAAGCAATAAAGACAAAGGACATGACAACCTGCTTTAATTAACATCTGTGTCATGCATCAAAACACTTCTAATGTAGAAGATCAAAGAACATTTTCCCCTTTTCATAGAAATATGATGAACACCCTGCTGTGTGAAATTTGCTGCCGTCTTCTAATCATAAAGGACAAGAGGACAAATGCTTCAAGACTGCAGAATGAATGGTACTGCCTAAAAAAACTGGTCTCAGCATAAACAAACCAAATAACCCGAAGCTGTGCCTCCAAATAGTTTCACTCTTAGAAAGCCCATTGGCTGCCGTTTTTTTAGTAAATGGAGCATGAAAGAGAAATGAGCAGAGGAAATAAGTTAGATGCCTACAACATTACACCATCTGTAATCTGCACATGCACTCATTGCAACAAACACACAACTTGACTCACCTCCCCTTGTCTTTTTGGATTGTTGTTTCAAGAAATATACACATATAGAGAGAGTATGATTCCCTAAAATATGTCCTCCTGCTTAATGTGTATCTTCATACTGCTATTTTTTCATCATAATTGATGTGTCATTTATATTTTAATAACTTTGTTTTTGCAACATGGAGGGAAATATTAAAAATGGGCCTCACAACTCCCCCCCCCCCACCCCCCCACACACAGTGCATTGTTTTTTTGTTTGTTGTGACCCAATGGAGGTTTTGTCTTTTTTCAGTATCCTCAGGTTTAACTTGACTTTAGATCYCATTATCTTTTCAACAGAAGTCGGGGCTGATGAGGAAATGTTTAAAAAAAAATATGGGCTAAATCTAAACCTACAGTAAAACTTGCATTAATTGTTCTAAGTTTTTGCTGTTAATTGCCGTGACAAATACAGGAGAGGCTGTATGAGCATGAGTYGTTGTGAAAAAGATTTTTTTTAATTCAGAAAGAGCAAAGATTGTAAATACACCAAGATAAAATAGGTCATAATTGTAACACAAAACTTCAGAAAAATCTSAGGAACTGTCCATGGTGCTGAAGTCTGTCCTCATTCCTGCTTTTACTGTAGTTTTATCTTGCATTGGTTTTATTCTTTGAATAATAAACTCTAATCTTTACCACATGTTAACCTCCATCTATCTTCTTGACCCACTCTTCCAGTCAGGGTTGCGGGGSCAGCTGGTGCCTAACTCAACAGTCATTTTGTAAAATGGGGTACACCCAGACAGACCCCGACTCATCACAGAGCAGAGAGACAAACAAGACCAACATGCCCACTCACAGCTAGTGACAATTTAATTACCAAATGTTTTATATGTTTAACACTTAAAATAAAAACACTGTTCTTCTCGTTTTTAGTAGTAGAAAACTCCACTTTGTTTCTTTTTTAATGATACTTTTTACTTAGTTCCCTTTTTACCACTAATGTTTGGTGCAACCTGGAAACAGCACATGCARTGGCATATAAAATATTGTTTGATTGTAATGTGTTCTGTTTATTTATGTTGCTCCAGTTTCTATGAAAAGTCATCTCAGGAATTTGTACAAAGCATGAACTAGTCCAAATAATAAATGTTGTTTAGTTACAAAGAGCCTATTAAACCCAATTATAAAACAAAACAGTCTGAACCTGTATATTACAAAATATGAATTAGCAAAAGCTTGTCTCCACTGACACACACACACACACACACACACACACACACACACACACACACTAGAGTTACTGTTGCACCATTATTTACATATATTGAAACTTTTTGGGAAAAACTATAAAATATCTCATACAATTAAATTAAAAGGAGGACTAAAAACACCAGCATGACTTCTAAACCTACAGAATTCCAAACATGAATGGAAATATGTATGTGTGGTGGTTTGTCTCATCGGTTTCTGTGTCGCCCRTGCGACAGACTGGTGATCTGCCTGAAGTGCACCTCGCCTCCAACCCGATRACAGCTGGGAAAAGCTCCAGCCGCCCTGCAACCCTGAACAGAATAAATCAGGTATGAAGGAAACTTCAGTCATGCTGAGTCAARGTGCCCTTCAAAATAAAAATAAAAAAATCAGCCTGCTAGATGTGTACGTTTGAGGAAGGATAAGATGGCAGAGAGGCAACAGTGTGGGCTCACATTAAGCCACACCCACTTTATTTTAATTAAAAGTATAATGATTAAGTTATGTGTTTAACATCTGAGAGTGAGAAAATTTCAGATATTCACTGCATAAATGAAAATATTTGAAGACACATGACCTTTTATGTGAATAAAGTGATGAACATGAGTGTTCATGAYCACTTTCACTGGCTGCAGTCCAACCGGATCATGGCTATAATGTTACTAAAGTATTATCATGCACCATATTAGTGCAAAGAAATGTGATGCTGGTATCATTCATACTGCTGTTATATATACTGTGAAGGATAGTATATATCGAGAGTATTTCTGTAACATAACTGAGAAAGCATGTTTAGATTTCTCTTTGTTCAGAAGTTATACGAGTCTACTCTGAAAATGAGCAACACTGACAAACTGCAGTAAAATCTAATAACAGCACCATCCGCAAATATGTTATTTTAAATACTGGCCCAAAAGGAAAATGCAGATTAATTCTGAATATTAATGAAACCTTTGGTCTGGTCATGAAAATAAATCACCTCTCTGCACAGTAAACGTCTGTGTRCACCTTCAGAGCTGCAGGACGAAGCTCACCTCTTTTTGCCATTAAATCATTCATGACCCTGCAGTGCTGTGGACCACACAGTGCCAGGCCTGCCTCCACTGATCTGCATCTCCACTCCGACAGTACACACACACACACACACACACACACACACACACACACA
>NW_013952516.1:155813-176983 GCF_001266775.1 Austrofundulus limnaeus | reverse complement strand
ACCTAAACTCAATTCACACCTTAGTCCTAAACCCAACCCACCCACCCAAAATCAGCCTCCAAATGTCATGGGAACCAGGCTTTGGGCCCCACAAGGCTGCACTTTCCTGAAAAATTGTCCCCACCAAGTAGCAAAAACAAGGGCACAAACAAACACACACACACACACACACACACAGCTAGACTAACTGTTATAAGCTCTGCACCAAAACCTGTACACATTCACAACCACTCAGGCAGTCAGTTGATTTGTGTCTCCCTGCTTCGTTTTCACACACCTGCATCCCATACGTCCCTCAGTGGTACTGAGAAACCTGTTCAGATTCTTTCCTCACTATGACATTGTTTTTTTTTTTCTCTGTATGGAAGTCCCCTCACAATCAATCACAATCGGGTCTGTATTTATGAGGCTGACATAAAGTCTGCCAGGGCATGTTGGATCTCAGTCTTTTGGAAAGTGCTTGACTGTCAGGTGGTTCTCCCTCAAACTAAACTCCTCATTTTGTTAAGACTAAATGGATTTTTTCATCTGCTTGAAGGTAGCTGCTAACTTGGAATTAGGCTCGGCTTAATAAAAGCCTCACCACTGAGTTCTACATAATGTGCTGATGTAGTTGTTTATAAGAGTCATCTGAGTGATGCATGCAGAAAAGATAAAGAAAAGATATTGTTAAGAGTTAAAAACAAGTTTATTTGAATCATTTCTGTATTTAAAACTAGAAAAAAAGTTAAACTTCATGAAGAATAAAAAATACATCAAAATSTAAAATTTTGCACCGTCTTCATCTCTGTCGATCAAGCTCTTGATGACTGAATGAATGCTGAATTGCTTTATGAATAATTGATGACTCTGCATAACAGTATTGCAGAATTGCTGCAATACTGGATCAGAGGGAGAGATGGGGAGAACACAGACTGTGTGTGTGTGTGTGTGTGTGTGTGTGTGTGTGTGTGTGTGTGTGTGTGTGTGTGTTGCATGCTTGGCTGCTATCTGGGGCAATGTGTGACTGTGTGAGTATCGAATAAAGATGGAGTCCTCCGAGCGTCTCAGACAAGGCGACACAATCGATTCTTTATGAGAGGAGAGCAGCTCACAACCAGCGTTCTTGCTTGGTGTTTTACAGATGATTTCTGAACCAACAGAGGAGAGAAGCTCACTGACTGGACCACACTGTGCTGTCAACCTGCTCAGATCAGCACCCAATCACAGGCAGGAGAAACAGAAATCTAATACGGCTCTGACCAGCAGAGGGAGCTCCCTCAACTAATAATCCATCTCTTGATGATTCAGACATAAATCCTGACAATCAAAATGGCAAATTATTGATTTCTTGTTTAAGCCTAAATAAAAGCTATCTGTCAGATTCATCTCTATGAACTTCACTTGAGATTAATATTTTTAATAAATGTTTTGCTTTTAGAAAAGATGAATGTTTGCATTACAGTACTATGCTAAAACATACAATCATAGTTATATATAAAACTCATAATGTGATCATTTATATTTTCAGATTTCAGTCTGTGTTTCACATTCAATTTATTTTCACACACACACACACACACACACACACACACACACACACAGAATGGATTTTAAAGGAAACCTGAATATATTAATCATTTAATCTACATTTACAACTAAAACTGATTACCGTAACTTCAGCTGAATCTACCCAATTCCATACAGCAGCTAACTTGATTTTGAGAAAATAGTCCCAAAGTTTTCAGCCTACTCAACACAATAATAACAGACTTATGGCCCCAACTATTGCTGATTCAAATGTCTAATATAACAATTAAACAAAGTTAGATTCAACCACTTATCAAATGTTCATGCATTCATATGCTTCTTTAAGTTTCATTTTATTTATGGAAATTATCTCAAGACCTCCCAATTAACATTTCATTACCTTTATTGGGTTCCCAACCCTTACTTTGAAAACCAACTTAGTCAATCCAGTTATAGAGCTATATTTGATTATGGTAGAAGCTAAGGCTGWGCACATACTGGGTGCTAACAGATGGTGCAAGATCTTTAGTTTAAAACTGTTTGGTGTCAACTCCATCTGACTGTTAGCAAAATAACTCATGAACCACTGGAGAATTTTTTTGTAACATATTTCAAAATGTCCACCACATAATCAACTGACAAGACAAAAACTGAWATATTTCAGTCAGTTTAACAGGTACTGTGCTCAAATTCAATGTGGTGGTAGCTTGGTGGTACTTTGAAAACATAGTAAAACTTATTTTGAAAGGCTGAATAAACTTTATTCTTCAGCAAAGAATTTTTTTAGTCTAAAGTCCTGGAATGAGCAGTAATGTGCATTCATTCAAGGAATGCTARGACACAGATAAAAAAAGAAAATATAATCTGCTAATTTTTTTTTATTTAAAATGTTTGGCAAAACCGATGGTTTAGCAACTTTATAGTAAAAACAAAAAAATTACGAGAGAATACTTTATGATGTGGCAGCAGAACGATTAAAATAAAAAATGCCCAACTATGACTAACTGAGCACTTGTATTGTATTACAACCACACAGAGGTTCTGGCTGCACTGTAACCACACTCACATACACCTCTGCTTGACATCAACACGTTTTGAGCACGTTACACAACAACAGGGCAAGTTCAAGGAAGCTATGAGCATGAAAACTTGCCAAAAATAAAATAAATACAAAATGTGGGAGGAAAGAAACAAGGAACGATCAAATCTGCAGCTAACTAAACTAAAAAATGTCAGCACTGCATGGATTTAACTGAAGACATTATATTTAAAGCAAATTATCCTAAATTAAATCAAGTTATAATGCAGGTTTAAATAGTTAAATATGGAGAAAGCAAGAAGGAGACAGCACAAAAAGCGGTGATAAGGTAAAAGAAAAAAAGGCGAGCATTAAAGTGGATCCAGTTTCACAGAATCAGCAGAAAGTGAGAAAAAAGCCCAGCTAGAATGGAGTGATGGCGGCGGATGTGGGGCAAGAAAATTGATGAYGGAAAAACAGCAAGACTATGATTATCTTCAGCTTACTGGCCAAGGACAAAAACAGAAGATTTAGGGTGAAAAATAGGAGGGGGACACAGATGGAACCATCTTTACAGTAAGTTTTAAACAAAAAAAAAAAAACAATCTGAGCCAAATTTTTTAATAATTTCTTATAGTAAAGTTAAATTTACAAGATGTTTGTGTCACGACAGATTCAAATTTTACATGTGACAACAAATTCTGGTCTCAAGTCCTTTTGATGAGCAGGAATAGCAACTTGGTTATTTGTTTTTGCGTGCAAACATTGATCAACAAAAGTATTTTATTCATTCAGAACAAGCCAGAGGCTGTAAAATGTTCACATAAAGATGAAGCCACATTAAGCACATACACAGTATTCATGCTCTCAGCACAAACAYGCTCCACTACTGTGTGCAGGCAATTAAAGTCCTGTACCCAGGGGCACCGAGGCCAAAGTCACAGTGCTCTATGCTTTGACAAACATTTCCTCCATTACCAGAGTAACTGTCCTGCATCGCCTCAAGCTGCTCAATACATTATCCTTCACTTACAAAATGCATGGAGGCAGCAGGAGAAAAAGAAGCCGCAACAAAAGAGGAAAAAAAATACGGAGGAAGTGAAAGGATCAAAAAGGAATGACATGATGAATGTATTTGGGTGAAACACAGACAGTATTTGACTTCAGTCATCAAAACCAATAATAGTTCATCTCAAGGACCRTCTCTCCACATGACAGTCTCTTGGTGTCCGTCTGAACCAACTAGGTTGGTCAAAAACTGAAATTAAAGAGGACACAGTGCTCAGCTGTGGTAACCTGATCCATCTTTGAGCATTTCAGTGAAGACTTTTACCCAAACTATCACAACCCCAAAGTAAACCATAACTTTTACTTAAATCCTGAAAGACACAAACAAATAAAATCATTTTGTACAAAGCAGCTGTAATTTGACCCAACTGGYCGTGAAAAGTGCCGCTTACTTGTCAGGTTTTGAACTAAACTATTACGTAAATAAATTAAACAAAATCCACACAGTGTAAAAGTACTATAAAATGTTAAATGAATCTGTGACAGAAAAAATAAAGCATTTTATGCTTCCCTTTGACTTGTTGTGATTATAGAAGTTGCACATTTAGTTGTCAAAAAACTTCTTGGAATGWTTTGTTCTTAAAAGATGATTGTGTATCAACAATAGTAAAGATGTGTTTCATCTTGTGTAGGAGTCTAGAAAGTAGAGTACTGGACTAGAAAAGAGAAAATAAACTGTAAATGGAGGCGATGCCAGTTTTTGCATCATGACTTGAATCTCCTCTGTTTGAACACTAGGTGGAGCTCTCTCACAGAGCAGCCTACACTCTGCTGACTAAGGTCTGGCTGGCACTGGATGTGCGTGCGAGTGTGCGCGCGCGTGCGTGTGCCAAATCTCACTACATGTGTGCTCGTATGYGATGAGCACAAGGTGTGGTTGACCTTGCAAAGCTCCTGCCAACACGCAGGTTCTTCTGTTTAATGTTTCCCCTTTCTGTGTCTCAAATGTGTTTAACATGGGAGAACATGACTAAATCACATGAAAAACTATTTGATTACTCGATCAAAGAATGTCCACATACATGTCCTGGAGGATGATTTTCTTTTTTCCATCTATTTGCACCACATCCCATTTCTCTGCCTATCGAAAACCGTAGGATGCTAAAAACAGTCAAAGTGACTGATGCCTCATGCGTCCACCTCCTTCTCACTGTTGCTCACTTTTTGTGGATCCAAAACGCAAATTCAAAGAGAGAGGGAGGGAGGTGTTAACAATCCATGATCTTGCAGTGTTGCAATGTGCCGCAAGTAACTGCAGCAGAGAGGAGGGAAGAGCCGCCTGTACTGAAGCAGGAGAATTGATTGTGGGAGGGTTGAAGGAATGAACTCCAGCAGGGGAAGAAAAGGGGGAGAGGGAGAAGGCCGGTGGGCACCGAGCCCTGAATCTGCTCAAGACAAATCTCTGGGGTCAGCCAATTAGATGCAGGTTGACACCAGCGTCCTCCCAGGTAGATCGTAAATCCTAAGCCACAAGACAATCCACGTGTCTCTGTTTAATGAACAGATGAGCTCACTAACAAGCAAAAAAATGAAAGAAATTGGGCAAAATAGTGAGCATGATTAGGTAAATATTCGACCCCCCACTTTGGATGACACCATATTGCAGTGAGATGTTATTAATGGCTGCCATCAGAGTAATYTTTTTACTTTTTTTCTTGAATAACAAAAAGTCTTTGTGTTTATCTTTCATATATCTGAGCATTACCTAATTTATTTTTATGCTTTAACTTGAAGGGCTGACATTTTGAGTATGTAGTTGAAGAATATGAAAAAAATTAAGAGGCAAGTTTGAATGAAGCAACTAAATCAAATGTTTTGGTTGCATTTTTTACATTTAGAAGTTACGGTCAGCRTCAGAGTGAGTTCTGGTCAAAGTGGATTGAGAGGCAAGAAAGAAAAACTATTTCCGGATCCTCCTCTTCAAACATAACTCAGTTTAACTCAGAGGTACTGGAGTGAACAAACGCAAATGCATCAACAGATTTAGATTTTCTTTTTGCCATTTCCAAGGTCCATCCATCCATTATTTTAACCCTCTTCTTTTCTTTAAGGGTCAGGGGGCTCACTGGTGCCCACATCCAGCAGTCGGGGCGAGGTACACCCTGGACATGTTGCAAGTATTTATATAGAGACAAACAACTATTCACTCTCTCACTCACACCTAAGGAAAATTTAGAGTTGCAATTAACCTAACAGTCATGTTTTTTGGTCTGTGGGAGGAAACCAGAGCACCAAAGAAAACCCATGCATGCACAGAGAGAACATGGAAATTCTACCCAGAAAGGTCCTCAGTCGGGATTCAACCTGCAACCTTCTTGCTGAGAGGCAACAGCTCTACCAACTGAGCCACCGTGCTGCTGTGTCCAAGGTTAATAATCATCATTAATGTTCATGTGGGTGGGGCAGTGATTAGCCAACTTCTGTGTAACAGTTTTCCTCACAGTCCAGATACTGAACTATTTTAAATTAGATGTAAACATGACATCTCCTTCTTAGACCAATGATCTTTTAATTGTTTTCCAGCTGGACAGGTTAAACATCCATGTTTCTACTCACAGCTGCAGATGTTTAATATGTGAATAAAGGTTGCTGCATGTTTTGTCTTTTAATTGATATGTGTGACTCTGGGAATCCTCCTGAGAGTACCACAGCTAAATGAAATTAATCTTTTAAAAAAAAACTGAATCATAGTCAATCAAGAACCTTTCACCAAAAAGAAAGGTTGTGTCAGATCAAAGGGTTTACGAATGGCTAAGCTTTTAATATCAGGTGAGTTGTGCCTCAATGCAGTGATACCAGCTGATGAGAGGATTAGAGGACTGAAAAAACTCTGCACTCCGTTAAGATTTTCATCAAGAAAACACACAATGATAATCAAAGGATTAAAACAGGAGTTGAGTTGATACTCAGTTTTCATGATTCTGTAGCATCACTGATCATCAACTGGCAGTCCGTGGGCCATATCTGGTCAGTGAGCTCATTCCATCAGGGCTGYAAAGTTTCAAATTATTAATAAATCAAATACAGTCTGATAAATCAGATGTGACCCAGCTCAAAAACAATGACGGCAGTCTCTCAGCTGATCAAAACTTTCATCAGAACAGTATTTGATCTGTTTTGTGAACTTTTTATACGTTGTTGAAGATGTGACTGCTAKCTTGCAAGAAATGTTTCAGAGCAAAAGATTCTTTTGATGCTGATAACTTTTTGAACCCAATAAGGCTCAGCAGAGTCGTCTAATTTTTATTTTTGAAATGTTTTTTAAAAAAATTTACTACATTTAACTTTGTTTTTAATTATTCACTCCTAAAGACAAGAAAATATGTAAAAAATGAAAGGGAACAGTGATATTTATTTAATAAAGAAGAAAACTTGGTTGACMATAACTATAAGGCTAGCTCTTAACTTGTCTGCTTATAAAATCCTGTCCTTTGAGTCACCTCTGTTGCATTTGATGTATGTCTGGACAGCACTATCGACAAATGAGTAAATAAATGAATACTTGAACTTTAATCTTCTGCCACACAGTTTAATAAAGGATTCAGATAAAATTTTTTTCATTTTCCCCCCTATTTAAAAAACTGGAAGAGAGAATTACTGCCRGGAAGCTCAGCTGCTGTAATGACCCGCTGTTAGAGTTTAGTGTTAAACTGAACTATATATCTTCTTTTAGAAAACATAAAAACCCTCAAATCAGTCAGGAAATAACCTCAGAAATGAAATACTGGCAGTAAGAAAAAAGTGTGTGTAATTTCATTGTTTGTGGATTTTACTCAACTTCTCTGTACTTCAGAGCAGTATAGTTTGACCTGAGCGCTCACCTTCACACCAAACACACACAACACATGTGGTACTTGCCACACACACAGAATATGTTCCTACACTGCATGCTTCCCTTGAATGCACAAGCTAGCAATAGGTTGAGCATGGTGTTACACTAAACAAAAAGAGTTTATCATAATCATATATTTCATATTTAAATAATGGGAAATAGASTGAAGATGCAAAATAGAACAATTTGTACCCTTGTGAATCTGAACGTCAAAACTGCCTGATACTCCAAGGTGTTCTGTTCAGTAAAAGAATATAGATGCATCAATCTGTAGCACCTATGTACAGTGTTTAAAGCTGAGCACACAAGACTGATAAAATCTTTTCCTGCTAGGGAAAGCAGAACAGATCAATACAGTAAATGGTAGGCAGCACATTGCAGAGGCTCCAGCGATCGTTCTATCAGCCTGTGAGTCTGAGCGTTTTGAGGCGAAACTTGGCGTACCTGGACATCAAACTGTACCGAGCTCACTGCCTCACCTCTCCCCTCCCTCATCAGCCAGGAGCTTCAGGGGAGATGGCTCAGGCTGGGTAACAGACACCGAAAGCTAAGCTTTTTCCTCATAAGCTGTCCGGCAACGACATATCAAGTTCTTCCTCTCAGAGCATGTCATCTTTTTTTTCCTCTTCTTTCTCCTCTGTCTTTTTGTTTAGGCATGATGAGGATCCCTTTCAATAACTGTGATCTCTCAATTCTTGTTCCAGGCAGTTACGTAACAGCTGCGCTATCAGAATAACAATTGGGAGAGGAGATTAGCACAATCGGCCAAGGAGAACGAGTGGTGGAGGAGATGAAGAGAGGGAGGGGGGAAAAGAAATCTAAGGAAGCCCCTTCTTGGATGACACATCAGTTCATGTGATGAAAAACAAGCACACAGAGATGCTGAAAAGCTTAATTTTTCTACACTCAACCCAAATGTTTTCCTGAGAGTTCTGCAGTCATGTGTGTCAGTTCAGCCAGGAGACACAATAAACAGCATTTCCCAGGCCGCTGAAGATTATAAAATAAAAAAAATTCACAGAATGTGCTTTAATTTCTCACAGCTCTATGAAACTAAATAAGCAGCTGAAGATGAGTCAGACTTATAATGATAGTATGAATCACTGCAGTGAGGATGAAGATGACAAAATGCTGAGGCTCTTTGATCATGCATTTAAAAATATTCGGAGACTTCACAGTTTTGGGAAAGCCTCGGCCCTGCAGAGAGGCTGCCAGCTGGATGCTTGATGTTAGTTTGCTTACAGTTTTTTTCTTCTGTTTTTCATCTTTAACAGTGAACAGTTACCACCTTTTGCTTTAAAAGTCACTGCTTGCTCATAAATAAAATCTGCATTCATCATGATAAAAAAAGAGTAGAAATGAAGAAAAAGAGGTTTGTGCTGCTAAACTGGTCTCTTGTGTGTTTTCCATCTCTGCTTTAATTTAAGCAGAGTTGGTTGCAGCTTCAGGCCACCCTGCATCTGGAGGACTCAACTTCTCTCCAGGTTCCTTCAACATGAGGGACAGCCTGGTTTGGGTCTGATAAGTCATAAGTCTGAAGGGACTGACAGGATCAACCTGGGCTGCAATCACTCACACACACCCTCATATATGATATATTAAACACACACACACACACACACACACACACACACACACACACACACACACACACACACACACNCACACACACACACACACACACACACACACACACACACACACACACACACACACACACACACATCTTTATTAAACTAAATTATAATCTTAAAACAAAATCTGACCCCTTTGGAAAAATATCAGCTTTACAGTTTTTATCAAGACTTTTATTTTCATGATTATATTCACATTTCACTGTCTGTTTATTGGAGACCAAAGGCAGAACCAGCACCAATCAGCACCATTAAAACCAAGCTGATAAACACAATCAAGCATCTCAAAGAAAATGCAGCGACACTTTCACTTGTCAGTTGGTAAAATCCATTTGTTCTCAAAATGTTTTCATTAACTCAACAACAGAAATCTATTACTGCAAGTTTATAACTGAAATTAGCATCCTTGACAATGCATTTAAAACTTGCTTTTTCACAAAACCGTTTCAGTTTCTCTCCTTCTCAAGCAACAACAAAAAAAAGGACATTTGAACTTAATGGCTGTCCTTGCTGGTTTGAATAAATCTGAGAGTGCTGATTTTCTGCATCTTTCACATACTTACAAACTTACTCACCTATGTACAAAAAACACAAAAACTGCACACAATAAAAACTACAGTAAGCAGCAGCTCCTTGAATGGAAACACTGATGGCAGAGGTCAGGCCTGAGTTATCCCAGTGGCTGGAGCTACAGTAAAACGATACACTAAGCAAAAAAAAAAAAAAAGGCTACAACAGCCTTCATGCCTACGCTTGACAAATGTGATGGGCCGGTGACAAAAACACCTGAAATGTACTACAAGTCAAACTTCAATTTCTGTAGGTTTTATTAAAAGACCAAACGACAGCTGAGAAAACTGATCCAGTCAGCTGAGGCAAGTGAAAGGTTTTCTCAGGCATCAATGGTTTTATATTTCACACTGGTTATGGTTCATTTTTAACAACTTAAATCAATAAACCAACTATACTAACAGTTGACAGCTTTTCCAGTATCGTTGCTGCACAATACTTTATGATGTGGTACAAGATCATGAGAAGTTACCATAAAGAAAACTTGTGCCAAACTGAAAATGACTAATCTCAGAGTTGCCACAATCACCAATTGGTTCAAGAGCAGATGGACTGCTTCCATATGCAGGTAAAGAAATAAATAAAAAATAAACATGCACAGAAAACATTAAAGTAAAGCCTCCAAGCTTATAGTATGTGGAGTCTAAAATGGGAAGAGAGAGGTTTGAGAACAAAAGGATGCTCTCCCCAAAGTTTTAGTCTGCTATTGCTTATCAAGCACTTTACMGAAGCACAATTAGGACATACAGTTATCCCTGAACACCCAAACTGGAGAGGAATAAAACTGAAAGWCTCTTGATATGTTATACAGAATATAAAGTCCAACAAAGAAAAAAAATGTACACTTGAGGTTATGTCTTGATTTCTTTTCAACAATCAGTGGCTGAGTCAAAACAGACCATCATCCAACAACAAACATCTATCTAAACCCTGAAACTTACATCAGTAAACAAAAATCTGACCTCTTKTTATAGATACAGTATATAATTCTGATTTACTACTTGTCTTCAGCACCTTTCACAGGAGCCAGCAACAACTAAAACAAACATTTAAGTGACCGTTTACACTTTRCAGCATCAACTCATAAACCCAGAAGAAGAACCAAGGGACTGAACTAATCTTAACACTCAGCTCTGGAAGAATTTCTGTATCACAAAGTTCTTTTTAGGGACCATTTAAAGTGGCTAAACTGGTAGTCTGAGCACAGGAGTGAGCTCTAAGAGTCAGAGAGGGATTCAATGTAAAAGAAAACAGATATTAATATTCTTCAGCAGTCGACATGTAAATGATTGCCAGTTCTTTACAGAAACAAGGAATTTGTTACAGTCAGACAGATAAGACATGATGAGTAGAAATCAAGATGTCGGTCCAGACAGTTAGATGAATTATTCACTTTGACCAGAGTAACCAGTGAAAAGGTAGAGCCAAGCACTGGACATGCACCTCTGATTCACAGCCCATTATACAAACACCCAAATCACCTGCTGCACCGGTCTTTCACAGACTTCAACGCATTAACTTGAGTGAAAGCTCCACTTGCTGCTGAGGCATGGAGGGTAGGAGATTTTTGTAGGACAGACAGAGACAGGACTGGAATGCTGATCTGATACTGCCTCATCTGGTTTATATGAAGATAAAAACTAAGGACGGAGCTCTAAGACACGTAGTTTCAACACTGCAGTGTTCAGTCGTGTCTGCTGCACTATTCTGCACCAGAGTTTGATGTTGCTGAAAAAGCCTGGGCAGCAGGTTTTAACCCCAAATGTGCCTGATTGGCTGCTGCCACCAGAAGGACAACATTCACCAACAAAAGCAGACCAGTCCTATCATACTGATACCAGATCTTTATCAGCCAATGTTCAWCTTTCACAAGGTCTCATATTACTCTAAAACTGTTCATGACATCAAATTAAGGAATGTCACACAGCTGCAGCAAGGACTGCAGGAAGATGTTTTCATGAATGGTTCAAGACTCTCAAATGTATGTTTTCTTGTTTTCCAGTACAATCAAAAACTGGATTGTGACTGGACAAAACTAAACACTGTGACAAACTTAATATATATTTAGCTTGTCCCAAAAAAATATAAACAGAAACTTTCAAATCAATATAAAGCTAAAAGGCACTAGCTGTAAATTTTCCAATATGCATGAAGTTAGAAAACATAATTGTTCCAGTTTGCACCTAAATTTTTTAGTCATAAGTAGTCTTGCTCATGTCTGACCTACAGTACGTTTTAAAAGATACACTGCATTTGTTAAGTTAGAGAGCTTATCAAAATTAAAGCATATATAGGTCATTAAAGTTTTAAAACTAGACAAAATTCTGCAAACATTTAATAAATACTTTTAATACTGCCTTTAACAAAATGACAGTGTTAAATTTTAGCTGAATATTAAATCTTAGTTTAACTGCATATATAAACGTTTGCTATATTTCAATAAAGTAACTTTTACAAGACCAAAAAATTCAATTTCTGTTAGGGTTCATACTGCTTAAAACTAATTATTTATATAATTTAAAAAAAAACAGACCATACAACTGCCGTCAAAAAGAGAAAGTTTGCTCAATAAACTACTAAACTTAAAATGCCAATACAATTTGAAAACAACAAGAAAATGAATAAATTCAAGATGAATCTAAATTCTATTTAATTAAACAAACTAAACTCGCAACAAGTTTATTTTAATCTAWGTTCAAGACTAAAGTATATGCAAATACGGGTTAAAATAGTTGCTGACTCAGACAGTGGGGCGTTGCTCGCAGCCTGACAGTGCTCATTTTTCAAGCACAGCAAACTCATCAATACATGTAATTTGAGGACAACATTATCCATCGCTCAGCATCTGACCTATGCTGTTCAACAGTCCTACACTATGAGGCCAATTAAAAGTCTACTTTTACTCATCAATGAGGAGCTGTTGTTTTATGATGCAGGACTGCCACACTGAAGGACAGATGGACCCGAGAATGCAGACCAACACAATGAGCTCAAACTGAAAGTAAAAGATTTAATTATTACAAATAACTCAAAACAACATGCATAATAACAGAACTGAAAAATACACAAAGGAGCACAGACAGAGGGCTTTAGAGGGCTGGGGCTGAYGAGGCAATTGATGACAGGTGAGACTAACGATCACAGGGAACAGGTGTGAGYGAGAGGGGCAGGACTGAGGARCAGAAAAGCTGAGAAATGATGAAACGGACAACATTAAACTGAAGAAGAGAAGTCACAAAATATCGAAAGAAAACTAAGATTGTAAATAAAAATAACAACATAATATCAACCAAAAAAACAGCAACTGAAATACTGAGATCCTGACTGGGACATTTACCTGGGTGAACAGAGGTTTATGCCTTTAACGGGTCATTTAAGTTAAAGGAAATGCTCGATTTAAAAAATAATTCTGGGATTCTTTAGAAAGCCTATAAACAAGTATCTTACCTGTTGTAGATAGCTCTTTGAACAGGGTTGGGCAATCCTGGTCCTCGAGGGCTGCAGCCCTGCATGTTTTACTATTTTCCCAGCTCCAACACAGCTGATTCAGTCATTGAATTACCTCTTCCAAGTTATGCAGAAGCCTGTTAATCACCCATCCATTCAAATCAGGTGTGCTGGAGCAGAGAAACAAGTAAAACATGCAGCACTGCAGCCCTCAATGCCCACCCCTATGTTGAAGAACCCCACTTTGGAAAAATATAGTTTATTTTCAGTTTAAGTAAATAAACAAATAGTTAACCCTTAAGGAGCTAGGACCAAAATGGACATCTCACTCAGTGACTGAACACACAGACTGAATTACCTCTTCAARTTCTGAATAAGCCTGTTAATCACCCATCAGGTGTGTTGGAGCAGAGAAACCTCTAACACAGTGGTTCCCAGCCCTGGCCCTCGAGGCCCACTGTCCTGCAGGCTTTAGTTGTTTCTCTGCTCTTCAGCAGGTCTTCAAATTCTTCAGAAGCCTGTTAATCACTCATTCATAGAAATCAGGTGGGTCAAAGCAGGGAAATGTCTTATGTACGATAGTGGGCCTCAAGGACCAGAATTGGACACCCCTGGTGTAAAGGTTTATTAGTGTATTTTTGAAATGCTATGTATTTTTTTGTAGATTTGAGTTGTTTTAAGACTGCAACAAYCCACTTTGTTTCTGACCCTGAACCAGCTATTAGTTCATCGACTTAATCAAATCTAATTTTACTTAAAAATTAAGTTAGTTGAAAAGTTATCTAGAACCGATTTTAATTAGCATAATACTTGCTAATAACCTTTTCATAGAAGCCCATTTCAGAATATTTAAGGTATTTTTCATGGCAGTGGTTTCCAGTGGGGGTCACCAGAGCACAAAGGGGGCCCATAACCTTGTCTGCTCCAAGGTAGTGAAAAAAATCATTTTATTGTTTATTTATATACAGGTGCTGGTCATAAAATTAGAATATCATGAAAAAGTAGATTTATTTCAGTAATTCCATTTAAAAAGTGAAACTTGTATATTATATTCATACATTACATACAAACTCATACATTTCAAATGTTTAKTTCGTTTAATTTTGATGATTACAAATGACAACAAATGAAAATCTCAAATTCAGCATATCAGAAAATTAGAATATTACTGAAGACCAATAAAAACAAAGGATTTATAAAAATGTTGGCCAACTGAAAAGTATGAACATGAAAAGTATGAGCATGTACAGCACTCAGTATTTAGTTGGGGCTCCTTTGGCCTGTATTACTGCAGCAATGYGGCGTGGCATGGAGTCGATCAGTCTGTGGCACTGCTCAGGTGTTATGATAGCCCAGGTTGCTCTAATAGTGGCTTTTAGCTCTTCTGAATTGTTGGGTCTGGTGTATTGCATCTTCTTCTTCACAATACCCCATAGATTTTCTATGGGGTKAAGGTCAGGAGAGTTTGCTGGCCAATTAAGAACAGGGATACCATGGTCCTTCAACCAGGTACTGGTAGCTTTGGCACTGTGTGCAGGTGCCAAGTCCTGTTGGAAAATGAAATCTGCATCTCCAAAAAGTTGGTCAGCAGCAGGAAGCATGAAGTGCTCTAAAACTTCCTGGTATGTGGCTGCGTTGACCCTGGACCTCAGAAAACACAATGGACCAACACCAGCAGATGACATGGCACCCCAAACCATCACTGACTGTGGAAACTTTACACTGGACTTCAAGCAACGTGGATGAAGTGCCTCTCTTCTTTTCCTCCAGACTCTGGGACCTTGATTTCCAAAGGAAATGCAAAATTTACTTTCATCAGAGAACATGACTTTGGACCACTCACCAGCAGTCCAGTCCTGTTTCTCTGTAGCCCAGGCRAGACGCTTCTGACGCTGTCTGTGGTTCAAGAGTGGCTTGACACAAGGAATGCAACAGCAGAAACCCATGTCTTTCATACGTCTGTGTGTGGTGGTTCTTGAAGCACTCACTCCAGCTGCAGTCCACTCTTTGTGAATYTCCCCCACATTTTTGAATGGGTTTTGTTTCACAATCCTCTCCAGGGTGCGGTTATCTCTCTTGCTTGTACATTTTTTTCGACCACATCTTTTCCTTCCCTTCGCCTCTCTATTAATGTGCTTGGACACAGAGCTCTGTGAACAGCCAGCCTCTTTAGCGATGACCTTTTGTGTCTTGCCCTCCTTGTGCAAGGTGTCGATGGTCGTCTTTTGGACAACTGTCAAGTCAGCAGTCTTCCCCATGATTGTGTAGCCTATAGAACTAGACTGAAAGACCATTTAAAGGCCTTTGCAGGTGGTTTGAGTTAATTAGCTGATTAGAGTGTGGTACCAGGTGCCATCCATTTTGAACCTTTTCACAAGATTCTAATTTTCTGATATGCTGAATTTGAGATTTTCATTTGTTGTCATTTGTAATCATCAAAATTAAACGAAATAAACATTTGAAATATATGAGTTTGTATGTAATGTAATAATAATGTAATGTAATATAATATACAAGTTTCACTTTTTAAATGGAATTACTGAAATAAATCTACTTTTTCATGATATTCTAATTTTATGACCAGCACCTGTATAATCAACAAAACAATTCATATTGCATAATTAAAACAATAACTCAGTCCTTCTTGTTTTTCCTTTTCCAAACAATTGTAACTACACACTTTATTCCTTTTTTATTTTGGCAAAAATATTATACATTTAAACATGTCTATGGGTGGGTGGGGGGCTTAGCTTTACTTGGAGTAAGAAAGTGGGGAATTGAGCAAAACAGGTTGGGAACCACTGCTGGAAAATCTAATCACTAACAACTTAAGTTATGACTTCTAAAGAAAGTCTTAAATGAATAAGAAAATTGAAAATACATGGCTTTTAACTCTAAAAAGCAACCCAAGGTCAATGATTAGATCCAGCTGATCCACAAGACAAACAATTTTCATGGTTTTAAAACCAAATAAGAACTTTGCCTCAAAAACAAAGCAATAAAAGCAGCATTGTGATTTTTCATGTGGTCCTTACGCATCTTCACAATGCAGGATAAACACTCAGAAAGACACTGAAGCAAACAAAGATCTAGTTTTTTTGTAAAGTGACAGAAATGTACTGGGAATTTCATGACTACTAAAAGAGCTCTGATGTTGAAAGTATCAGCCTTGTTGGGATGGATTTATGTGAAGTGAAGACCAAAATTAAAGACCAAAACAAATATCTGGTTTGGATTGACAAACAGATAAAACAGCCAGGTATCAGCGCACAGTCAGATGAACAGACACACAACGATTCAAACTGTGAGTTACAGCCTGCAGACTTTTAACCCCTTAAGAGTTGAAGACGTCAGAAAGGCAACAAAGAAAGATGAACAGAATCCCCCACCCCAGTGTTTAGATCTGCTCCAGAAACCAAGAATGGACGTGAGCCGGTGTTTAAAAAAGGAAGGAGAGATTAGAAGGGAGCTCTGAAGGGTGTGGGGGGGAGGGGTTTTTAAGCAGCACCGTTACGTAACTGAAATGAGATCCTCAAATATACACGTTCCGTCAAAGTTGGACTGCGTTAGCACCCTCAGCAGAACCTTCCCTCRGTCACACTGTTAGAGCTGCAGGATTTCTCCTCTCCAGCCTCGTCTTTCAGGTTTGCACAGACTGCACTCTCACACATGCATTATGCACACAGTCATCCCTGCACGAGCTTTCACTCCCCGACCCGTTAACAACAGATTAAAGGTTGATAAAGTCTGACTCTTGAAGAGCTCAAAGGTGAAGAGTACGATGAAAGTTGAATCAATGGCTTGTGTCAGTCATTGCAGACATGAGTGATGGCGTGTGTGTCTCTGGGATGACAACTCTGGCAAATTTCTGCRGACAGAACTCTAAGCAGGTGCTTCTAAGTCATCCCTCACCTTGCTCTGCCTTTTCTTCTTAAGGTTTTGCTAAAGTACACCCATTACACCCTCTTCTACTGCACCTTGTGCCCTGCCTTCTCTCTGTGGGTAAGTGAAAGCCATCCTGCTTTCTGTTCACAACACTGTCTCCACTGCATCAGCCTCAGACTGGTTTACAGCTAGCCTGGCACAGAGCAGACTCAAAGGGTTTCAGAGTTTCCAGAGACCAGTTTTGTCACAAATACACAATCTGAGGATGACTCATTTTCAATAATGAGTTTTGAGTGAAAGGCGACGAGCATCCAGAGGAATGCAGACCAGAGATTTAACGTTTACAACAAACCTCGCCAGTCGCTCAGCTCTGTCTGGTACTTCACAGTCAGACAGAAATCTGCAGGTTTCCCCTCAATTCCTCAAAAAAAAAAAACAAAAAAAACAGGGGAAACAAAGGGGAGAAAAAGAGCGGTTTGTTGCAGAGACAGGGTGGCTTACTGTCCCCAAGGAAGAGTAGTGAATACTGCAATGTGAAAACAAAGAAAGAGAAAGGGGGCACAAGACACAAGGAACAGAGGCACGGAGCGATAGAGTACTGCCTGATCCGGTGGTTCAGACAGGACGGTCAGTCAGCTGTCAGGAGGACAGCATGCAGAGGGAACCCGTCTCCTTGGATGAATGTACAGGACATGCATGTGTACACACAGTGGAAACACACTCAGGACCGTGTTTCCATGTGTGCCCTGGTACCCAGGACATAACATGACAGTTAAAGGGTGGGGGTCTTCTCAGCCATCCTGCCACCCCTCCCAACCCCAACCCTGGCTACTCTTCACCCCCCACCCCCAACCCCCACACCTGTGAATGGTTCCAGTACCTTTCGCTTTTTATCCCGTGAGCGACTCCTCTTTTTTAACCTCTCCTCCTCCTTCTCTTTCTCCTCCTTCTCCAACTGGGCTTCTAAATCCTTGTTCTTGCGGAGATGTTTGGCCGCTTGTGCCATGGTGTCGCTGGTGGCAGGGGTCTCAGCGGGGTTGACGGGTCCAGTTCTGTTAAGGGTGGTCTGCGGTGCGGCGGCGCAGGGACTTCTACCTGACAGGGGCCAACACTAGCGCTGACGCTGTGTGATCCTCTGTGGCCCTGCAGAGTCTGTGAGTGTGCTCACCCTCTGCCTTCTCCTCCTCCTCCTCCTCCTCCTCTTCCTCTTCAGCAGTGCAGTCACACACACACACACCGGCAGTCCTCAGCCGTCTGCTATGGGATGCTACTGCAGAGCAGCTCCCTCTCTCTCTCTCTCTCTCCCTCCCTTCCTCTCACTTCGAGGTTTGCACTCTCTCCCCCGTCTCACTTTCTGTATTTATTTATTTTTTTCTGCTGCTGCTTCCCTCTCCGGTCTCCCTCGTTCACTGTACTAAAGACGAGAGGAGAAGCAAGAAACGGTGAATAAGCAGGTTTGCCTTCTTTTACAGTTCTCCACATCTCTCTTCCCCTCATCGCTTACGGTACCGTGAAATGGCTTCGATCTTCCCGCCACCCTCCCCTTCAACAAAGATGGCAAAAGGATGAACTGACAGCTGAGAAATAGCTTGAGCAGCTTTAAATCAAAGTCAGCTCTCCTTCCTCACACTGCATTGATTTTGTTTCCTTTTCCCCGTATTTAATTTCCCAGTGTCTCATAGACCTGCTGTGTGTCCATCTGTGTAGGATTGCTGGGATCCCATCATCACCAGTCACACACACACTCACTCACTCTCCCTCACAGACTCGCGCACAAGGATACCAGAGGAAATAAAAAAATCTAAAACATGCATGAGAGGGGAAAGAGCTGCTACTCGTTTACTCTCCCCTTTTTGGCTCCTTCCTCCCTCGCTTCTCTTCAGGCGCTGCAGCAGACAGGACTGGTACCCGTGCAAGGATGTTGGTGCAGTGTGCATGTTTATGACAAAGAGAGAGGGGGACTGGGAGCAGGATTGGGTATTTATATGGGCATTCGTCAAGTCGTTTAAATCAATAAAACCTTTACTTTGTTCACCTCTTTATGATTCTTGTACCTCTATCAGCAAATCACCTGTTCTCAGTTTTACAAGCTAAATGTTTGTATTTTACTTGCAGAACAGTTTGTCTCTGGTAGTTTGGTTTGGATCACAGAAAAACAAGTGCATATAGGAGAAGAGGTGCTAATGGAGCCAGCACCTGTTTACTGGTATCACTCTGCCTCGCTTGCTCTCCCTCCCCTCCCTCTGTTCTCCTCCCTCTAAAACTGCTGGCACAGGCAAAAACAGAGATCCTTTAACATCTCTCTTTGCCTGGCTCACTATACATCACACATGTAGTTTACTTACACTCACACAAACACACATGTTTCAGTGTGCCACGTTACAYAAAGTAAAGCTGCTGACTTAGACTTGGACTTAGCTGGAATTGCATTTTTTTAAGTGTTCCCCATTCTTTTTAGTAGTTAATAAAATGCACACTGGTCTCAATGCAGATATCTTGCAGTAATTCTCCATCTTTTCTGATGACAATCAGAATCAGTTCTAAACTTTCGCCCCCCTATTTCTACTTTAGCTCATGCATTTCTCCTGCTTTATCACAGAGACTTCCCCTGATCAGATAGCCATCCTCTCTATACTGCAGCATACTAATAAATAGGAGGGGTGATATTGCTTTCTTGCTGCAATGCTTCCACACAAATCACTTGCTCATGTRGCCTGGCTTTAAACACAAACGCACACCCACAAATACCGACAGGTTGTCAGCTGTGCAGAAACAGATCCATCACAACACGGAACCTCAGGGGAATGTGTCAAAATGAATCACAGACAARAATCTGCTGAATATTTTTGTGGTGGGCTACAATAGTTTTGTTAACTCTCAAACTGTTTCACAACTGATCCTGACAGCAAAGCTGCAGTTTCACAAACCCTGTAGCATCACATGCAAACATTACTGTAAGACTTTTTTGAATCATTATCAATAAAAATAAATAAAGACAATCTGAGTATGACTGGATATTGGCTGACATGTGTCGAACCATTGCAATTATGGATGACAAAATATTTTTTGACTTTCTAAGCACCTGTAAGAACAGTCCCTGAGGTGGTCCTGCATGGAGCACAGGAGGACAGGTTGTGTGAACGTGGGGTGGGGTGTGGGTGGGTGTGTGTGTGTGTGTGTGGTGTGAACGTGGGGTGGGGTGTGTGTGTGTGTGTGGAGGGGGGGGGGCAGCTACTGCCCAAGCTCTTTCCATTGTAGAGCAGCGAATACATATTAATCGCTCTGCTGCGCCACGAAAAACAGTGGAAGGGACCTGACAGAGCCACCCGGGTAAACCGCCACACAAGCTCAGTACGGTGAAGAGACATAGGACTAGCAGCTCATTGAACACTTGGAAGCAAACTGTACGTAAGCTCAATGTGCAACACGACCAGTCACATACCTGTTCAACTGCTGCCAGAGTCTGTGACAAGTCTCGGCTTTGAGTTTGAACAGAAAGTGTTTGCAGGAGGCGAGCAGTGAAAAACATGACATGGACAGCCTACACATTTTGAAAAGTATGTACAGTTTTTCAAACAACATTCTCTCATTCTGAAGATGACTTTTTCAGGGAAGGCCTTGCAAATTTCAGCAAAACAATGCTAAACTGCACCATGGTTTCATAGCAGTAGTAGCCTGCAATGTAGAACTCCTACCAAGTGCAAACATGTGGGACAGCAACACAATGAAAAAAATCCAACAAAGGAAACTCAAATGAACAGCTAGAATCCAACAACAGACAAGAATGGGACAATAATCCCCTCCAAAAACTACAGTGGTGAGCAAGGGTTGGTCTAAACTTTGAGATGTGTTGCTGCCGTCAAATCCAAAACATTCTTTTAAAATAAAAAAATTACAAAACTACTTAGTTTCAACATTAGATATGTTTACTGCATTCCATTGTGAATATAATTGTGATTTGCAAATCATAGCATTCTGTTTGTATTTACATTTTGCACTATTTTTACAGAATTGTGTTTAAAAGTCAGAAATAAAAAAAATCATAGTGGTAGTGGTGGGGTATTCATCCTTTGGGTGAAAATTCATTTTCATCACTCTCATCCCATAAATGAAGACAACGTGCTACATTTTGGCCAGCTTCAACACCGGGATGGGTTTGGAAAACACACACACACACACACACACACACACACACACACACACACAC
>NW_013952516.1:153472-155773 GCF_001266775.1 Austrofundulus limnaeus | reverse complement strand
CACACACACACACACACACACACACACACACACACACACACACACACACACACAAACCTTCTTGGCATAAAGACTGTGTTCAGTATCAAATCTGTTCATACATGCCCCTCTCTGCCCAAACATAAAAGTTACAGAAACCACAAAATCCTAATTTAAACCATGCATATTTTACTTGAAATATCCCTGAAAGAACACAAACAGAGACAGCTACAACTATTGCAATCATACTAAAATAAAAATAAATAAATAAACTTTTGTAGCCAAAAAGCAACTTTTTTTACTATTTGCTGACACAAAGGTGGTGTGGTCAGACCCAGAGTGCAGACACACAAGGACTCAAGAGGATAAAACAAAATACTTCAAAAGAAAATAAAACAAAGTGCTGACTTGGCAACAAAAACTTGCAATAAAAGGAGAAGCATGGAGGAACGAGTAGAAAGACAGGATATCATTGAGCCAAAAGACAAATGTGTGGTCTGCTAAGGTGGATATGGAAGGAGACTGACTGACAATAGGCTGAGGAGGTATGGAAGGCAGCTGAGCTAAATGGGCGTGGCAACAGCTGTGACTGATTGAGGGATCCTGACATTTGAAATATAGTCCTTTTTCCAAACTTGCAGGTTGAAGATTTAGAAACCAGATCATGAAAATGGAAAGTTTCATTCTGATAAAATAAATGAACTTTGCCAGTTTGTAACTTGCATTATTTACAGATTATGTATAAAGTGAGGCATTATTTTTATTTTGTGCTCTAACATCATGTCCCACACACATTGTTCAACCCAATTCATGTCTCAGCACATTTGTTGGGATCGCCTCTCTTAAAATCAGAGTTACTCATGATGAGAGAAGAGCTTTGACCACTTTGCTTTAGTTCTATTAAGACACCGGCAGCAGCAGTAGATTATACAGAGAGACACCCAGCTGTTCTTTTTACAGCGCTGCTCATGTTGAATCCACCTCTACATTTGTAACAGAGACAGTCTCCAGTGTGTTTGCTGGCACAGCTCCACAGCCTACAGTGAAGTACAGTATTCTGCAAGCCTGAGCCATCCTCTGCACCATCAGCTGAGGCTCGCAGCAGAGATTTTAGCTGTAGTGTTAGTCACCATCAGCCAAAAATAATGTGAGGGGATGAACAGAAGCCATTGCTGCATTTGTGCAACAGTATGAGCAGACACCATGGGCAAACTCCTCATTTAAAGTGGATCAATGCTCAGTTGCTCTGTGTTTGTCTGTGAGAAACTGATTACAGTTAAAAGGTCTAAATAAATGTAAGAGGTAAGAACAGAAGCCAGGTTGCACCCCCTATTGATTAATATTAAGTACTGCACTCAAAACAGGAGACATTTAGTGTGGTTATTTAAAATAATAATAATCATATTTTTGTGTTTTCTTCATTTAGAGGTTTTAATAAATAAACTCATTCTACAGTTCAAGGGAATGAGCTTTAGTAAAATCCTAAAAAGTTACCATTTGTTGAAGTAAAAAAACAAGTATGGCTGAGCCCAGAGCAATATGAAACTGATTATTCCATGGATCATCTCGCCCCCTGTGGAGGACAATAATGTGAGGACGAGTACACACRCAGCAGAGCTCAAAGCTGCACTGCAGCACGCCACCGATTCAGAGCAGCACCACAGGCCGATACATCGTGCAAATACAGCAACAACTCTGTAGAAAGAGCAGCAACATTCAATTGTTGTTTATGCATTCATCACAAATCCTTGTGAATTAGAAGAAAACAAAAACTTCCTACTATTCTGAAAGATGTGTGTCTTTTGGTAAAGTAATGGAAAACAAGTAATAGCTTGTATGCCCATTGCTATTTTCATGAGAGGTCATGGATCTTACATATTAGATTTTTAATGTTTCTGAGCAGTGATATAATACATTTGCAATTACATAGAAGAACAACTGTTAATGTTTCATTAGCAATAACACAAATAAGATACAAATCAACAAGACAATCAATAAATAATCAAAACGAATAATAATTACTGTTATTTATTAAAGGTAAAATAGTCAATGTAGAATTTGTTGTTAACAGTTTTATCTTTTTGCAGGAATTTCCCCAATGTAGGAGCAGAAAGTTGTCAAAAAACAACCACAAAACTTAGTCCCCGAAAAATAATACTGTTATAATTAAATGTCTTTCAATCTATTAAAATTCAAGTGATATTTGGTTTCTGTGTGTGTTGATCAGTTTCAGGGAACATTTTGCTGCTCTGGTATTTGCTTTGAAGGTTACACACACACACACACACACACACACACACACACACACACACACACACACAC
>NW_013952516.1:148509-153453 GCF_001266775.1 Austrofundulus limnaeus | reverse complement strand
ACACACACACACACACACACACACACACACACACACACACACGTTTGTTCATCTGTCCTCATGGGGACTTTACATTGACTTTTATTTATTTACAGGTCATTTACAGTATATAGTCTAACCCTGACCCCTTACATTAAGCCTAAACTCACAGCTACATACCTGACCTTAAATCTAACCTAAACTCAATTCACACTCTAGTCCTAAACTGAACCCGACCCACCAATGGTATCTACCCCAATGCGGGCTGAGTTTTTGTTCCCATAAGGAACAGTGTACCTACCAAGCTGTGTGTATCAGGAAAATGGTCAAAAATCATCCCCACCAGACAGCAAAAACATGTACACATGTCTATCCTTGTGGGACTTTGCATTTGCATCTAACCATAACCCTGAACTTAACACCACATCCCAAAACTGCATTTGAACGTATGGGGCCCRGGCTTTGGGCCTCATAAACAGCAGTGGGTTCTCACAAGTTAGTATATTTTGGAAAAAATAGACCTTACAAGGTAGCAAATGCAACAACACACACACCCTGGAGCTGCACCAGAGACGAACGGCACTGATCAGGAAAGCCATATGGCAGGTGACAAAGCAGGGCAGGCTTCTTGTCCACACTGCGCCATGGATCAGGCATTCTGCCACCTCATTTGAAGAACTCATCTGACTGAACCATGTGTCTGGGAGAAGTGTGGAGTTTGAAGCAAACATGCTGTGAGGGATGGTAGTGCTGCAGCATCATCTACATGCCAGCGTGGAGAGAAATCCAGAGTAACATACATCACCACCACACCTGCAGGGAAAGATGAAAGCCTTGGGTTGACTGGTAATAACAGAAAAAGAGTGATAAAGAAAAGATTTCATGACACCATTTTACAGAGGGAATCTCTTGATCCAAGTTAAAAACTCTTAAAAAAGTGGTTGAACTTTTAAAATGTTTTTTTCTTCTTTAAATATTTTTATTTGCTGACTAAAGTTTGAGATGTAAACAGAATCACAGTGTGTGGTTCTCAGAAGGCTGATGGATTTTTATGTACTGCTGCCATCTAGTGGTGTTAATGTGCACCTGAACTCTGAATCATCATATCTGAAGCTTTTTATTAAACCAGCTGATGTCTTTAAGCATCTCTGATTTATAGTAATGGATTAAAACCAAACATTTGATTTTTAGTTTATTTGTCAAGAACATAATTAACAAATAATAAATAATGCTGTAATGTGCCAGAATTAACCAAAAGGCTGCTTTTTAATCAGTTGCCCAATACCCTCAGACTGTGCTCCCCTTCTTCACTTCTCGGTATTTTCAGTAGAATTTTCTGCTGATTTAATGTTTTGCTTGAACTCAAACAGGGAAGGAAAAACAATCTTAATTAGGATATCAGTGTTTTCACAGTAAATGTGTATCATTTTATTGCTCAAGTTTTCATTTAAAAAAATAATTATTTCAAACATATTAAAATTGCTTTAGATACATTCACAAAATTTAGTTAACGCAGCTAAAACAAACACAAAGTTTTCTCTTATAAATGGACAGTTTTAATAGGAAAATGCATATTTTAAAAAGCAAATAAAACATTATTCATATCACTGTGATATCAGGCTCACACTGAGCATGTTTTTTTAATTACGTAAGAGAATACAAACAGCTGCATTTAGTGGGCGAGAAAGATAAAAACACTCAGTAATAAGTGCAGCAAAGAGAAAATTTAGAGGAGTAAAGGAAATTGAACAGGAAGTGCAAATGGGGAGGAGACCGGAGGTGTGTCCCCCCCTGCGATTGAGACCTGTCCCCCTGGGTGTCATTCCCCACCTCTCATTTTTCCTYCTGTCAATCCTAATCTCCTCTTGGACCAACAAATGTCTACATGTGTGTATTTGTCTTACAGAGACTCACAACACATTTTCTCTTCTTGGCCTTTTTAATTAAAAAAMGGTATGTTACATTTTTTGTCTTCACAAGTAGTGAATGAACAAGATCAACTACTTTCTTCTGATGTTTTCTGAAGACCAGTCAGCAAGTATTGGAACTATTTTTTCCAGTTTGTTCTCAGTTTGTTTGCGTTAAAGACAAATAAAAGAGCAGCTGGTGATTTTTGTTTCAACCCCTGAAACCTCAGGAAACAATAAAACCTCTCATAGAAAAGTTGATGTAATTACTGGTTATCTTTRACAAGAAGCAATCAAACTAAAAAATATAATAATAATAATAAAAAAATTAAAAAAGACAGCGACTCTCTTGGTGACATCCAGTTCTTCCACTTATTCCCAATCTGTTCATTTRGATGTACTCCCCGCCTCCTCCCACCTGTCTCCTTTTCTTCCTTTCTAATCAGGCGTCCCTGCCAATCACTTTGATTGCCATGACAACATTTTATGCGACGCACCCCCTCCAAACATTGCCCCCGCTGCCACCACCCACCCCTATAAACAAAAACAAAACAAAACAAAAAAAACGAATCTGAATTCCGACAGCTCAGGATTGATGAGGGGGAGTGCTGTCAAAGGCCAGAAATTAGATTAGGACTGAAGCAAACACACACATACACACACGCACGTACACACACGCACATCACAGCTCCAAGGCAGCAGGTGCTTTTGGTTAAACCTTAATTACATGATCTCTGATTTCTCTAATTGATATGGTAATGACTATGTAATTAATGCAAAAGCAGAAATACCAGTAGCTCCCTTAATGAATGGATTTATTTGATTAGATATCCTCCTGCATATTTATGCAGGCTGGTTTACAGCAAGCAATAGAAAAAGGTTGTTTGGGTTTGTTGTTAGTGTTTCTGCTGTCATGCCAAAACTACACCTCCTACAAGATCAAAAACAAACAAATATAAATATAAATTGCAAAATGCTTAAAACTGACCATTATGATGGAGGAAGCTCAGCTAAATTAGCTTTATTTAATTCTTTTACATAGAGCAAAACTAAATAATAATATTAATAAAGCGCTCTATAAGTTCAGTCCATTTACCATATTAATTATTATAAAAAATCAAAACTAAACACCCTGAACTTTTAAAGGTACAGTAGGTGGCACTATTGTGCTGCCTGTAGATGTTATGAAAGAAGTTCATTCTGTCAACAGTGGTTATTAMAAATAAATCCTTAAGAAGAGGAATTACCATAAATCTGAATGTGTTATGGATTTTAAAAAGTGAACTCCCGTCTTTATGTAGGACAGAAGGAAAAGCTGACCCTTCATGATTTCACTATGTGTGTAAAGGCTCAGCTRGTTCTGGGGTCTTTCTGTCCTGCTCCAAAGTCAGGAGGACACCAGACATTCAAAGAAAGACTACAACAGGAGAAGACATTTGTTGGAGCAGATAAGAAGCTTTTTCTCCTGCTTGAAAAAAAAAAACTTAGCCACGCATGTTCAAGAACCAGACAAGCTTTCTTGCTTCTTTTTAAGTGGTCTGAATTCGTAGTTTTACAACTTTTTTGAAACTCTGTCAGACATTTTTCATAATTTTTTCTGTTTTTATTCATTTTCATTTCAGTTTGACCAAATAAGCCTGTKGTGACAGTTGAGCGGATAAAAGGACAAAATGTCAGATAAATAAAAAACAAAATAAAACCCATTAAAAACCAAAAACAGAACTTAAAAGATGCATCTTTTTTCAGTTGATCATCATGTTTTTTTTATTAATAATTTTTGGAGCTAAAATGCTGTTTAAAAATTATTGGACTGTAATATTAGTAATAAACCTTATTTCAACAAAAATATTGAAACAAATTATGCCTTTGTGGAAGGCTGAAGGTGACAACATCTCTGAAGACCTTATTAAAAATAAAGAAAAAATATATTTGACAAACATCTAAAATGTTACATCTGATTCTGTGGCAACAAAATCTAAAGAAATGAGAGATTTTGTCTGCACAGCTTTAACTCTTCATGAATAAAATGTGGTGCAAGCTGATAGTGAAGGTGTGAAGAGCTGTTACTTCTTCAAATTCATAACTTCCCAACAAAGCAACTCAAACTTTTTCTCTTGTCCATTTCTTTATTTGTAGCAGTCGTGTTTTTTTTATTCTGTTGAAAAGAAATGGTCAAACATCTATTTCAAAAGTGTTTCTCAAAAAAAAAAAACTACAATCAAAGTGTCATCTCTTTAAAAAAGTTTGCTGATTTGCTGATTTCCTTTTTTRAACTAACATGTCAGAAAGTTAATTCTGATCTAGATGTTTCACCTGCCAAGTTTCAAAGCTAAATGTGTGTAAATATGACTCATAATTAGTGCATAAATGACGTAAAAATGCAGTGACTCTTTCCTCCGGTCTGTTGCATTCCTCTAAAATTCCTTTTTGCTGCATGTCTCGTTTTGGGAGACATTAAACAGTTTGTAGAGGCAAACAGAAGAGGAGCTGGTAATGAATGGTTGCGCGTTAGTTGGTTAACTAACTTACCTCTGAATAATGTGTTTCTTACGGGGCCACTCGGGCCACGGTTGATGGATGGCCTTACAGAAGCCGGGTCAATTAGCCAGGCTGGATTTGCCTTCATGTGGGCTGCAGACAGAACTGGGAGAGCTCCAACCTTTGTCACATGGCCTGGCTGTAATTAATCACCAGCGAGAGGCCTTCTCACCTCACGCAGACGTGCACACAAACAGCCAATACTCACGTTTGGACCAAATTACATCTCCACTCCTCTAATCTGGCTAATTGTCAATATTGTACTCCTTAGAGGAGGAGAACGAAGCTGATATAAAAGGCTTCCCTGCAAACGAACAGATCTATCCTTCTGTGGCCTACTTCAGTCATACTGTGGCTCATTTAACAAACTCATGTTTACTCATCCTTTAACAAGGGTGAAATAAAACAGAAGGGGAGAGGGAAAGTGAAAATGTGAAAAAAAAAACAGCAGAAATTGCTCTTTGTGTGAATTTAAACTTTATGCAGCAGTTGATYGATGAGTCTTTAGCAATAAGCAATG
>NW_013952516.1:145899-148064 GCF_001266775.1 Austrofundulus limnaeus | reverse complement strand
TCATGGGGCAGCTCTGTGTCTCTTCCATCTGCCACCCCACTCTAGTGACACCCAAGGGAATGGCAGAGAAAGGGGTGGGGAATTCATTTTAGGGGGCCAAAAAAAAAAAAAGAATCAGGGTCCATCAGTCTAATGGGCAGCGATTCTGGTTCCTCTGATGGGCCGGGAGGAAAAGGACACTGGCTGGGTGTGTGGATCTACCAATCTGTTTGACAAAACAGTGGGCCACCCTTGTCAAGCTCTGCTTTAGTCTGCCTAATAAGACACGCACACCCCTGATTATCCCTCAAATGAGAAAGGGGTGCACTGTATTTTGCACACACACGCACAGACGTCACACACACCCGGGGCTAATGTCAGCCTAATGCATGGCCATGCTGTGGCCACAGGGCTAATTGGGTATATAAACACAAACACATCCCTTGAGAGAAACGAAAGGGGAAAAAAGGTGTATTTTGTGCTCCTTCCCATTGTGAGAAACTCAAGACTTGAGCTGAAACAGGAAGCTCATCGTCTTTTTATCGATGATGAAAGATGACAGGGTTTCGTTCCCATGTGCCCATCAGCAGCTGGATGCTCTGATGTGGATGCGGGCTGACTCGGCGGCAGGTGGCACATCGTGCTGTCTTTATTCAAACTCTGATCAGAAAACGGTGAACTGCGCCGCTGCACTTGAGGTAACGGCAACAACGAAACAGTCGTGAGGAAGAGGCGAGCATATGGCTCCTGCAGCACGGGCAGAAGGAGCACTCAGCAAGATAAATGCTGAGGTGTTGGCAACAGGGATGACTTTAACTTGTCAAATTAGCAACATATCAAAGGAAAGGGGGGAGAGACGAGGAGGAAGAGGCAGGCGCCAAGTGAGTGGCTTCCTGTCGAGGTCAGATCACAGACATGTTGAATGTTTCAAGTGTCTTTCATTGTCACTGCTAAAATACAGTTTGCCTATTTTATATATCAAATAATCACACTCACGTAGACATGAATCCACTGGGTGCTACCCCCCCCCCCCCCCCAGCTTTGAGGGCTATGTTAATGAAACAGTTGCTGTTTCCTGGCATAACATTAATTACCCGATCAAAATAGAGTGGGTAATTAACTGCCCTTTTTTAGCACTGCTAATTACATTACCAGGGAAGGACCGTTTTAAGGGAGCAAAAGAGAGAAAGAAAAGAAGGAGTGAAGCAATGGCAAACAAAGAGAGAAAAACAAGGTAAAGCACAAGCTTCTGTGTGTGTGTGGGGGGGGGGTGTTTTTTAAGTGAGAGGAAGGGGCTGCATTGGAGAGAGACTCATGTGGTTCTCACTTGGGCCCCCAGAGGCTTGGTCCTCGGAGAGAAGCAGGCTTATTGGAGAGGAGAAAGATGCTGGGGGGGGGGGGGGGTGTTTATCTTGACATGCTCTACTCAGTCTTTAACGCTCGCATCACAATTAAGATGCTGCGGCTCATCAGCTATGTATACAAAACAGTGTAACAAGCTGCACGAGCACACAGGTGATGGGCACAGTCAAAAATAGATCCAGCACAGCCTCAGATGGGGAGGCTCGCAGAAAAATCTCATCGTTCAGAACATCATATGTTAGCGTGTGAAACGTCGTGGAGTTAAGACATATTTTGGAAACAGACAGAATTTACACATTTTCAGCAAATATCATTCTGTTAGTGCAAAGAAAATGTGTTCACACCAAGTCTTAGGTCAACCTCCGTAGAGGTGATTGAGTTGTAGCCAGTTTTTTGTTTTTACCCCTCCTGCTGACTGTGGGTTAAAACTTCACATGGTCTGAGGCCTTGAGCCAAGGGCAGCAGGAAGGCTGTGGCAGCCATCAAGAATCAGGTAATCTGTTCTACATCCAATGATTACTTTCTTCAAGTTTCACTAACATTTATCCAGCGGTTCATGAGATATTTCGCTAACAGACAGACACACRAACACAAATAAAAGCCTTTTTCAGCAATGGAGGATAATTATGTTTTTTGCACACTATTAAAAACATAACTTTCTAAAAGCTGCAACAACTTCAACTGGGACCACGTTCCTTMTTTTTCTTGCTTATTTGTTTTATTTGGAGCACAAAATATAATTACACCTTGAAATTTACAAACCACATTTGCACCGTTTTTGTATCAATCCAAAGAAAGATTTCTCAAGAAACATAATAATGCAT
>NW_013952516.1:137656-145537 GCF_001266775.1 Austrofundulus limnaeus | reverse complement strand
TAATTGGGCTAACTAATATTTTTCTTCATACAAGAAAAATAACCTATAACTGTGGCCAGAACACATATATTTCATGTAGCAACAAACTGTAGTGATGACATTTATTTAAAAAAATCTTCACAAAAAAGTCCATTACTAGGTTTCATTTATCAAACTAACTGGCAATTGCTGAGATAAATAATTTCATTAACTGTTGGAAAAAAGACCACTTTATAAAAAACACGTTTATATTTTTTTATCTAAGCTATCTATAATAAGTTAAATTGCTCATTCTTAAATAAAGCAGTGTATGAAATCCTTTTAGAAATAACCCATGAAGCAAAATAAAAACAAAAAAAATCAGCTTTCTTGAAAAAACCATAGCGATTAAATAAAAATGATAACAGTCCCTTTTTTACCTGGAATGTAAATTGCCTTCAAAAATTCTACTACAAAAAATAATGACAACTCTTCCTAGCACACAGTGTACACACATGCCATTTAGGTGTCCGCACACTGAGAAAAACACACACCCTGCTTCTGAGAGCTGCAATGTTTGTTTCAACAGCACATCTTGTGTCGGACAAAAATGTCTGAAATCTGCATGTGATGATGGGTCAGAGGTCAATGCAGATCCTTTGGAATCTTGAGGTGAAATTGAAAGCAGTGTTTCTCCGTTTCCTGGTGGAATCTTCATCATAAAGAAAGTTGGCTGTTTGTTGTCAAAAGGAAGTTTGTCTGCAGTTGTGGCTGAAGGGTTTTCCTCAGGAGTAGACTTCTGCTCTTTGGACATTTTCATACTGTTCATCCAGCTGAATGCAAAAAAAAGGGACTAAGAAAAAGACGGAGGGTGATCAGGGAGGAAAGTTATAGTTGTCAGTTTTTCCTTCTCCCTGCCCCGTCAGTGCCACACGAGGGGAGACTATAAGTGAAGCAGTGGTTCTGGGGTAGATTGGGGTGGGTGCTTTGCTACATCGGGTGAACAACCAGGCTCGTCATTGCTGGAGAGAAAAACATATACAAAAGTCTATGATTCTAATTAGTCAGGTTGGTTCATTGTAACATCCAGCAAGTCTGGTCTGTGTTGTTCAGTCATAGCTTTGGAGTTTGTTAGTACTGGAGGGGGGRTTAGACTGCATTTGTGAGTTCAGACAGCGGGGTCAGATAGTGAGTTGGATGACTACCTCTGAAGCTGCTCCCCCCTGAGGCGGGGCAGGCAGGGGAAGGAGAGCCTTGGGGCCTGAGGACGGGAGCAAAAGCACTCTTCTGTTTAGCAGCAGAAGGGAAAGAGGAGAAAGGTAAGAGAGACGATGAAGAGCTGGAGCTTCCTGGTATGGTGGGGCTGGAGGGCATTACTGTGAAACAGAACAGCAACAATCAGCTTAAACAGGCTTAAAAGAAATCTAACAAATCAAATTTATCATAAGAGCATCTTACTGTAGGGTGAGCTTGTGGGGGAGGCACTGCTGAAACCTGGAGACCCAGGAACTCCAAGACTAGCCATGGGAACTGTTCCGTAGCCTCCGGTCATTCCAGCGGCGCCACCATAACTCGACTGCTGGGGRGTGGAAGCTGATGGGTAGCCTCTTGGAGACAAACTGCTGGAGTTACGGATGTAACCTGAAGGGAACATTGACGTTTTGGTTAAGTTCCGAGTCTTATTAATGACAAAAACAAAAGAAAGCGATAGCTTCCTGCTCACCTTGGCTGCTCTGTCCTGGCTCTCCGATGCTAACACCTAACTGYGAAGGATAGGAGCCCAGACCCATGACGCTGCCGTGAGCCGGTGAGCTGGGCAGCGCCTGCAGCTGACTGTGAGGGCGGGGGACGCTATAGAGGGCCTCAGCGATGTCAGCGGCACGCTTTAGCAGCATGTCCTACAGAAAATCAAATTAAACGGAAAAACAAAATGGTCAGTCTCGTAGCTGCAGATAAGCTGACAGGATGCTAATRCTGTTGTTGCCAATGAACACTAATTAATCTGTAAAACTTGAAAACAAGTGAGCCACAGCCTATTCATCCATTTGATACATATACAGGTCTCCTGAGAATCGTTTCACTCATCCCGGTGTATTCAGGTGTTCTTATATCATCTGTGAACTAGTGCCAAAGTGTTAGCTGCTGCCACAAACAAAAATGTGATGCAACATTTCCAACTTGTTAYATATAATGAGCTTTGTTCCTGACAACAGAGTCACATGGAACCACTAATGGCAGGTATTTACAAAACAAAGCCAACTCACTCTATAGAAAATAATCTGCAAAATGTTCATCAGTAATGTAACTTTGAAGTAAAACAGCAAACAAATCTCTAAACATTTCTAATATCTTTATGTTCTGTTTTAAATTTTGGGGAAATGTGTTTTTAATTACCTGATTACTGTGTGGATTCCCATACAGAGCCTCCACCAGATCTGCTGCTCTTTTTAGGAGAATCTCCTACAAAGAAATTAATTAGGGTTAAATTCACTATTCCTTGAAAACAGAGCAAAACAATTTTCTTTTTTGAAGAGCCTCACCTTGGCTAGTTTCTCTGGGTCACCGGGATGTCGGGGAATTACCTTCTGAAGACGCTGAAAACCGTAGTCTATAGTCGGCTCATTAAGTGCTACAAAATAATAGCATGTACAATTTTAGCGAAAATTCATGCAGACRTTATATCTGCAATGCCTCTGATTGTTGAAACTATTGACAGGAAGAGAGCAGAGCTGCAGTTAACTACCTGTGTAGATGAAGCGTCCGGGYGCTCCCTTGCAGAACTGCTTTGATTTGTAAGACAGAGTGACCTCCACGACCCCGGGGATGTGTCGAGGAGGTGTCTGCACACGGATAGCGTGGGGAGTGATCAGCTGAGAACGAAGYWCAGAAACTGTGTTACAAATAAGCCATTTAAATATTTAGGCTAAGACAACACCATGGAAAGATTAAATAGTTAGGACTGCCCATAAATCATCCAAATAATGAGACAAGCCATATGCTGTGCATTTCATTTCATAATATGTACCATCATTAGCGAGATGTTTTGAAGACAACTCCTACCTCACTCCAGACTAGCATGCTTCCAAACACCACCTGCAGCCCGTCAAAAAAGTTCTCCCCGATGACTATGACCATGGCCCCACCGGTGGTCCAACCTTCACTGGGACTGATGGCTTTGATGCACGGGGTAGCTAATAAAAGAATGATATGCATAATTTACTCAATGCAGGATCAGTATAATTTTAAAAAGAGGATAGAGCATGCATACATGTGTGAAGAAACTATTTCAAAAATGCTCTTCAATAAAGTTTTCATTCAGAATTGTTGAAAAGGGAATTTTAAAGCTGAAATACAGGCTTTTTTGCCACTTCAGGTGGTCCTCTTTGGGGGGGTGTGTGAGCAGCCCTTCCGGCCCGGGTGTCTCTGGGGCTGCACGCTTTGGGTCCCTCTCGGGGTCTTTGGCRCTGGTCTCCCTTATGTCGGCTTTCGGCTTTGCGGGTCGGGTCTGTGGTCCCCCACAGTCACTTTGAAACATTCCATTGGAGAGAKCCATRCATGCTCACAACCGCACACAAACAGGTGTTTACATCCTGGGTCTTCTATTCGGACACTGACTGAATGGTATGTGCATATGTGTATGTATAGATATATGTGTGTGTGTATATATATACACTGTATATATATATATATATATATATGAAAGTGTATGGATATGTAGGTATGGGTATGTTTATGTGTATATGCATAAATTTATATATGTATATGGGTATGGTTTTCAGCAAGGCTATAGTCATTATAATTATATAGATATGCATTTTTGTTGCTGTGGTTTTGTTATCTTTGTTTTTGTAGGTGTGGAGCCAAGATGTCGGGTGTGCTGTCTTGTGTTTTCTCAACATATATTTCACATATCTTCTAATCTCTCTTTCACTCTTTCTCATTACATTTCACTTTTTTCTTTCTCCTTTTTCTCCTATTAAAAAAAGCCACTGATGATGAAGAAGCTAAGATACTAATATTCAGAAATTCAGTTCTGCTCTCTACTGAAGTGGCTGAAATACAGTCTTAAATGTGTTGACTTTAGGTTCATTCTATGTAAGATTTCTTGAGAAAAGTTGTTTGGAAAAAAAAACTTTAAAACAGTGCAAACGCATTGAACAAAAAATAAAACTCCTGTAAAACCCTGTAGTTTATTCGTTGTAAGTGACGCACAGATAACATTTGGGAAAATGTGTAAAAGCACAAACATGAMCAGTTGTAACTCAAATGTACTTAAGCACCAAAGAACAGGAAATTCTTGAATATTTAACAGCACCRAACCACCAGCTGTTATCATCATTTCTTGTTTTAGGAGCCAACTGGATCATACGATCCATAACCATAAACTCACTTSACAAAATTGTATAAGTTTGACATTTTTTTAGTGATCAGATGAACCCCTRATGCTCTAAATGCAGCTGATTTAGATGAGTGGCTGAAAAGCTTAAGTGTTTTTGATAAAGGAGGAAAATGTGAAACTACCACAGCATGTATCGTCATCACAATATCCAACATGATCACAATTGATGCAATAAAACAAATCATCTGGTAAAAGAGGTGTTGTATTTCAGCAGGACTGTAGTACCGTATTCCATGGTATTCTCCACAGACTCGCCTGGCTCCAGCCTGCGAGCTCTCCGGCCRTGTTTGGAGTTGTTGTGGACAAACATGTTGTCGGACACGGCTAAGACRTGTCCGTCTACGCTCACCGTGCTGGACAGGACCACCTGAGCGAGAGAACGAGAAGAAGAAGAGACGTGAGGAAAACGTAGCGTACTTCAGGCTGTGAGTCAAAATCTTGGGTTATAACAATCAAATCCCTGAGCAACAATTTGTTTTATGGGTTCAGGTGATGGTCATTTTTCTTAATAGGTAATGTGACATGTCTGGGATTTCCACGGTATGTCTGCATTCTGGGAGGTGACACCACTCYCACAGCCCTCCACTCCTCCAGCAGGTCTCCATATGGCCTCTTGCCTAACTTTTTGATTCATACAGCATGCAGCGGGCTCGTCGTTGTCTCCTCCTAATCCCTCAATGACAACAAACATATGGACTAAATCTCCCATTTGAGCTGGCCGTTAAAGTAGTGGATGATATATGGCAACAATAATTTGATTTTCTGGCTGCAGCATGTGTGTGTGCCGCTGCTCACATCTGCCTCTCGTGGATGACACCCATGAATCAGGAGAGGTTATTAGTGAGGGTTTTTTTTTTGTTAGAATATTTGTTTCTAAAAGCAATAAGAAGCTTTTCTTATGTGTGCACTATTTGGAATTTGAATGATGTAGAGCAGTAAGTAAATGTTCYATACCGTGGTAAAAACAAGACAAAAACTTTTCAGGTGAAGGAGAAAAGAGAAAAGAAAGAGGAGCGATCACATATGTTCTATAGGTGGTGGGGAAAAAAGGTGGAAGCCAAAGGAAAATAACTGTAAATTATCGATCAAGCAGAGAACTCCTGCCCAGCTCTGATCACCTTTTAACCCAAGGATGAGAGTCTTTGAGCGCCCGTGTGCTCATAATTTCTCAGCATGTGTCACACCACAGGAGTTAAACCAAACATGGAGGGAGACAGGGAAGGAGCGGGGGGGGGGTCACCAAGCCGGTGAGGGGACAGACAGGGTTTGCTGGGCGAAGGAGAATGCCAGACAGAGGCCGCTGGTGCTGAAAGACGGCAGAGGAAGTGAGCTCKGAGTGTCCCCTGTGACCACTTCCTGGGTCACGGAGCACGACCTTCTCCATCTGGAGCCAATCACTCAATCCTTGACAACTTCCTGAAACACCTCAACCTATTTCCTGCACCCCCACAACCGTCTCCCACATATCTAACTCTGTTTTTTTTTTTTTTCGTTTGTCTTTCCATCGCTCTAGCTCCTTATTGATTTCTAACTTTCCCCTTTAACTCCTTCCTCCAAGCACGTCTTTGGTTTCCAAAGCTTCACCATGAGGAAGTTTGTACTTTAAACACAGGATTGAAACAGAATGGATGTGTTTTAATGAAACAAATGAATATGAAGATGCCTGCTTTGACATTTTTCTACATGCTGAATTGTTCTGTACCTGGAATCTCCTCATATCCCTTGGGTTTCCTGCCGTCTTCAGACAATTCTGGTTACATTTCAGAAAGAACTTCAAGAAAAACCTGCAAAGGTAAACAAAGGGACATGTATTTTTTACATCAGCAGCTGAGAAACTGCATGAAAGACTCCTGTATGTTGTTAACTACACCCTGAAACACTCTAGCCGTCAAAAGGAAACATTCTTTTTCACCGACAGTTCCTGTGTGAGTGTGCGTGCATGATCACAGCTCTGACATCAGTCCCAGCTGTTTAGTTAAAAGTCACTGTTATCCCACTTTAAATCAAGTAATGAGATTTTGAAGCACAGTCCAGAGGAAAAGAGCTGCTGKGCTTTGAGAGTGAAACAGAGACGGTGATGTATGCCTCAGACTCAGGGGACTGTGGTATCCCACAATGCCACATTTGAACCCCCACATGGGAATGGAGAGGGAAACAAAGTAGAGACAACCACAGAGAAAATTAAAATGAGGAGGTGGCAGGACGAAGACAGTGAAAGGAGGCACGCGCAGGTGCTCATACGGACATGAATTTTGTTTTTATGGTTGTCTCATTTCATATGTAGCTTTACGTTTGGAGCAGCAGGAGGAGAGAGGGGTGCCGATCGCCTGTGCTACAACAGAGAGAACCTGAGAGGAAGATGGAATAAATAGGAGAGGGGGAGAGACTATACGGAGAGAGACTCCAAATCCCAGGTGGACGCTGTTCGGCAACACAGCCAGCTGCCATGGCAACGCAGCTCTGCCGCAATCCCAAAGTCCCCACGCTGAGAGGCTAAGACAGAGATGGGAAGGAGAAGCCAGCAACGAGAGCACATTCCTTCACAGAAACACAGCAAAGAAGAGGAGCGAGACGAGGCGAACTTAGACGAGAGAAGCAGGCAGGTGAGGTTGAGGCTGAAGAGGTCCATTCGTATCTTAAGGTTTTTAGAATCAAATGAAATAAAGGTGAAGCCAGAGAAGAGGCAGAGTTGTGATGTAATTACAGCAAACATGATTCTGCCTTGTTTGGTCCATAAAAAACTTAACCAAGGTCCAAAACGGATCCGTCATCTTAACAAGTGCTTGAGTTAGTTGTTTTTAAAMGTAATGGTTGAATAATCACACTGTTTTTACAAAGATCATTACATCTTGGAAATTTATTACTACTAAAACAAAAGTTTTATGCACTGAAATAATGCTAAAACTCTTTAGGATCAAAATGAAAGTGAACATCTGGGTTTGTTTTACTTTGTTGAGAGTCGCTGGGTGCTGATGAACTTAAGTTTTACTCTGATTACAGCTGTAAATCTGTAACCTTACACCTCAACATAGCTTGTTTTTTAATATGTCTTCATCTTTCAACACTACATTTCAAAAATGTGTACAACTTTGTGTGTATAGTCCTGTTGTACAAGATTATAAAATTGCATATTTCTCTGACATCTTTAGTAACTGCTTATTTGTAAGATGACATTTTATGCACAGTTTGTGCGAGATATTTTTAGGATTCAACAAGCTCTTAAAATAAAACCAGTCTTAAAGAGGTCCAGTCTTTATTGCCTCAAATAGCGTTAAAAACATGGACCTTTCCCCACCTAACTCAAAGAATTAATCCACAAAACACAACTCGCTGCTCCGCTCCACCCACTCAAACCTTCTCCATAGACCCAGAGCCAACTGAGGACCATGGGGGATAGGGCCTTCCACGTCCACGTCCACGCCTTCCCTGACGCTCTGAGGGCACCACAACCCAAAAGGCCTTAAGACTTTTCTTTTTAGCAGCGTTTTGGTTCACTTTTTTGGATTTTTTTCTCATTTTAATCT
>NW_013952516.1:134613-137295 GCF_001266775.1 Austrofundulus limnaeus | reverse complement strand
CCAAAAAATAGAAAATGTTTAGTAGAATGCTGTTATTACAGAAAACATGTATAATAAATAAGTTTTAAAACATATTTTAAGAACTGATGAAAAAAAGTTGTGTGCATGAAAAGTTTTTCTTCCCATTAATAACCTCACATCCTTTAAGTTTATTCTAGAATTCCCACAAATAAAATAAAGTTGTTTAAATCAGCCCAAACTGCAGCTGAAACAAGTGCATCCTAACTTAAAAGGTCATTTTATGATAATATAAAAGTAACTGAAAGTTTTTCTTTGTTAACCATTCTTTCAAGGATACTTTTGTACTTTTGTAAAAGATGAGGTTTTTTTTCTTTTAGCTTTGAGCATACACCTCTGTTGTGTCAGCATTTAACTACGTTCTCTTGAGTACTTCTTCCATCACTGTCACTGCTCCAACTAAGCAAACACTAACAGCAAAGAGAAAAATGCAACAGAAGGAGGCAACATTTTTGAGCTACATGGGTCGGTCCAATCCCACCCACACTCGGCTCTTTGCAAATATAAGTCATCTTAATGGATAGCGGCTGTTTGAAGAGGAAATTCAGCTCGGAATCCTCCCATCGAATATTAATCTCTCCCTCATTTTCCCAGTTTTATTTTAAATTTTTTTTTTTTTTACTCACCATTCCTACATCCTTCACCTCGCTCCAGTTTCCTCCCTTGTGAACGGAACCTGGCTTGCAGTGAGTTTTTGGTTTCAACTGCGCGTCAAGTATTCTTTGATTTGAGTTATGTGCTCAGAGGACAATCAATATTGTTGTTGGAAGAAAGCGATTACGATTTATTGGGGGAGAGCTTGAACCTTCACCCTCGAAGCTGCAGTAGGCCTCGATTCGGGGCGCTAATATATTGTAAAAGGGCACATCTGGGCATCTCCTGCATCTTTCCTTCTTCTTCTCACTGATTTCTAACTTTTTTGGCACCATCAGAAGAGGCTGCGACGCGTGATTAAAGAAAGTTATTTTTCTTGACTCTGACAGAGGACCATAACCCAAAATCTTTGGATTTTAGTTTACAGCTTCTTTTGAGAGTTCTGGGCGTCACATCCTGGAAAATCATTCTTAGGACATGGGTCGTTTTAAAGGAGCAGCTTTATAGCAGTGTCAATCATGACAGTCCAGGAATCAGAGGTTTAATGTTCATGGTTTGGCTTTGGCAGTCTAACCAGCAGCTGTCAAACTTTTTACTGGCTGACATGACAAATTTTCTATAAAGTGATGCCCGAGGTTCCAGAAACCACAGCCCTAATTCAGAGGCTGTCCACATCCATCCCGGGCTTTGTGCTCTTTCTGAGGGGTTCTTGACCTTGTTTGTTGACTTTCTTCTCATCATTTCTTATTTAGATGACACCAGATGCCCCACGCACACACGGACACACATTCACATGCATTACATCCACACTTTAATACACTGACACCATTGCAGGGCTCCCCTCCAGCCTCCCCCCAACCAAAAAAAAAATGCATTGAGTCAACTTTTCACCCCCTCTTTCTCAGTTCGGACGCACACAGCTGCAAATGCTGAAATTAAAGCGAGACATTGACGCATATATTAGCATGCATTAGCCGCTTCCCTCTGCCCACTTAACATGCAAATCTCCCAGCCCCGTCGCCTCGCACCTTCTGCCACACATTCATTTGCTGAATTATAATTAGACTAATCTTGCATAATTAATAAGAAGTTGAGGACCCTCTGTTTTTTTTTAATATCCCCCCCTCCTCTATTGTGGTTGCAAAAGTTTAATATTGCTGTTGTTTGTTTTTGTTTTGGTGAAGTAACACACCCACACGCCTTCCCGTTCACGCAAAGGAGATGAGTAGAACAAGCAAAGAACTGGAGGTAATCCTGGTGTCACGGGGAAATTGTAAAGAAACACTTTTATTCAAAGAATTCCTCTGGAGCAAGTGTGTTTATGTTTAATCTGTGAATGCAATACATTTACAGATTATTTTATTCCACAGTGCAGGTGATTCTTTGTTATTCTTTCTGTTTTTTTGAGTAAGTTGATGGGAAGTAAGAATAAATATTTACACTGTTTGTGTATGCTTTAAATTTCTTCTAAGTGCACAATTTGTGAGAAAAAAAAGATGAGATTAAATTTAAATAAAAGCAAATACTTTTTTAAATAATTGCTCACAAAGTTAATAGAAATCCATGTCAGTTGCATGTGGTCAACAATATGACCAGACTTTACATCTGCAACATCTCACCCATTAAAAACACAATTTGTCRTGCAATCTTCTGAAAAGTTTACAAACAATCAATATCCTGCCTGTTTTTTTGGATTGATCACGGTTTGGAGAAATGACGTGTAATTCTGACTGCAGGGAGCTGCTGTGCTTAAACAACTCCAACTTAAAAACACTTCTTATCTGTTGGTGTGAACTGCATTTWATAAACCTTTTTATTGCCTTCACTTCTGCGTGAGGTTGTTTTTTCTGGTAATTTTATGATGATCCTGCAGGAAGTGTGGCTGTGGTCTCTAAGTGCTCTTCAGTTTGGTCGGAATAAAACTTAATTTTCCCAAAATGAGGTCATTTAAACATATTGTTTATTCATAGCATTTCCACAAAACATCGCTTAAAAAGGTCTGAACTAGCCCTTTAAAACAGAAAACACATGCAGATTACAAATTTAGTCCTAAGCGTTGAGTGTATATTT
>NW_013952516.1:130557-133512 GCF_001266775.1 Austrofundulus limnaeus | reverse complement strand
CACACACACACACACACACACACACGCACACGTGCATGAGTTCATGGGGGAAAAAATACTCAGAGACAGGCAACCATGTGTGCACAATCAGTCATGCAAAATTACATTACCAAAAAATAAATAAAAAAAGAGATGATGCCTCAAAAACAAATGCCTCAAAGTCATCCCCACATAAATACTTGATAATTTTTTTAAAATAAAAACAAGCGTGTAATGAGCCAAAACATGTGGCTGAGGGTGACGATCGTGATAAACCAGCTTGACCCYAAAATGTTTCACACCAAGACACAAAATGTACCGATGGATCATCGTGCATTACCGTATGAACATCCAATTAGTGACTGTACTCTGGCCCAGGATTGATTTTGGGGGGTTTGTTTACCTCCATGAGAAAGTTTGTGTTTTCCTGAAAGAGTGGAGTGATTGTGTCTGTATGTGTTGATGGGGTGGGGGCTGGCGTGGCAGTAGGTAATAAATACCCCCGGACCAGGGTCCCCTGGCAGACAGGGAGCTAGACTGGTCACCAGGGTTAACACCCGGGGCACAWGACCTCTGACACTGCTAATGGGGCACAGAAAACCCTCCACGAACTGATACCCCCTCTGTCGCATACCACCACAGGACCTTTCACACCGCTCCCTCCTCCTCCTCCAAAAACATTCTGGGATATCTGTGGCTTCAAACTTTGGTTCTGGATCGTCCTTAAACTTTAATCTGTATCTAGATTAGATTAGATTAGATTAGATTAGATTAGATTAGATTAGATTAGATTAGATTAGATTAGATTAGATTAGATTAGATTAGATTAGATTAGAATGTTCTATCGTCCAATTTCATAATAAAAATTTGCTCCGTATATTTATTATTCCTGCTTTTTTTCAAATTAAAGGCCTAACTTTCCTTGTTGAGTTTCCTGCAGTGTTTTAAACTAACTTCATCTTATCTTGAGACGTGTTCAAGTTGTAGGTTTTTTTTAGGTTAATCTGACAATCTCACAATCAGGATATGTGTTTAGAATGACTCTCAGCTACTACCACATTAAACTTCAGCTTAACACCTATACCATTGACTGAGTTGGAGCCATGTTTGTATTGGCTGAACTAAGTTAGCTGCAGAGGCCTTCTAGAATTGGATTGACTCCAAATGTAATTAATTTGTAAAAATATTCCCAGTGATAATGTTTTAAATGTTTTAGCTAAACCTGCCCCATGGTTCATGAAATATTTCGCTAACAGACAAACAGGATTTACTCCAACAGTTATTGTCCAATGTTTAGGCAAAGATATTGTGAAATAAGTAGCACTCAAAATATGTAATATGGATGACTCTCAGCTGCAACTGCATCAAACTTTAGCTCAGTACCTGTAAAGTTGATAGCATTATGGCCATTTTGTTGTGAAGTAAAGTCAGTTAGCAGTGGTGCCCATTTTGAATTTTGTTAACTTAAAAAAAACTTTTTCCGTTTCCATGTCCGTTATAACCAATTAATCCCAAAAGTATTTATAATAAAGGTTTAAATATCTATCAAGTGGAGCATCGTGGTGAAAAGCCATTTTGCTGCATTTGTGAAAGTAAAACTGTTGAGCTTCATTTGAACACTCAGACATCAATTCTGAGTTTCACATTGCCGGAGGGGACACGGTTAACAAAATTAATTTAAAAAAACACTTTAAAAGTTTGTCAGTTACAGCTGTACCACTTTCTGAGAGTTATTAAAATGTGTCATTTTGTTCATGAGATATTTTGCTAACAGACACATGACTTGGCCAGAAACAGTATTGCTTTTCCTTTAAAGCAGTGAGCAATAACAATTTCATGTCTGGGCACATTAATGTTATTTTGACACATAGTTTCATAGTATCAAATTTAATTTAGTCATGTTATCTGTGAAAAAATTCAAATTAAATGCAGTTTACTATAGGAGGGGGGAGAAAAGTTTTTTTGGCACTTTTGATTTGAGGTAAAATAATCAGTAAGAAAAAAAATCACATCCAGGTACAGTTTCACACAGTGTGCACATGAGCTAATAAATTTGCCCACCGGCTTGGCCGAGTCCTTGACTGGTTTCACCCCAGCAACCTCCGTCCTGACCCAGCCTGCCTCTAAACTTGAGAACTGTGACAAAACCAAACACTTGAACCAGCCGAGCGGATTTATAGAGCCGGGCTTTGCTGTAAAACCTTCAGGCATGCCGCAACACAAACCGACTGTGGCACGGAGCCGATGTGAGGAAACGCCGGCTGATGGGGAAGAGTCCACTGGAGGCAAGCCGGCATTTCAGCAGGATTTCTCGTGGGTGCGAAAAAGTCTCTTTCCGCACAACCTTTGCCCCGTTTCTAAATGTGCATTTCAATAGTTTCAAATGAGTTAATGTTTCAGTCTGCAGAGATAAGCCTAAAGCATGGGCTGCAAACAGAGCCCGGCCACATGGGACGGAACTCACTCTGCCAAATAGATGACTATGGACAGACATTTAGATTCTAGAAAACATGAATTCACAACCAGGACAGGGAATAGAAGTCCCATCAGTGGCCTGACCTCTCCCAGCATGCTTGGTGTGTCCTGAGGGACGAAGATTCAAAATACATTCTCATAACTGTCAGACGGAGATGCATATAACAAATGGGTAGTTTCCAAACACAACCAAAGGTTGTCTGCATTATAAAAACTCTAATGTTACCTTTTCAATACCCTTTCAATCAGTCTGCCTCTAATCAGAGTTGCCGCCAACATGTGTGTCTCAAACCCTCGACCCAAACCTTGTTTCCAAGAAGAACAATGAATGGATGGCACCGAGAGGAAGAGGAGAAGCAAAAACAGAAGGAGAAGAGATGTCTTCTTAATTAGCCAGTAATGATAAGATCTGACAAACAACATCTGTTTCCAGCAAAAGGGAGGAGGGGGAGGAGGGGTGAGAGAGAGAGAGAGAGAGAGAGAGAGAGAGAGAGAGAGAGA
>NW_013952516.1:124570-129837 GCF_001266775.1 Austrofundulus limnaeus | reverse complement strand
CACACACACACACACACACACACACACACACATACTTAAATCTAAAGTCTTCTAATTAAATTATAGTTGTAAAGTTATTGTCACTGTTTTCTGTTGCATCATTCTTACTCATAATTTAAAACACAACATCAGGGACTTTATTACAGAAAGTTCAAAGTTTAAATCATGAAAAAAACACTTCCTAACTAATTTTACAGAAGTTAGTTTAGTTTTTGTTTTGTTTTTAACTTAATTTTGTTTTTCTTCACTGATTAAGAAATCCCAAACTCAACTTTCGTCTTCTTTTCCAGCAAGAAACAATAAAAAAATGTAACAGTTGAAGCCTTTAAGTAAAGTTTACTTATTTCATTTACAACAAAAGTAAACTTTGTAACTACCTAAATCTTTGTCGTTATTTATTTAAATTAAACCAACTGATGTAGTTTCTGTAATATAGCTCATGTTGAGTTAAAAATGTTGGGATTGAAAAACTTCTGACTTGGTTTATTTAATTTAAAAGATAGATATAATTCCTTTTTATTTGGCTAAAAAATAAAATGTAAGATGTTTCTGCTTGACAGTAATAAAATGTATTTTTGTCGAATTCAAATTCAAACAGTATAAATCAAAATAAAACATTTAATAAAAAATAATAGCTTTACAACAATGATTTGCTGATTAAAAAAACACAACATTTTAGGTCAACAGAACTTGTCAAAGGAATGAAACAAAACAAATTCTTGCTGAACTATTTTAAATGTTGTAAACACCTCCTTCTTGAACTGTTCATGCTTCAAAAATTAAAAAAATACTAAAGCTAAAAGTGACCTAAATTTAACCTAGAGGGTCATATAATAAATCATCATTACTTCAATGTAAAAATCACTTTATTTTAAACCATATACTGCATGAGAGTTTTTGGCCAACATGAAGAGTGTCTTCTGTCTCAGCCAACATGAATCCTTGCTAAATTTTTATTTAGGTAACACAACATGTGTGTAAATATTAGTGTTTTAAAAAGAGCTTTTGGAAACAGAAAAAGTTGTGGGGGATTTTAGGGAAATCTTACCCCTGAGAAAAACACAGTCTGTCCACATCTCAGAAAAACAAACAGAAAAAAAAMCCCAAGAAGACTAGCAGGGCCGGTCTGGCACCAGGGGGCATTGTTAAGTCATTAGTGAAATTTAAGACCTTAACAAGGAGTTCGACCAAAGCCAGTGACAAACATGAGCGTAGCTCCGCCCAGAGCTGCAGCATCCAGCCAAAGAAAATAGCCCTTGTTCCTAAATACCCCTGCTGACTGCCCTCTGACACCCACACACACACACCCAAACACAAACACACACACACAAGAGCCTGATTACGCTGAGGCAAGATGCTGCTTTTACAAAGTAAATGGCAACCACAGGAACGCCAGATGAAACTTCAACAACCATTCATTACTCCATTCGCTTTAGATCTGAAGTATCGGTCTGATTTAACCCTATGAGTGCCTCTAATGCATCACTTGACTACTTAAAGGTGAATGTTATTGCTGGCCCTGGTTCTTACTCATCTGAAAACTCGCTCTATAAAAACAAACTGGGCCTGCTCTTTGTGGTGAGGTGAAAGCCACAACAACAGAGGAAGCAGAGCAGAGAGTGACCAAACACGAACTCGACCTGTAATCAGTCACATTTCTCTCGCTTCCTACTTGCTGGAGTCCAAGCTGCAGCTCACCTGAGAACAAGTATTTGAAAACAGTTATTTTTTTAACCAAAGGTCTCTGAACTTTTTTTCCCCTCTCCAGTCTAACTCTGAGTGAGGCCCTGGCTGTTTGAAGCTGTACCTGTCAGTGGATTTGATATTCGAGACATTGTTGTCTTCTCTCCCTGTCTGTCTTTGTGTCAATCTCCTGCTTGCAGCGCCCCAAGGGAAGAGCCATCCCCATGCTCCTGTGCCAGCTGCTCAGTGGTCCAGCCTGTGTGCCGCTTCACTGTGTGAGCCTCAGGGCCCTGTCGCCACGCTGCCTGGAAGACCCCCCCACACACAACCCACCCACCACCACTGCAGCCTAAGGGGCTCGCTGACAGGAGGTCTGGAGGGACTGGACGGAAGTGGCTCACCAGGGACACACCTGTGACAGTGGACTGAGCGGGGCAGTGTGTCTGACTTTTGTCTCTGTGCGTGTTTGTGACAGACAGGTCGTTTCTGAATTCACATTAACATCTTTGTAAATCCAAACACTCTGTGAAGCCACACAAACACTGGAACTCAAATTGTTTAAAGGGCAAACAGAGAGCGCTACAAGTTTCTGACTGGCTTGTAAATCTCAGATGCATCAAGTTGTGTGCATCATACTTTGCACCTTTCAACGACCACACCTGGTAGACTGTAAAACTTAAACATGCCAAAAACAAGAACRAGGTGATGTAAGGATGAGACTGAACAAAGAACTCCAAACACATTTAAGTCCCATTTTCCTTCATCTGATGCTTATAGACGGAGAAAACTCAAAACTTCATGAGATCATAAAGCTGAAATCTGATAATTCTCTCCAATTAGGTAAATCTCATCATACAATTATAACAACTGAGCCAATCGAATGCTAACATGAAGACAAAACTATTTTTGTTAGCAGCAATTTTGCTTCCAAACTGTGTCTATTTCTGCAACAAAATGTTCCTCCAGAGTGAAAATATCACTTATTTTACATTCAGGTGGTTTTTAACTGTTTGTCATCACAGAATATTTCTTTTGGTGAATAAACATTTAAAAGTTTTGATATATTTGCAAAAAGATAAAAAGTTTTGTAGTGGCTCATCCTGAAATCACCTTCAGATTTTTAGCACTTCGATAACTTTAAGAAAAAAAGTATTTTTTTGTGATAATAATAAAGCGGGATGCAAATCAAGGCTCTTCTGGAGTTTATCATACTACAGTAATAAATACTTTTTACAGGAATAATATGAGAAAACAAGAGTACAAAAAAATGGCCTTAAAGTCTCACACATAAAACTCTGACGTGCTTTTATGACAAACCAACAGAACAGCTTGGCGGCAGATTTTGAGTATCCATCTGGGAGAGGGGAGGAATTCGACCCTTTGACACGATCCAAAAAATGTTGCTGCTTTTATTCTCTGGCTGATAGTTTCATGTTCTTTTCCCAAAGATGTGGAGCTTCTATTTTCTTTACAGCTGAAGTGGAAGAACGAGRAGGCCGCTGTCTTGTGTGTCGCGAGGGCAGGTACAAGAGGTGATCGAAAAAGTCATCATGTGTTTAGTTTTATTATCTCAGAAAGAACGATAATGTTTCTGCTCGTGTCTGTGCGTTAACAAAATATCCACTGTCAACATTAATTAAACTTGTTGAGAGAAGTCATGAGCAAAAMGTTTTCAGTTTTAAAAAGTAAGTCTCCACATGTGTGTTTGCACGTTACTTTTCAATAAAATGCACCATTTTTATAGGGAAACACATTATTTGATAATTCCAAACAGTGACAGGAAATACCAACTAATAAAAGCATAAATTGCATCAAATTGGGAACTTTGTGACTGAAATGAAGCTAAAACAATCTACTGCAAACTGATTTAGAAGAGAGGAGAGAAAAGAAACTGTTTGCTCACGAGTTGAAGACGGTACACGCACATAACCAGAACCACGACTACAAACAGATCAATACCACCCACAACCTGAGATTAGAAATAATGGATTCCTGTTTGGAGCTCAACATCTGGAGTCAAGTCATTTTTCAGGACAAGAAATCATTGTTTCAAACAGCCAAGTGATCAACTCAGACAGAGCAACCGTTAACAAAAATCGCTACTACGTTTAGATATGTCAGGTAAAAGTGTTTTGATTGTAGAGTTTAGAAATGATTTGAGTGTGAGCGCTTTTGTGAGCTCATTCTGAGTATAGAAGTGCAGTATTGACATCATCGGAAAATTCATATTGATTATTCTTCTTTTCTCTGAGCACCGGCTTGTTAAAGAAAGAAGGGGAAAAAAGAACCCCTCTTAGAAACACGATCAATTAGTGAGATAGTGGCTGCCATTGATCACCCAACTGCCCCTCACAAGGCCCCACGATGGATCCCTCCACACACTCCTTATGACCAACTATTGATTTCTGCTTCTTAGCCAGATTTAAAAGCACACACTGAAACACACACACACACACACATACACCTCACATCAAACCCACACCGACTAATACTAATACTGACATCTGCTTGTCTCCATTGTAAAACCTGTGGTTCACTCATAAATATTTAGGCCAGATTTGGTCCAGAACCAACAGAGTTGTTTTAGAGGTCAAAGGTCAGGATGGTAATAATGTTGGCATTAACAGGCCTGCCCAGGTTYAAATAAAAAACACAAAGAAGGTAATAATTTTATCTAAATTAAGTCTGGTTTTAATTTCTCATTTAATTTAAATTGTTCTTTGATTTTTTTGTTTAGGAGTTTAATCTTAAACGCTAAACCATACTCGCTTGCCGGCAAAGGCTGACAATTATGTTGTTTTTTTTTTTTTTTTGAGTGAACACGTGCCTGTTAGCAAAATATCTCATGAACCAGTAGACAAGTTTTAATGAAACTTTCAAAAAATAATTACTGTAAATACATCTGCAAATGATTAACCTTTGCAGTCAACTCATGTCACGATGACCATAACAGCCAGCTGACCTTAGAAAACACAAAAAAGTTTATAATATATTCACTTTTACAGATATTGAGCTCAGATTTGATGTGGTAGTAGCTGAGAGTCATTCTGTGCACGTAAAATCTCACAATATCACATGAGCTCACAGATTATGTTAGATTCAACACTTGACTTTAACTCTGTCATTTCTCAACTTTAGATGATTTTAGTCTAAAACTCTCAAATGAAAAGGTGGTGTTTCGTGTTGCAGCAGTTTCCAGCTGTAAGGCTTCCTAATGAACAGACCGTGAGACGTTTAAACAGAAATATTACAGCGAAAAAGATCTATTTAGAAAACAAGATGATAAATGACAACAGGCGGCTGATAAGGTAAATTCATGTTGATGAGCTTGCAAGGCATCAATCTGTCCCTCTCTACTGATCAATCATCCAACCAATCAGCGAACCCGTCACTCCATCCGTCAAAGACAAGTGGCCTTGTGCAAACAGAGGAGTCACATTGGAGCGTAGCGGTTCACCCGAGTTAAGATTATACAGATGTAAAACTATTAGACACAGCAGGCGGCGTAGCATTAGATAATGCTCTCTCATGAGCAACTTGACTCATCTCTTTGTGAGCGGCCGCCTTTGCCCTCTTCATCCCTC
>NW_013952516.1:121308-124519 GCF_001266775.1 Austrofundulus limnaeus | reverse complement strand
TCAGGATTAGGGAGCAGGAGGAGGAGGAGGAGGAGGAGGGGAGGGCAGCCGCGGAAAGCAAGAGGAGAAGTGGGGGGAGAGAGAAAACTGAAACAATATGGAAAGGAGATTAGAAAAGTGGGGGGTTTGGGCTGTTTGGGGAATTGCAGTCTCCCTTGTGCTTGGGTAGGTGTCCTAATGACACCACCTAATTATGGCAAAATTAGACAGGCTAAAGGGAATGGGGTAGTGAGAAGAATGAAAGAAAAAAAAAGAGGAGCCAGGGAATACGGAAGAAAGAAATAGTAAGAAGCAAATGGAAAGAGCAAGAGGTGCTGGTGTCTACAAGCAGGCTGAGAGTGTGAGAGGAAGGAATAAAGAAGGAGAAAAAAGGGGTGGAAAGCTGTGGCTGGGCGAAAGGAGCCAGTGGGCCCCCAGCACGCTGCATGTTAATTGGAGAACAGGTGTTGGGGCTGGGAGCAGGAGGCTGATTATTGGAGCCACAGAAACACACACGACTGCAAACACACACACACATACGAACATGAATAATTTAAGCTCCAAGCACTGACTTGGGGGGGGTGAGGTCATAGTAAGGGTCACACAGACTCACAGGCAATCGCTCATACATCTATATACATACATAAATAAAGACACAAACACTAAAAACATACATCTTTCTCTGTGTGTGCACACAAACATGCTGGCGACACACATACACGCATTGTGTCCTGCCAATCATTTTACTTTCCCACTCCTTTAGCAGAAACAAAACCGAGAATGAAAGGGCGTAAGGGCTAACGCTGAAAATCCACGGGCTTATCAGAAATTAACGGCCTGCTAATTGGCTGCTCCCTCTGGAGAGGGTTTACGATGGAGAAGCCCCCTTCACGAAAATGCCCAGAGTGATTAGAGACTACAGTAGGTCAGAGATTTCATTTAAATCAATCCCTAAAAGCTGCACGGACAAAACAAGTCGCAAAAACAAAAACCCTGCTCAGCCCTCATCAGGAATACGTCACGATGCTCACAAACGTTCATCATGTTGTGAGGAACAATGATGGAGTTATTGTGGGAGTAATGCGCCACAGAAAATTTAAAAAGCAGCTGCTCTGGTGTATTCTGGGAAAATTCAAAAGACAACAGGCCAATTTTTTTTCCGTTATACAAAAAAAACTATCTTCAGCTGAGATCCTCTGAGACGCACTGTCAACAGTCAGCCAGCTCGAACTGAGGAGGGGAAGGAAAAGGGTCCTTGACGTATATGAAGTGAGTGTTTCCTTGACAGACATTTGCGAGTAAGAAGAGAGGGGTGAGGAGCAGAAGGCAGGAGCGAGTGGATGAGCGAGGAAGAAAGAGGTGATGAAGGTCTCTGACATCACAGAGGAACTATCTCACACAGCGCCTCGTGCTTTGCTCGTGAGCATTTATCACGCGGGGTAATGCCACGCAGACAGAGGAAGGCCTCCGCAGAAAGACGGGGACGTGAAGACTCTCGCACACGCTGATTACAGAGGCAGTCATTCACCGTTAGGGCTGGTAACTGGCTGTCAGGGYAAGCATTTATCACACCTGATGAAAGATACACATGCTTCTGATAAAAGGAAAATCTTTCTTTATGTCAGGTTTCAGGGCAAATTGTTCTGCAAAGGCCTGAAGACAGAGCAACAAGTAAACACAAAGTTGTGCAGGAAAGCTGGTGTGTTACAGCTGGCATTAAAGAAGTGTAAAATGACACTAAACATCATAGATGTTTGTGAGGTTTTGGACAGTGTGTAAGTTTCATTTTATTACCTGTCAATGATGACTGGATCAGAGGGTGTCTCGTTTCGATTGCCACAACTTTTCTTCTCGCAGCAGCGACTGATTTGGTGGAAACAGGGAAACAAGAAAGGGGGAAAAGTCAGTACTGGAGGGGGAAAAAACGAAAACTAAATTAAACAGGAGTATAGCCAACATTTGTCTGGCCCATCCACAGCCACAGGCCCAGACAACTCTGCCCTGCGGTCGGCCAAAATCCAGGAGCACACAAAGGAGGCAGGAGAGGGGAGGGGAGGAACGGACAAAAGAATAAAAAAAAGAAGAAGAAAAGGTACAACAACACACCCTACAAACAGTGAGAGACCATTCAAAAGTGAAAAGCCAGCCAGGCAATCTGTCACATTGATTCTAAAATCAAACTCAACCCCCATGCAGCTTCACTGCACACACACACACAAACACACACACACACACACACACACACACACACACACACACACACACACACACTGTCCCACAACATCCTACCATTCGTCACCAGTCCTGTCCGAGGAGCCTGCTGGCCAGCCACACGCCCCCCCCTCCAAAGTCCCCTTCACTGCATAACAAAGGTGCCCCCACCCCTAACCATCTGCCACCCCTACACCTCGCCTCAACCCTCCCGTGTCCCAGCTTGGCCCTGCCCTTCCCCCCTCCGCCCCCCTGTCAGACGGCCTCACTCCCCAGCTGTGACGCTTGCCCTCTGCCTCCTCGGCTCTGTTATTAGCCAGCTGTGAGTCACATTCGGGCATCTGCTGGCTACACAATGGGCAAAACCCAGGCCCGTCTCAGTCCCTCTCCGCAGGTCCCGGGCCGGCATCCTTACCCCTGCTGCCTCCGAATCCTGCCCCACTTMCAGACCCCGTTCATCAGACTCCCCCTCGTCTGTAAATCTGCTTTCACTGATTGTTTCCTCCTTCACCTAAAAACAACCAAAACCCGTCTGTCTTAATATACTTCACTCACCTGATTTGACTTTTTAAACAACTCTTTAGCACTGCCTGCAAAACCACACTTGTCCTTCCATTCTCACACATGCTGACATGTGGCACGGAAGTGGGAAACCATTTCCCCCCTAAACTGCCTTTTACTGTTAACTGAAGTCTGGCTGCAAAAGTCCCAGGCCAGGGAGGAGAGGAGGGTCCAAGAAGGAACAGGAGCTGCACCAGTGACGTGTGACGTGCTGCGTTACAGCGGAAAGCTGCAGGCGGTCACCACTGTAACAAGGATGATGACAGACAGGCCAAACTTATAGTTCAACAACCAGGCACGTTTCAAAAAGGCTAGAGCCCCGAGCGTGTGGCCAAAAAAAATGCATTTCAAGCTGACTGAGAAAAACAGGGTGAAGGAGAGTAATGGATATTTGGCTTTAGTCCCCTGTAGGCAATGATTTCAATCAGTGTGTGTGTGTGTGTGTGTGTGTGTGTGTGTG
>NW_013952516.1:116176-120303 GCF_001266775.1 Austrofundulus limnaeus | reverse complement strand
GTGTGTGTGTGTGTGTGTGTGTGTGTGTGTGTGTGTGTGTTTGATGGTTTCTGAGGGATTGAGAGTCATTTGATGTTTGACAAACATTGCTCATGTCTTGTTTTCAGGCCATAATTTACCAGATTCTCACGATTTTTCAGGATGAGCTTTTTTTAATGTTGTAGTTCTTTTTGTTTATTTGCCTCCGAAGTGAGAAACCTGACAGGGTAAATGTTAGGAAACAGCAGGTAAAACGGAGATGGAGATCTTTTTCAACAGTTTGGTAAACTTTTAGGTGTCTCTTTGTGAGATTTTCAGAAACACCTAAACCTCCACAGTAAATTAGTAGTAAAAAGTAGAAGTAACATGTTCTGAGCTGCTACTTGAGAAAACGATTTTTCTCTCTTTCTTTCTTTCATAAAGACTTTTGAGAGTATTGCTTTTAAAATGTGTTCCTCTCATCAAAGTCCCGATCGAGATGCCTTTGATATCGCCAGAGGGAATGGAGGGCTTTTTGGCGTGTTTGGATGTACATGTGTGTGTCTGAGTGTGTGAACGAGGGAGCTGCTCGAGAACACGTCTTTCATCTTCTTTCCCATGGGTGCCAGCGTGATGGCAGAGCAGGGGCAGCAGTGGCTCATGGGAAACAGATTTTCTTTTTCTGCGCATCCCCAGGATCWGAGTCAGTCGAAGAGCTGGAGGGGGAGTGTGTGTGAGTGTATGTGTGTGTGTGTGRGGGGGGGGGGGGGGTTCTGATGGGGTTGGTGATGCACAAGCCCTAAAGTGGCAGCTTGCAAAGCTTTAAAAATGTTTTAAGGAAAAGCATCACACAATGAGATGTGGGTGATTTGTGTGTGTCGTCCGAAACTTTTGCAGCTCCTGCAGACTTTGGGAGCGAGTCGAACTGATCACACAACTCAGACGGGGAGTTAAAATCTACATTTTAATGTTTGTTCCCGCTTACCGTTGCTGTAGAGGAGCTGGAGCTTGTAGTGTGTGCCGTTGTTCGTTTTTTCTCCTGTCTGTTCCTTGGAAAAAGACACACACATGCACACACAAAAACACACACACACACAGACAAACACAGGGTACACAGATGAGTACACTGGGGCATTTAAAAGTGCAGCTGGACATCAGTACGCATGAGGCACTTGAGCTAGGGTAAGTTTAAGATCAGAGCTCAAAGGTTTTATGGGACTCTTGGTGTGAATACGCGTAAAGCTTAAAGCAATAGTTCAGATCTTTTAACATGGGGTTCTTGCTCAATGTAAATAGCTTTTTAGACATCCTCAGTTCAGAAACTTAGACTAAATTGATGAGCTAAAGGCTAGTCTGAGTGAGGTCAAGACCAAAGTGGACTGCTGTCACCTTAAAACAACTCAGGTGACTCCTGTCTTTTAGATACATCACTGTCGGTTTTCCATTACACATTTTTTATTTTGTTACACAAACTTATTTGGATCTTTGTATGCTTAAACATTTACTTTGTTCATTTAGTTGAAAAAATGAATGTCATTATTTTTATCAATGCCTTTGCYGTTGCAACAATGTGAACTTCATGTCTGATGACCAAAAAGGTTTTATGTTTCTAAACAGTATATTATAACAGTCATGGTGCAGCCTGCACTCTTCCATTCCAGCACCAATATATCACTTCTGTGCTCTAACATGGAAGTTAAGGAAGTGTAAAGGTTTATTAAATAGTGTTCACGTGTATCACCATAAAAAAACTAATTTTAGTTTAAAGTTGCTGGCTGCAGCTCACTTTAGTTTTTCCCTCACTCATCTGACAGCTCAGGAAACTGGGGCTGTTCGAAGAGTTATCTACAACAGGTAAGATATTAATTTTTTATAACATTTCTACAGAAGCCCTTTTTACAAGATATGAACGATCACTTTACCTTTAAGTTGCAGACTTTTTATAAAGGCAGAACTAAGATCTCTGACACAAACCTTTTAAAACACTGAAATTAAATGTAATGGCCGTGTCTGCAGCGAGGTAGGAGACAAATGTGTGTGTGTGTGTGTGTGAGTGCGTGGGCGCAATTGTGTTCCCCTGCTGAGCACCAGTCGACCTTGACATAAAAACTTCTTTTCCACTATCCCAGGCTCTCACTTCTTCCCTCTTTGCTCCTTCCTGGCTGTTGTTTTGCCTCTTTCCTTCACTTCCCCTACCTCTCCTGGTCTTTCTAAGTGGTCTCAAAGGAATGCTCTCTGGTCCAATAACCCAGGAGGCTGGCATCACAGAGATGAGCTCGGGAAAGGAGAAGAGAGAACAAGGAGATTGGGGAGGAGAAAAAGAGATAGCTGCGAGACCAGAGTGTGGAAATTAAGATGCACGAAGAAGACGAGGCAGAGAGCAGAGGAGGCTCCGAACCTGAAATRAGGAGTGAAGTTGAGACACACAACAGGTGATCGATGGATGCCTGGCTTCATAAGTTTTGCAAAGACGCACAGAGGAGCCCTTTATTTTTTATTTTTTTTGCCATGCCATCGCTTCGCCGCCACATAATTATGAGGCAAAAACAGATGCCAGGGTAACCATGCAGAAAATGAACTTCTCCGCTGTCATCACGTGGCTGTGTGCTGGCCTGTGTGGCACAGCGAGCAGCAACAGTGACAGCTCTCAGCCCTGGCATTAGCACCGCCGCCTACATCAATTACAGCACAGGAAACTGCCTTTGAACTTCCACTTGACAGGATGGTGTCCCCTTTTCCTTCCCCAAAGGACAGAGATGCTGCTACTTCAGGAGGCCCCCACCCGTCCACCCTACCCCCAASCTTCCACACCACAAGGCAGGACTCATCCGTCAGCGCTGAACATCAGGCTCACCCCAGGCCCTGTCCCCCTCTCTATTTAAAACTGTCTTCATGTTGGACCCTTCTTGTTTTGGTCTTGTCTTATTTTGGCTCCCTCCAACAGTAAAAGTATTTGAGGGGGGGGGGGGGCATGAAGGCACTTTGATGATTAGTTCAGTGTATATCTTAGCAAGAGCGAGCATCATTTGCATTTTTAAAAAAGTAGTGATGTCCTCCTAATGAGGCAAGCTGCTAATTAGTCATTAGATATTCTTTTTCAATCCCACATCATCAGCTCATGGAGGGTAAAGCTTGTGTAAACATGTCGCCGTCAGCTGTTCGATATGTTTGGCTTCATGGGGAAGAGTGAGCTGAGCACCTGGTTAATACAGTTCTGGTGTTATTAATCAGATACTGACTCTTGTTTTTATTTGAAGTTTTATGAGAGGAAAAAATAAGTCCAAACTTCAAACTTTAGAGATAGCAAAGAGGTGACCCACACACCTTTTCATGCTCAACAAAGTCCACAAAGGCCGTCCTCTCCACTTCCACAGGTTGGCCATGTCTGTCATAGAGCGCCAGGACAAAGTGGAAGAAGTTGGACTTGCGGAGATTGGAGGGCGGCTGCTTCTCAAAGTGAGCTCTGGACAGAGCCACTCCACTGAGGACACAACAGGAAGAGACAATGATTAAATGTCCAGCTCTGCTCTGTGTGCAGGACACTGATTTAGACAGAGAAGCTGTTTGTTTGCTTTAAATGACAACTCATTTAAAACATATTTTCACATATTATAGTAAAGGATTGACTCAAGAACTAAAAAGAAATTCTGCCAGTGGTGTTCACCTCAGCATGTTTAACAATAAAACAGACATTTAATATTGTTTCTTTTTCACATGTTTGCTATAACCTGAATTAAAAATGCACCTCTAATTTGTTTTATAAAGTAAATAAAAAATGCAGAAGATTTTGTTTTTCTTCAAATATCAAAAATGCAGAAAACTCATAAAGTTGTTGAAAAACTTAATTTATTTTCTCCTCGGTGGCCTACAGTTTGTTTGCAGAAGCACGTTTTGTTTTATTGGGCCTGTCTAAAAAAATGTTCAATACTTATTTATATTTTAAAGCAAGGATGTGTTTTCATAAGATCCCAAATGTAAAGATGCGGCCAATAAAATCATGTCGAAATTTTTAATTTACCCAAAACAATCCTTTAAAGATCTGAAAGTGTAAAAATCCACGCAAGAGGAAAAATTCAACATCAACTGAAAATTAAAGATGAAAGCTGGATTAAAACTGATGACCAGTAGTGATGGGGAAGATCGTATTAAAAATGCAAATACTGTATAAA
>NW_013952516.1:112128-115412 GCF_001266775.1 Austrofundulus limnaeus | reverse complement strand
TTTGTTTTTATAAAAACAAATGCGGTTTGAGTCTGAGATGATCTGTTCTGTAAAACACGTTTGTAGAGATTAAAATGAAGACAAACAAGCACGAGAAAGTTTTGTATAAAGTAAGTTTGATTGTTTTTATTTATTTATTTTTACCTTTGCGCTGCGACGTTCGCGTCCACCACTCCAACATTACGCACCCAGGACCGGACCGGATCCATCTCCTCTCCAAGGTTCCTCTCTTTTATTCCACTCACTTCTCGAATCAGCTGCTCCTGAATCCCGAACATTTAAAGTCCTGTCGTGGTGGTTCGAAGTTTTCCCTCTTTGTTTTTGTTTTTCTTTAGATATAACCTCGCGATGAGAAAAGAAGAACCTAAATCACTTGAGTCTCCAGCAGAAGGTCCAGTTCAGCTGCGCTCCTCCGGAGCTTCAGCGGAGCTTTGAAGGAGAAACAACTGATGCTGTGAGGTTTTATTAGAAAATAAGAGTCTCGGTGGGAATCCACGTTGACTGGTTCTTAAAATTCAAACGATAATTTTGGATCTATTTCTCCGCAGATTGCAAACATGGTCCAGGCGCACGTGTCCTCAGTCCCAGCTGATCATCTCATCGGTGTCTTCAGCTCCAAAAAAGCGACGCTCGACCTGGATTTATTCTCTAAAACTTCCCTGAGCAGAGAAAGTCTCCCTGGCTCGGATCAGAACTGTGGATCCTGGGTGGCTGGACCAGGAGTCTTGGAGTGAACCGCTGTCCTGAAGCATGAATGAGACTCTCAGTCCGGATGGAGCGTGGAGGAGGGGCCAAGAGCCATATGGGGGACCGATTGTTGAAATGGATGCTCTCATTGGTGTAAAGTGCCTCCGCTGTTTGGAACCCTGCCAGGTTCAGCATCCAACCAGTGAGGCTCAGAGAACTTTTTACACCCAACTTGGACCAGGTAGGATCATTTTTAACATTTGGAGTTCATTAAAAAGATTTTCTTTGTGTGTTTTGTGCACGAGGATGCTGGCAGGTATTCAGCTCAGAATCATGAAAAGTGTAGAAAAGTGCATGGAAATGTTTGCAGGTTGAACTTTTTTTTTTTACTCTTGTTATTTCAGCAGCTCGGCATGGTGGACCTCTGTAACTTGGCCCAGCTGTTCATTCAAAGTCGGGTTTCACCAGAGGTGAGCGCCTGGTCACGCGCGCCCCTCTGAGCTCACTCAGGACGCATCGCATCAGTGTCAGTCCGAACAATGACCGTCTGGCTGCTCCAGCAGCCTCCAGCAGCAGCAGCCAGAGCTGCGCTCTGATTGGTCGGCTGTCCTTGTCTGACGGAAACCCCCAAATGAGTTCTTAATCAGCACCGGAGACCAGATCCTGACACCCTGAGTCATGAAACGAGTCAGACTTGACCTGCTCTGTTCTCTCATCATTTACGCATGCAATGATGTTTTATACAGACTTCATTTTTTTATGTGATGTTTATTTATTTTAGCTGAATGAGTTTAATTTGTCTGTTGAAAAAAACTCATATTTTAGGGACATTTTGGGGAGTAAAATTAATTTCCGCTCCCATTCGTCCACGAAAAGAAGTTTCTTCCTCTCTTTTCATTTTCTCAGGACTATTGTCTCTGTGTTGAATTTGTGCGCCTGGACAATGAATGTAAATCCACCCACCCACCGCCCCCCTCCCGCGATCCCGCCTCAACCCACCATCTGCCAGCGCGGGACAAAGTCAGATGTTCCCCCAATTATGAGCGCAGTCTCGGGGAATCCTGCGGCCGAGCCCCCGCCCTGTCGCCTTGTCCACATCCACTAACATGACTGACAGCTGGACCGAACCCCCCAACAAACCAGGAGAAAACCTGCACAAGTGGACACTTTGCTTCAATTCCTTTGCTTTCTGTGCAAAGAGATGTTCAATAAAGAGCTGCGGACAGTTGGTTGAAGAAAAACTGCAGAAAATGAGCGATTCTTCAAAATAAGAGGAGCCTAATTCATTTGGAGATTAATACTGTGTGGAAAAACAAATGATCTTGAAAAGCTACACTCTATAAAGTTTAGGAGTTTTGTTTGTTTGGTTATAAATTTAATGTTGTGAGTTTTCTTATAGCTTCTGTTGTGTTAAGATCTATTTGCCTCGTTGAATAAAGATTTTGTACTTAAAGCCAACGTAAACTACTTTTAATCAACTTTAGGCTGTTTTAGGAGACAAGAATAATCATTACGTAGAGGCATAAAACCTAACGATTACCCTGAACAATATGAAACGATGCGCTTTGAAAGAGTTTACTCCAGAAGTCTTTTTTTAATGGATTTGAAATTAAGAATTGTGGGTACTCACTCAATGTAAACAAAGCACTCAGCTGAATTAGGCTGGTTTTTGTCTAAACAAATGTTCAGGTGGAAAAATCCTGGTGAACAGGAAAGAAAAGAGAGATAAACAAAAGGATGTGACACGTGGCATTTCACAAATTTGGCTTGCAAGTTTTTTTTTTCATTTAAGCATTGACCATTAACGTGCTGGTTTAATGATGTTTTGATTGGTGCAGGACATTAAGCAACAGTAGAACCAGTAGAGAATGTATTTTCAGTTTATAAGTCTTATTAAATGAAACATGTTTTAAAAGAGGAATGATGTAACTGCAGGCTTTGTGAGTGTTTATTTAAAATAAAGTTTATTAAGCTCATTAAAGAGCCTCTTGTTCTACAGCTTGACTTAATGTGTTGTTGTTTTTTTCTAAACGTCTGAACATCAAGGCGCATTTTATTGGATAGATTGTGAAATAAATCTGTTTTGTGTTTGAGTCAGTGCTGAGCGATGGGGTGGTGGGGGGTCTGTCCTCTCCTCCAGCTGGAGGTGTCCCCGATGCTCCTCAACTTTCACTTTCAGTGTTTTGTTTCAGATGTGCTGAAGCGGAGAGACGGACTGAAAAGTGGGGGATTAGTCCAGTCTTTCTAATCAGTTTAACCCGCTCAGGCGGTCAGCCCGCGTGCGTTTTTTTTTTTTTTTTTTTTTTTTTTGTCTTGGGGAGTGTGTGCGTGGGGTGTCAGGAGGGGGGTGAGGGTGAGGCTGGAGGTGTGGAGGGGATCAGTGACTGCTAAACTAAACAATGGGGTATCGTGTGCCGCTCGTCCTCTCCAGCATTCCCTGACTCCCATGGGACGAGCAGAGCCACTTTGTGTGGATGGCACTGCGGCCACGGAGGTCAGGAGGGGCGTGGCGTGTGTGTGCGCGCGTGCGCCCCGTCTGTGTGTGTGTGTGTGTGTGTGTGTGTGTGTGTGTGTGTGTGTGTGTGTGTGTGTGTGTG
>NW_013952516.1:100795-104256 GCF_001266775.1 Austrofundulus limnaeus | reverse complement strand
ACTGTAGCCAACTCATTCAAATTCTTTGGCTGTGACAGTCCACAGAACCCACGCCATTTGCTGTAGCCTAAAAGACACAAAAGCACAGTTTGGGATGATGCAGAATTTACAGTGGTTTATGCAACAGGCTTTCCAGACTCAAGGCATCTAGACTGAATATTTACCAGGGAGTCCATGGTCTCTGCCTCTCTGCATATTCAGTGATGCCAAATCCAATGCTACCTTTACAAGGAACTTGAACAGCCTATCCCTCAGTTCATCAGATAAAATATGATCCTGGGTGTTCAGCTTAGCCTTGCTACCCACCAAGCCCCTCAAGATTGGGTCAATTCCACCTGCAGAACACATGAAACCATTTAGACTTGATCCATGATTTTTAAATTCTACTTTATGAAGAGTTAAGAAGTTCAGTGTCTTACCCTCAAAGAGGACCCTCCATGTTGTAAACATGGTTTTAGTGATCAACTCTGTGGGGTAACTAGTATGATTCTGATAATTCTCATCAAGACGAAACATGAAGGGTTGAAGCATTGAATGAGCAAATCGGAAGGCAGCTGTGGAAAAAATGCTTGCAATTCTGGKATCMACMTTWTCATCATAACCTGAGTAGGTTGAAAGCTGACTGGCAATGGTATCTGGTCCAAGGATGATGCGGAGCCAGTCTCTGAAAATGATAACCTATAGTACAAAAGGTTTGCTATGTTGACACGTTACCAAAGTCTGTGCAAGACGTGGCGTCTGTCTTGTCAAACATTTGTACTTGTGCTTTCATGTCCCTTACCTGGATATATGCTCCCACAATTTTGCGTGTTTCCTGGTACAGTTTCTCTCCGTTCCAATGTGGGTTGAGCTGAGCCAGTCCCCGGGCCAAACGGTTGTGCTCTCTCAACATCACAGTTTGTATAGAAATCAATCCAATGTTCTCAGAAACACGATCATCACCTTAAAGTAAGTAAGTAGTAAGTAACTTCATTTTTATACCACCAGTCAAGTAGCCACAAAGTGCTTCACAATATTACTTCACAATAAACCAAAACAGAACATATAAAAATACATTTACAAATGATAAAAAYATTAATAAGATAACATGAAAATTCATACAAACATGCTAAAAACCTGCTTAAAAAGCAAATAATTACGAGCAGAGACAGTAATTGAAGAAAAAAAGCATTACAGTACAATGGAGAGGGGATTAAATTATTAAGAAGAAGGGGTAAATGCTATCATCTTTAGGAAAAGTTGATTTTTTTAAGTTTGTTATTACAGGTGTTTATTTATTTATTTATTTATTTATTTTTTGCTTACCAGCTAAAAAGCACTGCACCTCCTCAGCATTTGCATCATTAGTTATTTTGCGTCGGGTGGCACACATGTTGGCTCCCATGGCAGGAGTGAAGGGCAGATGCTCACGACCGTCATCATCATACTCTGTGTTGACCTTCAATAAACCCTCATCAGAAGTGAGGTTTCGTACCAGTTGAGCTTTGTTGTTGTCAGAACCGTAGATCTGATTCCCATCAAGGTAGGCTGTGATAACGTTAATCTGTTGGCGGGTGGTGCTGGCACCGAAGATGTAGCCTGTGTTGCCAGAACCACAAGCTGGAGCAGAGCGGAAGAAGGGCATGCACTCTGGGTGACTGTCAGGGCGGGGGTCCTTTTTGGGGAACTGTTGAAAGKRCAAGAAGCTGTTAGMYGTGAATGTGTGTGTGTTTTAAAGTGTATCTTACATGTATCCATAATTTAATATCAAAATGTAAAAACACTGACCTTAATGGGATAACATGGCTCTGTGTTGATACATGAATTGTCACAGTCAATGCCGTTATTAAAGGATCTGATGGAAGGAGACTGAGGGGTTAAAGTCAGGTCGTGGTCTATAAACTGGCCGAACATGGTCACCAGGAAAGTGTAGCGTACGTCGCTCAGGACCTCATAGTTAGCTGTTGCCAGGATACGGTTGGACACTTCTCTTACCTGAGGACAAAATGWAGACAATKAGTACAGGTGTTTGTGTACTGGAGTAGAGAYGAAAGGTGACTCGGAAAGTCATACCAGAGGAAGAAATTGACCGTTGACTTTCAGTCCATGCCAGCCTTTAGGAAGAGAGATTCCGTCTTCATACTCAGTAGGCAGCCAATATGCAAATGGGGTGTTTGAGGCTCCCCAACGAGTGTTTTTACTATTTGAAAGAGATAAATAAAACCGATTGTTACACAGTTTTTCTATATAAAACGAGCAAATGTCTTTCAAAACAAATGCAATATAAAAATGACAAGTCTAGAATCAGATTTAATGCATAACTTTTTCCATTAAATTATGTTTTGTTTTTTATAATCAAATTGTTGCATCACAGGTTGTTGCAGATGCCACTTGCAGTCCGATACTGGTTTACGTGAGTGATACTGTGACAAGCTATTTGTCTGACTTGTGCAGCACAGCCTGTCAGTCTGGAGATCACTTCCAGATCCGAATCAGAGATCAGATCTAGTCAACACAAGATAGGAACAAAAATGAGCTGCAGTTCAACCCTTGGAAACAAATCTAATTGAAATCATAATAAATGCAGACCTGTGTCATTAATGGCACGTTTGTGACGTTTTGCCAGGGACCTCCTGATCAGATGAAGTGTGTTGTCCATGTAGTCAGCTGCTCGCACAGCCATACGGGACACTCCTCTGGGCTGCTTCAGGAGCCTCAGGATGTCTGCAGGTGATGCTGTGTCTCTCTTCACCCGTTTAATGCTCCTGTGTGCAGAGAGGTCAGACTTATAAATACATTGATTTGGAACATTTGATTTAAAAAATGTTTTTTTTACACTCACTCTCGTCTGGAGTATGTATAGACTGCGTCTACGTTGGCCTTAGCTTCATTCACACACTTCTCTATAAAATCTGGACTCAAATTGGCTTCTAAAAACACACAAAACACATGCATTTAGTTTAAAGAACCAAAATTTTAAAAAGTGGTAAGCCATCATTCAGCTGCAATACTTTCCAAAAACGTTCACTATAAACACCAAAGATTGATAGTGCCAGTCCTTTAAAGGCACAGTGTGTAGGATTTGTTGTTTTCAGCGACATCTAGTGGTTGAATCATCCTTCCTGGTCCTCCCCCCACCCCCACCCCCCGCTGAGGTACACTTCGCTGCAGCATGCAGAATGGGGCGGGGACGGACCTTTCCGTCAGTCCCATGCCTTATATGGAAATGGGACTATCCCAGTCATGCACTCAAAGAATAATTGTAAATATATTGTTGTATGTAATTGTCAGGACATGTTTTTGTGTTTTGTATGTGTTTTTGTGTGATTGTATATTGTGATCTTATGTTGTTTTGTTTTTTTGAACATCTTGTGTTGTTATCTTTTTTTCCTTTCTTCCTGCCTCAAACCCTAACCTAACCCTAACCCTAACCCTAACCCTAACCCTACACTTATGCAGAACGGGGCGGGGACGGACAACAC
>NW_013952516.1:95856-99037 GCF_001266775.1 Austrofundulus limnaeus | reverse complement strand
GAAGAAGAAGTCTTTGTCCAATCATTATTTTGTACTGTCTTTAGCCAGAAGAAGAAGAAGTCTTTGTCCGATCATTATTTTGTACTGTCTTTAGCCAGAAGAAGAAGAAGTCTTTGTCCGATCATTGTTTTGTGCTGTCTTTAGCCAGAGTGGTGTGTTCTGTGTCCCGTGTTCCCCTGAGAAGATCCTTTAAGTTTTGAGTTGCCTTGCCAGCATTTTTGTTTATTATTACAGCTTTTTGTTACCCTTTTGAGCCTGCCTGCACCCTGGGTCATTCTGCCAGCACACTATCCTCACATAATGATCGGACTAAGTATCCAGCCTGCAGGCAAGAATTTTTCAGATTTTAATTACCTTGAATTTTTGGAAAAGCTGTAGCAAGGGCAGAGAAAGTTGGATGGGCTGGCTGCTCGTTACCCTTGGCTCTGCCCATTGAGAACAACACCACCTGATAATTCTGTTGCTCACCCTCCCACCCCTGTTGTTCCTGGGTCACCTGAGTCTTCCGGGTCTGCTGAATCATCCGAATCTGTTCCTGTGTCTTCTGAGTTTCCTGAGTTGGTGGTTCCAGTCCCTGTTCCAGAGTTGGTGGTCCTGGTGGTTCCAGAGTTGGTGGTCCCGGTGGTTCCAGAGTTAGCRAGTCCCAAGTCGGCGGTCCTTGAGGTTCGTGGGTTGGCTGCCGGCRCCTCCACGACATCTGGGTTGGCTGCCGTTGCTGCCTCATCGCCTGGGTCATTGCCCATAGCCTCCTCATCRCCTCTGTCGCCTGCGTTTGCCGTCGTTGACACTCTGGCTCCRTCAACCTCCTGTGGGTCTTCATCTGCTCCCATCTCCTTCTGTGGCTCCACGTCTGTTCCCTGCTGGGCCTCGCTTTGGATGGTCTCCTGGCCATCCTCCGGATCTCCTGCTCCATGTGGGGTGGGCTTCGGTCTGTCCTCCTGGACTCTGTGTGTTTTGTCCTTGAGTCTGTGTTGTCACGTGTTTCCCAGAGTCTCGTCCCTCTCCTTTTTCGACATCGGAAGCCATCGTTGAGGGGAGGGTCCTGTCATGATCTGTGTTTTTTGCTTTAGTTTTCTAGTGTTTTCTGTGTTCCCCTGTGTATCTTTCCCTTGCTGCCATTCCTCTAGCCCCGCCCATGCTCACCTGTTTCCTCTCGTGTCTCCTCCAGGTGTTTCTCGTTGTCCTTGATTAGTTTACCTTTATATTCTGTGTCCTGTGTTCAGTCTTTGTCCAATCATTGTTTTGTGCTGTCTTCAGTCAGAGTGGTATGTTCTGTGTTCTGTGTTCCCCTGAGAAGATCCTTGTAAGTTTTGAGCTGCCTTGTATTGAGATCATGATTTTCGTCTTTGGCTCACCTTTGATCTCGCCRAGTGCTTTTGTCTAAAAACATTTAAACTGAGAAAATTGKACTGGAAGTTAAAACAGTTTTAAATGAATTTATWCCACACCAGATATCGAAACAAGACAACTACAAACAATGTATAAGAGCTCTCAGAGAARAGGTAGGAAAGGYCTAAACCAACATCACCTGGAGACAGTGAGAGTCCTTCTCCCCAGCCTGTCTGGGGGGCTCAGAACTGAGGTGAGGTCTAAGTAGAAAGACCAGAGTCCTGGTCCCTTCTGGAAGCTTCCTTCCTTATTTGGAAATCATGCATTGTTGAGACACAGTCTCAAAGAAAATTGTAAACAATGATGTCACACTGCTTGGTCTCTGTGGGATGTAAACAACTTTTTGAGTGACAACAGCTTCTGGCTTCAACACTTSTCAGCCTTTTTGTTTATTTTTAAAGCTTTTTGTTACCCTTTTGAGCCTGCCTGCRCCCTGGGTCATTCTGCCTGCACACAATCCTCACAAGACTAAGCCRAAATTAAAATAAAACAAAATGTAGGCTATTCCTTAATTAAAATACATGGAGTAAAAATTGCTTGAAAATAAGCAACAAAAAGTCAACTGAAAAATAATTACTAAAATATANCTGTCGTTTTGCTCCTCAGCATGGCTTCATAAAAACTCTGCAGGATTTCTCAAACATGATGAATGAGTCAGAGCAAGGCTTTGGTCATGTTTTTATGAGAGGATAACATTATAACATGATATAAAACTCAAAAAAGTTGAATTTACATCATATTGGCCCTTTAAATATATGCCTGACAAACACACAACATTGCCCCTTTAACTTTTCATAACTTTAAGTTGTCAAGATGCCAAAACATGGGAATCTACATATTGGGAAAAAAATGACCATAATAAAGATTTGATTAATCCCTAACTGTGTTAATATTTCTGGCAGACTGGTTGTGTTATATCATCCTGTCATAGACCAYTCTGCAGGATTGCCTTTCTGACAGAGTATTTTGTCATTTTTCACCATCATTATTATTTTCTTAAACTATTTATCACTTATGAGGTTATTATACTTTTTATGTGATATTTGTTGCACTATCCTGATKATGTCTAGTGTCAAAACAGAGAAAATAGGCAACTAATTTGTTTGTTTGCCACAGAGTTTGTTGTTTTATAATTCAGACAATTAAAAGAACAATTAAAATTTGAATGCCTTAATATTTCTTTATCAAAATTCACCTACCTATTTTTTTTTTGTTTTTTAGTGCTCTTTTCTTGTGGAAAAAAGCACTAAAACATGCATGAACCTTTTTTATTTTACTATCCACGTCCCACAGAATACACACTTGTTAGGTTGGGTGTGTGTCTGATCTCTGAGCGTGAGTTCAACGGCCTGAGGGGGTGAAGCCCTTCAGATCAGGCAGTCCTGCACCATATGCTGTGCTCCTGTTTGCCAGAGGGGTAAACAATATGGAGGGAGGGGGCAGAGTTATCTGAGACAAGACCGAGTCACGGCTGTGTCTCAATTCATGGGCTGGGTCCTCATGAGGACCTGGGCTGGGCCACGTAGGCCACWTCCTTGCTGGGCCRSGTAGGMTGCTCAAAACTGCTGTGAAATGAGACGGTCCAGCCTTCGCCTGGTGTCGGCTTCACGTGGGTTTGCGTGACCACGTGCTCCCCCGTTACCATAGTGATCAGTTTCATGTCGGACTTAAAATGCTTCGGGACGTGTTTACACGTCTTTTTACTGGAAGAATAAATTCACAGTTAAAAGTTAAACTTAAATAAAGAAAACAATAATTTGGGTTTAGCTCCAGTTTCTGCAATGGAGATAAC
>NW_013952516.1:92457-94330 GCF_001266775.1 Austrofundulus limnaeus | reverse complement strand
TCGTAACTTGTAGTTGCATTTTCTTTTATTTAACGTCTTATTGCAGCATAAATTTCATCAGCTAAGTTGCTAAACTTACTTTTAAAAAACAAATCCTTCGGTCCGTGGCGAATTTCCAAACTGCACCGATGCGTTAAAAAAATAAAAACACCACCGTGTTGTTCATTTTTCTGCCCGCGCATTGAATCCTGGGATATCCTCGGCTGGTAAGGATACATGGATGCATCCTTGGATTTCAACAGGAAGTAGGACGCATTCCTCGGCCGCGTGATGAGGAGCCTTTGAATTGGGACTGTCCTCGGCGCGGGGCAATGACGTATGCGGCCGACAAATGCGCACTCATGAGGACCCAGACCCTGAATTGAGACACAGTCACAGAGACAAGTGGTCCCACTGACTTCCTTACTGTCCTCATTTTTCTTTCAGTCACTTCTGATCTGAGTTACATCCACAGGTAATACTGTAGTTGTTCCAGCTGTTTTAGCAGCAGGCTTTCTTCTGCTTTTTGAGACTGTTCAGCTCACAAACCCTGCTTTGTTAATGAACAGTTTTCTAAATAACGTCCCCTCAGACATAAGGAGATGCTTGAACTTCGGCCTGTCACAATAACAAGTTTCACTGGACGATAAATTGTCTCAGAAGTTATTATGATAAACAATAATCTGCTGCGATCCATTTCACCAGAGAGTTTGTGAATTTCTCAGACAAAGATTAGTTTGTTTTGGCTCTGAACCTCATCATTTTGGAGGGTCCACCCTGGAYAAGTCCACCTCAGGACCACATAGAGACAACAGAGTCAAACCATCGTTTGTCATAATTATACTAAGTACAATCTGCAAAACAAATGACACTGTTACATTTTGTAATTGTAAATGTAAACTAATTATAAATGAACATTTTTATTATTTATTTTCTTCTGAAGTTAAGCAGCTCAGTCAGCCTCTGTTTCAAAGCACAAGTGAGACGWTCATCAGGATATTTATCTAATTTGACATTTACTATCTTAACCTTGAGATTCTCACTCAAACTTGAAGGAAAAAAATGAACCCTGCAGTAAAAAAGAAAAAAAAAACTGAAAAACAGACGATTGAGTTGTAGTCTCATAGCTTCACTCAGACTTTGGCACTGTCAGAGTCACCAGAACCGGTGCCAGGGTGGACTCATGAGCCAAGGAGGAGCTGCAGCTCAGCATCACAATCTTTCAGCTGCAGCTCACATGGCTGTGCAGTTTGAGGGTCTTCAGTGGGGGTGGGCTTTGGACAGATTGGGTCATTTTTTAAAATCAGCCTAGTTTATTTCAAACAGGATTTTTAATATATATACATATATATAATTGTGTGTTTATTAAAATGTTCAAATTGTCTAAACCAGGGCTCTGCAACCTTTACAATCAAAAGAGCCATTTCTGCTCCTCGGCTCACTGATAAAATGTGTCCAGAGCCGCGAAACAAGCTACGACTGTGATGATCAACTGGTGGTCCGCGGGCCTTTTTGAGGCGTTTTCGGGAACCTTTACGGCCATTGGAGGTGAAATTATAAAACTAAAAAATATACTGTGAATTTGAATATTTATTATTATTTTTACACATTACGACAAATGAAAAGACTGTTTGCATGTAAACAAAAAATTACGTTATCTAGTTTATATTGAATTTCACGGAAAGTAGTACAACTAAACTATTTTCTAATTCTTCTTATTATGTAGTTTTAAAAATCTTTAAAAGGTAATTCTGATGGATTTGAGAGAAAGATCAGCAATAAGCTGGATTATTTAAGCAAAAAACAGGCTAGCATGAGCTAATCTACAGGTTTTACTTTTTGTATTAGTAGTATTGAGCATATATTAGCATACAAATTGATTTCTGTTGTGGGT
>NW_013952516.1:90769-91762 GCF_001266775.1 Austrofundulus limnaeus | reverse complement strand
GTAATATTTCTGTTATTAATCATTATTCTCTGTTCATCATTCTGGTTGATCCAAGGCCAAAGATCCACAGTTGTCCATCTGAGGGACTGGTGTCTAAAAACATTTAACCATGAAATGTTTAAGATGTTTATAAGATGTTCAGTCTTAAACATTAGAATCACTTTAAATACTTTTCAGTAAGTTAAATGTCTACAATTCTGGTTCAAATAAAGAGCATTATGTTTACTAGATTGTTAAGTAATTATTTTTGAGTTAATGTTGCCTTAATGAACAGTGATTAAAAATAACCTGTAAAACTCTGATGTTAAATCAGAATCATCTTTATTGTCCCAGTATGATGACACACACACAAGGACTTTGTTTCCAGCAGATGTTGTCTCTCCAGCACACATATATGGTGGAAATAAGATATAAACATTACAGTCTGTGGATTACATACAGTAATAAATACATTAGGCTCTAGTTCAGAGGTCCAGTGTTTGGGATTGTTCATCAGGGAGATGACCTGGAGGAAGAAGCTGTTTTTGTGTCTGGATGTTTTTGAGCATGGGGCTCTGTGGCACCAGCTGGAGGGGAGAAGTTGAAACAGACTATGTCCTGGGTGTGTGGAGTCTGATTGAAACAGACTATGTCCTGGGTGTGTGGAGTCTGATTGAAACAGACTATGTCCTGGGTGTGTGGAGTCTGACATGGTTTCCTGGTTCTTGTGGTGTCCAGGTCCTGAAGTGTGGGCAGAGGAGCACCAACAACTCTCTGAGCTGTCCTGATTGTTCGTTGCAGTCTGTGACGTGGTTGTAAATTTGGGTGCACCTAACTTTTGTGCTGGTGCGCCAAAGAAAAAATGTTAGGCGCACCAGTGCAACCTGTGCAAAAAGTTAGTCCAGAGCCCTGTTTTCAAAGAGCCACTGCAGGTTGATTTGATTTATTTATTTAACAGGAAAAGATTACTAAAAATCAAGCCTGACTCAGCATAATTGCTGTTTTACAGCAGGT
>NW_013952516.1:80637-89019 GCF_001266775.1 Austrofundulus limnaeus | reverse complement strand
TCAGGGAAAATAGACTGCACAATACAGAAATTAAGCAAATGATGAAACAATGGTAAAAAAGTGTTGGCATGCATTTTCAAGAGGGCCCAAAGAGCCTCATGTGGCCCTAGACCTGCAGGTTGCAGACCCCTGGTCTAAACCATTACTTTACCAATAAATCCCTTTGATAGTGTGTAGTCCAGCCAAGTGAGACTCAAATGTNGCATCAAATCCCTGAGTAAATACACAGAACAGAATTTGTACTGTTGAATTTATGTCCTGCCACAGGCTGTCAAATCAGTTTGATTTTTGAATAATAAATGTAGCATCGTTGGCACTTAGCAGGCTGTGTTGTGCCTGTTGGCTCCACTTCCTCAGATGTTGATTTAAAGCTGTTTAAAGTGGCTGCGACATGTTTAATCTGATGATTTAAAAGTAGTTTTAACAGTCTTTGATCAGAAACGCCTTGACATGTTTCACTAAGTATGATCTGTAGAATAAACATGTAAATCAAGATGACTTCAAGCCCAGTGGTTGGATGGATCTCAACACCACCACTGTGTGACAACTAATGTAAACTTAAGAAAACTGGACAATTTAGTCACAAATCACAGTGTAGCATTTTCACATCACTAAAATTATCTTACAAGAAGAGCTGGATCTGTAGCAATTTTGGACGAACTTTAAAAGATCATTTTCTTCTCATGTTTTATTAAATATCGTTAAATCTTGCTAAATATGGCTCCGTTCACACAGCAGGTCTTAATGCTCAGTTCTGATTTTGGAAAACAAGAGGATCTTTTGGTGTGAACGTTCACGTTATATTTTAAATGTGACCTGCATCAGACTCCAGTGTGAACTCTACACAGCTTTTTATTTTTGAACAAAACAATGAGCTGGAAATAAAGTATGGACTGAGTAACTTTAGGATGGTACGACCCAGGCTGGACGTTACTATCTACATGGTACATTAAAAGTAAAATGAAGCAGCTGGACTTGTGTTTTGGAGCTGTAAACACATGGAGCTACAGATTTAAACAGCGAGACWTGAGGGTAGGGWGGTACGGTGGCTCAGCTGGTAGAGATGATGCCTCTCAGCAAGAAGGCTGCTGGTTCAAATCTGTGCATACATGGGTTCTCTCTGGGTACTCCAGCTTCCTCCCATGGACCAAAAACATGACTGTTAGGTTAATTAATAACTGTAAGTTGTCCCTAGGTGTGAGTGCATGTACACTGTTACAACTGCTCACCTGTTCCCCTCATCACTACTGGATCCTGGCTCTGCTTAAAATCACTTTTTTAATAAATCTCAGCACAAATCTCCTGTTTCATAAAGCCTTCTGACCATCWGCTCAGTTACAGAAATGTGCTGGAACATCTCTGTGCATTTTTCATATAAAGCAGGTCTACATCCTACTCTTCATTGATTCTAATAACATTCAGTCAATGAGTGATCCTACCTGCACACTCTGGACCTGTGGGCTCTGGACCARGATGGTTCTGTTTCTTGGTTCTGATTCTGAGAAGTTACAAGACTTTATCGGTGGTTTGCAGACRCAGCTCAACATGTTGTCTTACTGTTTCATTGTCCTCAAACCACGACCTCCTTTTACTGAAAAAGTTGCAAATTTAACACATTTAGCTGCATCAGTTTCCAGAGCTTTCCACTTTTTAATCCTAACTTTCTCCGTACCATGCTCGCTCTGTCCATCTTTCAAACACTGCTGACCACGTGCGCTGACGTATTACGTCAGAGCGCAAAACAACAACAATGGAAAAAAAGAAATAAAATTCATGAGAGCTGCCAGCTGGAGGCAGAAGAAGCCCTGGGGCTATGGCAGGCCATTGTATCACATAATTGCCCAGCAGAACATGGATAGCAGTAGCAGTGATCTGATCAATAACCAACACCTTACCGGCCCATCAGGAAAAGTCCAGATCCTCCCGATTAGCCACGGGCCTGACCACAACTTATTTTTAKCTCAGTAAGTGTGAATTGACTGAGTTATAATTACATTTGTTTGCTAAGGTCGTTTAGAGATGGAGATCACACTGAAAGTCTTGTCAGATGATTACCCAAAGATTTCTTTCTGACAGTTCTGTGAGAAGATGAGACATGTTGCTAACAAAACAAACATTAAACATGCAGTAATTCACTGAACAAAAACATCACCAGCATTTCACCAACGGCAGTGGACAACTATAAGCACAGAGTGCACTTAAATATATTCTTAACCAGACTGATAAGCTAACTGCCCAAACATCAAAATAGTTTCATRTTTATCTCACACTTAATTTTACATGACAAAGTTATTTACAACTGTAGTTTTGTGCAGTCAGGTGAAACACTTCTGGTGCATTTCTAACAGGAATATCAAAATATTTCTGCTGGAACAATTGCTAAAAAAAAAGAAATGTTGATATGAAGGTTTATAAAACAGCATTTAAATGAACTGCTATGAAAGGCTGGAGATTGGAGCTGCTTTGAGATAACATCTGCTTTTATCTGGGACTAACGTGACCACATTTTCAGAATTAAATCCAGAGAATTTTCCAGCTCTGTGATGATAAAGAAATATTTTTTATCAAGATGAAACGTAGAAACTAGGACAGTCATGTTTTCACTCATTTTCACATGGTAGAAACTATGCTAGTAGCTAGCACACACAACAGAGTTAAGTTTTACTGATGTCATATCTTAACACTTGCTTCCTTCTTATATAAWCAGGAAGTTCCTCTCAGTCATGGTGTCAGTTTACAGCAAATAACACAGACTTCAACCAGAACAGGACAACTAATCAGAACAACTCATTTTTACACTCTAACATAACTTATAACACCAAGTTACCCAGCATCCCTTGCAGTTACACAACAGTTTTTAAAGGTGACAMCAGCACAGCCAACTACCGCAGGCCTACAAAATGTTGTTGATTGCAACATGCACACTTATTTTTTCACAGTTACCAGCTTAACTTTTTTTCTTACTTATAAAATGGTAAAATAACGGAGATTTCCAGGTAAAGCTTTGCCTACAGGCTGTGAAAAACATGTCCATGGAAATCAAGGACATCTGTTCACCTTTTCTCATCCAAACATTATGATAATGTTGAAAAAACACAGTTTCACAGCTGCAGTGTTTCCATTAAGTAATAAATGTTCTTAAAGTCACGTGAATACGTTTGTTCTCATGATAAGTCATTACAAACATGGCRGCGATGGATGTAAACACATAGCATGTTGCTACCACGACACTAGCGCTCATCATCAGAGGAGACGTCGGCGTCTTTTATCGAGGCTTTCCAGAGACAAGTCCCTACTTGGGAGCGGCTACGTATGCTGTGTTTTTGGGAAATTGTAGTCGCTGAGTTTACTATTTTATACTACTTCTGTGATATTACTACTACTTCTACTTCCTGTTATCTTCTTCATCATCGTCTTTTTCACCAGTAGAAACAGACGGTTGTTGATCACGTGACTCCTGTGATGTGAAAAAAGTGTTTCCATTGTAGTTTTGTGAAAAACACCAATTTAGATACGACTGAAAAACCACCTCATCCTAGTGCAAAAACTTTTTGTCAAAAAACGTGTTTTTTTTTCGAAATTGACGTGTTTCCATTGAGCAAATTTATTTTTGAAATTCTAATTTGCACATTTTCATGTTCAATGGAAACACAGCTAGTGTCCCAGTGAGAGGTTTTCTTCCCACTGATCATTTCAGCTCATAATACAGCATCGATCCTCTGATAGATTCAAGTAATACTCCAGCTAAACTGCAGGTTCGTAGCAGTTAGACACTGATACATGTCCAAAAATAAGCAGTGCCAATACGAATGTGTTACTTTGCTGCCAACTTTACCAAGATTTACCACCAACTCAACAAAACTTGTAAGAACATTTTTTACCAAGCCTTCAGGGTTCTCTAAAAGATCATTTTCATACTGTTTGAAAATGATCTCTTAGAGAAACTGTTTTCAGATACAAAATCAATACCAGTGAACATTTTGTGTTCAGATGAACTTGTTTTGATGGGAGCACAGTTTACAGCCAGGACAGATAAATATAGTCTTGTTTTTGGYGTGCTACACTGCAGGGTCTACGAGGAGGGGTCTTTGTTCCAGGAGGGGTCTTTCACTGTTACATCCAGAAGCCTCGCTCTTTAAAGTGCTTTAAGGTGTCAAAAAGCCCTCTGCTGTCCAATTCTTAAAGAGATGTTCTGTGGTTCTGTTCAAAACCTGTTTATAATTAGCTTTACTTCAGTTTTAAGTATTACATCCTGCCTGTTCTTGTTTGTTTTTTGTGTAAAAGATGACACTATGATGTTTTTTCTTTAACTACAGGGTTAATGTGTCACCAGGTTTTCCCTCAGGATCAATTAAATGTACAGATCTGTATTATCTTGACAGATTTCCAACAATATGCTCTTCATTTCTGCGTACTTTAATTTCCTCCCACAGACCAAAGCATGCATGTTAGTGTAATCATGGAGTCTAAATTGTTGCTCAGCGTGGCACGATGCTATCAGTGGTTGTTTGTCTGGATGTGCTTCGTGATGAGTTCATGACCTGAACARCTAAAACTTTTTTTTTTCAGTTTCAGGTTGCTGCAAACAGACTTTTTGAACAAAACTTTGTCTCATGAAGAAAAAAGCGGCAGTATCAGTTGTTGTCTCTTGTGAGAAGATGAAATGTTTGCCTTTTTTATTTTGCTTTAAACCTCTTATATAAACTGAAGGCCTGTGCTCTACCATCAGAAATGATGGCTCACATCAGGTTCTGCATGAAACCACAGGGTTTGTCCAGATCTGAGCATGCAGGATGGAGGCAGCAAGGAGGAGAAGTGAACTGTAATCACCTGTTCCACAGGAAAAACTGCAGACCCTATAAAACACACAAGGGRTCCAGGCCAGTGATCCATCAGTGTAAGACCATGTTGTTAGATCAAAGAAAATGTCAGGAATACGTTTTTTCTCCAGGTGGTAATATAGGAAATATAGATATTTAAGAAAAAAATCAATTTTTTCAGTATCATAAGTTTTATTACCAAACATGTTTGTTTAAACTTATTTGTGGACCAAAGTRGAATCAGCAGATAAATGTGTTGAAGCCAGTCTACAACATGCTGATCTTAGCCATATTTCAGCTGCTGTTTGAGCAGGCTGAGGCTGCACTGTTGCTGTTGTGTACACTATTGCGCTATTTGATCAGAATCCATAGGGATTGTTCTGTCAGACCGTGTTAAGTCAACTAAGGACAGGCTCCACACACTAGTGAATGTGCTGAGAGGGAGCTGGAGAGTCACCGCCTGGAAGGAAGAAGAGRCGAGGAGCAAGAGGTTAAAGGGAAATAACCGACGTAAAGGGATAAAACTGATTTATGTTTCTATTTATTTCTCTGTTACTCCATTCACACGTCCAGAATACAAAAGTTAGGCTCAACTGAAGCGAAACACTTGACAGCAGCGAGGACCGTCAGTGTCGAGGAAAGTGGACCGCAGGAATACAGAGAGTCAGAGAGAAAAGTGATGCTGGCGCTGAGGAGCATAAAGAGGCAGAGGASGACAAGTGAAAGGCCAAAAGATGGACAAATGTAAACCGTRCCTAAAGTTTTAAATATATGTTCCTGAAAAGAAGAATTATTTTTAATTTATGTCAACATTTTTTTAAAAAACAAGACGTCAAAAAGACGAAACATCATTCATTTTTAACATTATAATCATTACCAGATAAAATGAATAACAGTAATTATCTCTTTACTGTGACAGGCAGAATATTTTAACAGACAACAAACGAACACTTAAAACTGCTGTGACGGAAATAAAAATGTCATCATGCACTAACTTTTGAGGGACTTTGCTGCAAGTCAAACTGATAGAGCAGCATCGGTGTGAAAGGAGAAACTGTAAAATCCTGAAACATCTGATGAGACGATGGTTTAAGAAGAGCTATAACTCCATTTCTCAACATGAACTAAAACTCTGACATGAAACATGGATGAAGTAATACTGGTTTTCTCTTGGGGAGTTTCTGTCCTCAGAGGCCCCTCTCGGATGCGGGGTTCCTCAGGGCTCAGTTTTGGGCCCCATTTTGTTTTCTATTTATTTGCTTCCTCTGAGGGTCCATTTTCAGGAAATATGATGTATTCTTCATTTTTATGCAGATGACATTCAGATCTATTTGCCTTTGAGATCTGATAGAGCTCAGAGGACTGAGAACCTGCAGAACTAAGTTCTCTAAAAACTGTCTAATCCTGGATGGAGCTAAATTTTCTTCATTTAAATGAAGATAAAACAGAGGTCCTGACATTTGAAAATCAGACCTACTGGCAGGACTAAACAGTTCTGTTGGCCCTTTGGACTCAGACTGTTTTTATTAGGAATCTTGAGGTGATTTTGGACAACAATTTTAAATCTGACAGGTCAGTGCAGAGGTCAGATCCAGTTTCTATCATTTAAGGCTTATCTGTAAAGGTTTACCTTCCCTACGACACCCTTGTGAGGGTTATTCATGCTTTTATCTTTTCTAGACTGGACCACTGCAGTTACCTTTATAGTGGAATTGACCAGTCTGTTCTCCACCGTCTCCAACTGGTCCAAAATTCAGCAGCACGTTTGTTAATGAGGACAAGACGGTGTGAACATATCACCTGTTCTACGCTCTCTTCACTGGCTGCCTGCTCCTTTTAGGATTCATTTTAAAGTTTTWCTTTTGATTTTTAAATGTCTAAATGRTTTGGCACCTCCTTATCTGTCTGATGTTATACATCACTACCATCCTGGAGAGCTCTGAGATCTGAAGATCAGATGCTCTTGGTGGTTCCAGGACTCGGCTGGAACAAGCTTCCTCTGAGGTCTGCAGATCACTTGATGATTTTAAATGTCTTTTAAAGATTTATCTTTTTGCTTTGGCTTTTAATTCTAGAGAGCACATGCAGTAGGTCTTTTATTTTTATTTTATTATAATTATTTTAACTTGTTGTATTCTTTTCTATTTACTTTGTGTTCACTTGATTTTATCTGATTGTACTTTTATTCTGCTGTGCAGCACTTTGGTTGCCGTTGGCTGTGAAAAGTGCCATACAGATAAAGTTTTGTTTGATTGATTCTGTMTTCCTCTGCTGATCTGATCTGTTGTGACATCAGATCCAACTGTTYGCCTGATAAACAAGTGGTTTGTTGGTTTTTGAAATAGACCGTCAGTAACTGAAAGGTTGTGTTGTCTGAAGGGAGAAMCAGAAACAGATCAGAAAATGACTCAGTTATGAGGATTCACTTCAATCAAAATATTGTAGCTATTTCTGAAGAAAATAAATTGTGTCATTAATTGAAGTGACGACATAGAGAATGTGTTATTCTGTTTAACCAGATGTGGTTYTTGGTCCATATGGTGCTGCCTTGAGGGCCGTTGCATGTTAACTTGGTTGCGACGTGTTTTTTTTTTTTTTACAGGCGCGGGACTGGCCCAGCACCCATCACTACTGATGTGTGTTTTCTGTTTGATGGAGGCAGAATCCCCCCTGGATGCCCCCCCCCACTGAACTTCCACCGATGGCACGCACACACCAACCCTCATCCATGCAGTCAGCAGACACTGAATAAATAATTACAAGTTATAAATGACTGTGTTGTGTAATGCTGCAGCTCTTCAACCCCAAAAGACCTCTTCTGATTACACAGATGAGGGGAAATCTTTGTTAGCTGATGGAAATAAGCACACACACACACACACACACACACACACACACACACAAACTTTGTATTTACAGCCATGTCCTTACGAGCAGAAGAATTATGTAATACGTCTACACAAAATATGTTTGAACGTGGTTCTGAGCTACAAATGGAGTTTTCTGGAGTTTTAAAAACATAGTATCTAAATGGTAAAATTTACTTTTTGTTTTCTAATGTTTCACACTTACTCTAAACCAGTTTACCTGACACAGRACTCACCATGGCAACTAAATCTTCATTGCACCGAGCATTCACTGTGAAATTGTATTCCTGATTGAGACAGAAGAGTTTATGTCTCACTAGAACAAAACCACCTCCAGTGCAGTTTGTCTAAGTTTTATCAAGTTTTTAAACAAGAACGTGAGGAAAAGGCTGCTGCAGTCCATGGCAGCTCATACTGCCACACAGGCGCTGGACTGGCAGAAAAAGGAGCCTCTGAAGGTGGAATCTTAACAGGCTACCACTGGTTTTTGACCAGCATTCATGGGAGAGTTTACAGAATGTCCTGTGACATTCACAGGATTTTTCATCTCCTGTCCTCCCTTCAGTCACAGAGGCRGTCCTGTCGCCTCAGCTCAAAGAATCTGTGCAAAACACAGTCAGCGAGTCATTGTGGGGGTCTCCAAGCAATTTAAAGAACACAAACTCCTACACAAAAGCTTTGCTCTGATGAAATAA
>NW_013952516.1:75292-76450 GCF_001266775.1 Austrofundulus limnaeus | reverse complement strand
GTACGAACCCTTTGTACGAACAAAGGTAAGAGAAATTTTGGATAAGAATACGAACTTGTATGAGGCCCATTGTCTTGGTGTCAAGTTAAAACTGAATGATGTTTCTGATGTGAAGCAGGGTTTTCTCTTTTGTTTTGACTGGATCCTATTGTTGTTTGTGGGTAAATTATTGCTCTTTTTTGCACAATTTTTTTACATTATTCGATGTACTTTTACTAAAAGTCATATAGCATGCTTTTCCAGATCAGGCTACACATTTTGATTTATTTTTTGCTGTTTTCTTAACTGCAGGTGCTGTGAATCAAAAAGGACAAACTGAAGAATGAGTGAAACTGACACCCAGGTTAAGTCAAGCCATAAAACTGTAATAAACTTGATTTAAAAACTTTGGTAGATCTCAGACAGTACTATGAGGTCAGCCTGGTTAGCACATCATCACTCAGCCTAAAATCCTAATCCAAGCCTTCGTGTCAGCAGGTCTCCATTATGCTGACTGTGACCAAGACACTGAATCACTGAACCCTGGTGAGCTTCAGGGCTTCAGTGTGAGCTGTGGCTGACATCCACAGACATGAGATCTGACTCAAAGGCATTGTAACAGCTCAGTGGTGATGTGCATCAACACAAGCAGAAGGAGTGACAGAGGTAGAAGAGCATTCTGGATGTATTTTGTTGGTAACAGAAGTGAATCACTCTCTGAGAGCTGGATTTATTACAGCCCCTTCCAACAAGAATGTCTGTTTGAGACGGTTCCCAGTTTTTATGACTTTATTGCTATTTATTTTTAAACAATTAAGTTGGGTGCCAGCCAAGTTTCCCTCCTGACATTTAGGATATTTTAACCAACTTAAGTATTTTTACTGTTATTTTTATATATGATTTAGTTATTTTAGTTTTACCGAACACACAAGGACATGTGAATTATAAAAAAATATACATACACACCCTTTTCAACCTTAATTAAATATTAAGTGACAAAATATTTTTAAACTAAGAAACTGAGCACTGACAAAGATAAAGTTTTTCAAATATGTTATTGTAGGGGTTCCCCAAAGATGAAATAATTCCCACTTGTCTTTGACTTTGGTTTTTAAAAGAAAAAGATCCTTTCTCAAAAGATTTCTTTTCTTTTCTTTAATAAACAGAATAATAATGTTC
>NW_013952516.1:72799-74725 GCF_001266775.1 Austrofundulus limnaeus | reverse complement strand
TAAAAGAAAGTTTTGTCAGCTAGAGAGTCCAGCCGAGTGGGAGACAGAAGCTGATCTGGGTTGTTCTGTAATCTTGATAAGATAAAAAGTTAAAACTAAATATTTACTTATTCTCTTCTTCCTCCTTTTCTTAATCTAAAATTGCCATAAGTTGAAGTGCCTGTAAACTAGTTTTATAACATCCAAAACTTGTTCACTGTTTGTTCAATCCTGAGTCTCACAGTTCTGTTGTTGTCTTGGACGCAAAACAATTAATGGAATGTTTAACTCAGAAAGTTTTGATTATTAAGCTTTAATTTGAATATAATTAAGTTCATTTGTCTGTAAATAAATAACTTTATTTTAGAAAATTGAACAAGACTGGAACTACTCACTTCTATCCTGAGAGGTGTTGTCTTTCATAAAGAACTCGTGTTGCCTCAGTAATTGAGAAGGTGTGTGGGCCCTGGTGGACAGGTTTCCTACATTTTTTACGAAAAATAGAACAATAAATACAAAAATATGGGACAAAACTTTCCGGCGTCGTGTCCAACAGTCTTTTATCTTTTTATGGTTCGGCTTCAGCAGGTTTTTATCCATAAACTCCACAACTAAAAAATAGTTGTCCTCAGAGGGATTAARCGCTTCGTTGCGGAGCTTTTGTAACGCGGGTTTGGAGAGCTGCTGCTCAACTCAGGTCTGTCAGCGAGTGAACGAACTCAACACACATTGAGCATGAGCGGTTCTTAAAGGTGAGTGCACAGCGGCTTTACGCAGGTGATCACTATACATAATTAGTCGGAGGTGGAAAACAAGTGAAAACAACTAAACTAAATTTGTGCAACTCCAGGTTGCCACATGTTTAATGCTGTTTTTACACAAACTAGAAGAAATTATTGGACTAGTCGTTCAGCTGTTTAGGAACTCTGTTTTTAGGGATTGGGACAATGATGGACTCTTTCCATAAAAGTGGGACCTTATTGAGGTAGAAGGAGTATCTGAAAACAGAACAACAATATCAGATAACAGCTCAGCACAGTTCTTAAGTAAACGACTACCAACACCATCAGGACCTGCTGGGATGCTCTGAACGGATGGTCTCCGCAGGGAAGGTAGCCAAGTGATCCAGACCACCCGCCCCGCTGTCTCGCAAAAGCAGGAGGACATCACTGCTGTATTGGAGAGGCCCTCGGTGTTCACATAATCCACTAAGGAGGTGACAGAAGAAAGCAGTTAAGAGTAGAAGTCCCAGTATACTATGGTGAGTCATTGTTTTTGTTACAATAACACACGAATGAATCTAAATTCTTGTTTTGACGGTAAAGACAAAGTAACAAACACTCGCTCTACAGACACGTCACACCACTGCTACTGTCGGTCGACAATACCAGCACCATCCTTCCTATATGTAGGAACTATAGGGGGATCACACTTCTGAGCCTCCCTGGTAAGGTCTATTCAGGGGTCCTGGAGAGGAGGGTCCGTCGGATAGTCAAATCTCAGATTCAGGAAGAGTAATGTGGTTTTGGTCCTGGTTGTGGAACAGTGGACCAGCTCTACACCCTCAGCAGGGTCCTGGAGGGGTCATGGGAGTTCAACCTGTCTATATGTGTTTTGTGGACTTGGAGAAGGCATTTGACCGTGTCCCTCAGGGACTCCTATAGGGGGTACTCCTGGAGTATGGGGTATCAGGCCCATTGATAAGGGCTGTTAGGTCCCTGTAGGACCTGTGTCAGAGCTTGGTCCACATTGCTGGTAGTAAGTCGGACTCGTTTCAGGTGAGAGTTGGACTCCACCAAGGTTGTCCTTTGTCACCGATTCTGTTCATAACTTTTATGGACAGAATTTCTAGCCGAGATGAGGATCAGTGCCTCCAAATCCCAGACCATATTCTTGAGCTGGAAAAGGGTAGGGTGCCTTTTCCGGGTCGGGGAGGAGGTCCTGCCC
>NW_013952516.1:68864-70817 GCF_001266775.1 Austrofundulus limnaeus | reverse complement strand
TCGCTTAGCTGGAGGAGGGTAAGTGATTGTCGCCTCACCGCACAGGCTCCATAGGAAATGAATGGAGAGAGAGCGACGAGGCCTCCCGTGTGTCAAGCCCTTTATACAGACGTCCAGCGAGGTATTTACACCAAATAAGTAAGTTTAATACTGTTATTACTCAGAATGTCATGTGATGTAGTCCGCTTCCTGCTTTTGGAGCGGTCTCTGGTCCGCTTAGCGTTCACACATGTWATTGAACCACACCAGAGTTTGTTTCAATCAAACCRAGACCTAGGTTAGGTGGACCAGAGTTTGCTTTTTTGGTCCGAATCAGAGTTTGATWACGTGTTCACATGTCCCTAAACGAACCGGACTTTCCAGGCAAACAAACTAGAGTTTGATAAAAGTGGACTAAAAGTGGCTRGTGTGAATACGACCTAAATTCATAAAGTTTTATGTCACATAAAGTATTTTTTGTCATTGAATGTGTTGCCATGTAAATCAGTAAGTTTTTTACTTTACGTGAAGAGCTTCTTGTTTTACCTTAACCATAATCAATTTTTTTCCAAAAATCTCAGCCCTAAATGTTAAATTAATTGTATTATACTTTCCCAGTAAACAAAGTCCTAAATTTAACCACATTGTTAATGCCTATCCTTGTTAACCCAGCTCTAAAATAACWGTATTAATACTTTCTCTGTATTTAAAACCTGTAAAAGTTTGTTAGACTTGTAYACATTTTCACATTGTTCTCAATACTAAACAATGACATTTGCACTTTTAATGTAACCATATTTTATACACTTTCCCTGTGATCCCATCCCTAACAAGTATTAGGAAATCACTGAGGTAAAGTCTCACATAAACCCAACCAAAGCCAGAGAGGAGTTTGAAAAGGCAACAGGATTTAGCACAGCGTAACATCAGTAACTAAAACAAAACAACAACACAGCAGCCAGAAAAAACAAACCCCTCAAACTAGAGTTCAGCCAAGTGAAAGCATGCATTAGTCTCATCTAACACCAGCTTCCTCACTTCCACTTGTAGGTTAGACTGACATTCATGCATGAGTTACATTGTTCACACATTCAGTCGTCTCCAAAGTTAAAGTTGACTTGGAAAACTCTAAGACATGTTGACAAACTTGCAAAATSTGCCTCAAAATTTGTATATGACAAGTTGTTTGCATTAACTAGTGTTAATGCTGTATGAGCCAAAGCAGTAGGGCTGGACTGCTTTTAGTTTTTCTTTGTTGCTGTACCACCTACTTGAATTTCTTTAAGATAAGATGTTCAGAGTCTGGAAATACAAAATACAAGTGTGAACAGTTTCAATGTATGTTGAAAACATCTTCACACGTGATAAACCACCTGCTGAACTGATGTGACAGCACATGATGAGCAGTTATTACCAAGATGTGGGGAAAAAACATTTCTTTAGTTATTTTAAAGTATCTAAAGTCATCCTTGGAAATATGAAAATATGATGTTTTTGGATTATTTTATTTATATTTTGGCTGAAAGATTTTATTTTCAATAAAAATGTTTAAATTTGTCAGAATTGTATTAATAAGTGGATTCCTGAGATGCTCAGCTGTAAGTTTCACTTTAGTTTAAAGTTTGTGTTTATAGGTGAGCATCTGCATATAAAGCAGATAAACATTCAATAAATTAATCCAATACTACTTTAATGAATGATGCAGATCAGAGATGGGAAACTCACATGATGGAAGGGGCCACAATTTATTGTTGACACTACCAGAGGGTCACAGTGCTGTGCACTTACCCAAATGTAATAAAACTGTCATTTTTTAATTGTTTCTGGTCAACAGGGCTGCAACTAACCATTATTTTATTTATCGAATAATCTGTCGATTATTTTCGGCTAAGTCATTAAAACACTTAATTACATGAATATGAGTAGATATAAATTAATTTCATTCTTGTATAGATTGAGGATGCAAGTTATTGA
>NW_013952516.1:65596-67953 GCF_001266775.1 Austrofundulus limnaeus | reverse complement strand
TTTTTTTTTTTTTTGGGGGGGGGGGGGGGGGGGCAGCAGGTATTGCCAAATGCCCATCCCTGAAGTAGATGGTCTGTGTTTCCGTACAGATGTGGTTGAAAGGCTGCGGGGACAGGCAGTGAGTGGGGCGGAGATAACAACATGTACAGTGCAGGGGAGGCCGGGGACAGGTGGGCAACTTATTTCAGCTTATTCATAGTGGTAATGTGGGTTGGGAGATGGTTATTTAATTGTACTTTTTGAGTTTGGTCTGTGGTTTTATCTAAAGCTTCCAAGTGGTGGCTCCAACGTCTAGCTGGAGGTGTCTGTCAGTAAACCCAACACACTTCTTTTTACCAAGCGTGACGGTTCTGTATGTGATGCTTCATGCAAGAGCAAGAAGGGTCAACCAACAGTAAGTAACACTTGTGAGCCAGTCTTTCCCCTGAGGGATAAGCCTCTTCACTGCTGCTTAGGTAACCACTTAGAACTGGGTTATGTTTGAAATCATCCAGGTTTATTTTTGTGCTTGTTTCTGAGGGAACTTCCTGATAATGACCCTAAACTAAATGAGATGTGCAGCAGTTAGAAAATGGTTTTAATTTGAATGCTCACAGTTTATGGCTTTTTAAACACACTCTATGTCCATTTCTCTTTCTCCCTCCTTCTGTGTCGCCCAGGCCGGTCCTCTTGCGCTCGTATTTTTCCTTCGACTCTGTGTGCCTCGTCATCCCGTGCACGAATAATGGATTTCTGTTCTCTCCTCCACACACTCACTGTGTCTCTGAATCTGTCCTCCCTTCTTCTTTCACAGCATCGCCTTGCTTCTCTTTTAATATCGTCTCTTTTACGCTTTCTGTCTTCTGTTTTGGGTTTAGATTTGTTACATCCCAGCAAGCTTTTATCAACAGTTATTTATTAGAGCTCATCCCAGCAGATAAAACCTTTAACATAACTATTCTGCTCTCTTAGGCTTTCCTTCCCTGGCAAGGATTTGACATATCGCAGGAGTACGGGATGACAAAACGACTTAGTTTCACCACAAAGCAACAAAAAAGAGTAACTCCTTCTATACTAAGTGCCTCTTCTTATCTTCCTGTTATTTTGCATCTCATCCCTTATGCTTTGTGTTTGATCTTCTTGAACCCCAGATTTTCTGGCTGTTCAAACAAAAGTACTACTCAGTACTTTTCAAGTCCTATTTGTTCAATCTTAAGTTTTAATTTTGCCACCTACATGCTGAAGAAGCCCTGTTTCATGGTTGTAAAGGTCTACAAGTGGAGCACATGTTCCTAGTAACTGTATACAGGAGTTAAAACAGGTTGGCAGCCCTATGGACCAGGCCCTTCTTAAGAATTACATACAGAATACCACAGGAGTAAACTTTTGATGAACCTTTGGTTGAAAATCATACAGATGAATAATCTAGAACGGGGTGGGCAATCCTAGTCCTCGAGGGCCRCTGTCATGCAGGTTTGACTTGTTCCTCTGACTCAACACGTTTGATTCAGTGATTGAATTCCCTTCTCAAGTTCTGCCTAAACTTGGCAATCACCCGTTCATTCAAATCAGGTGTGTTGGAGCAGAGAAACCCCTAAAACATGTAGGATAGTGGCTGTCGAGGACCAGGATTGCCCACCCCTGGTCTAAAATAAGATTAATGGGTAAAAACATACATTTTTAACTGCAAAGAATGAACATTTGGTCTGCTTTAAACGGACTCTGGTTGAGGTTCACTTCTGGTGTGAATACAGACGGCCTCGACCCGAACCAACTACAGGAAACATGCACCTTTTTGGACTTGGTGAGTCACTGTTGCGAAGCATGGTTTTGCTAACAAATTATAGTCCACATGCAAAAAACACAATGTGAATGCAAACGACACCAAAGAGAAGAAATTAAGTCCACTTTTGGTCCAAAACAAATAACTGGACCAAAGGACTTTCCTGGTGTAAATACACCCTAAATGTCTGTCAAATCCCTTCTTTGTTTCCAAGAGATAATAAAAAGTGCAGTCTATAACTGACACACAACACCCAACAAACCAAACGGTGCAAGCCTGAGKCATTGCTTGGAAGCAGAGGGACCAAAAACACAASACAATGCAAAGCAAACCACTAAAACAACATCATCTGTATACTGGTCAGTTTGGTTTGCTTYACTTTTAGAAGAAATAGGAAGTAAAGATGATGGGATTTGTCAGCATCGTGGCTGGAGATGAAGGTGAAACCAATGGTGTTGCAGTTAAATATTCATGGTGGTTGGAGATGGCGCCAACAGTCAGACAAAAGCTGTGTTTCCATTGCAAATGTGCACAAAACTTTGTCGATATTCTGTTAACGTGGAAAACACAGTTTCGCAGCTGCAGTGTTTCCATT
>NW_013952516.1:62675-65061 GCF_001266775.1 Austrofundulus limnaeus | reverse complement strand
ACAAAAACATTTTGTCAAAAAAAACGTAATTTTTTTTAATTGACGTGTTTCCATTGAGCAAATTTATTTTCGAAATTCTAATTTGCGCATTTTCATGGTCAATGGAAACCCAACTACTAAGTAACTGATACACAACACCCAACAAACCAAACGGTGCAAGCCTGAGGCATTGCTTGGAAGCAGAGGGACCAAAAACACAACACAATGCAAAGCAAGCCACTAAAATAATAGCATCTGCATACTGGTCAGTTTGGTTTGCTTTACTTTTAGATGGAATAGGAAGTAAAGATGATGGGATTTGTCAGCATCGTGGCTGGAGATGAAGGTGAAACCAATGGTGTTGCAGTTAAATATTCATGGTGGTTGGAGATGGCGCCAACAGTCAGACAATGATAGTGAAACATCTGACAGGAGACTTCTACTCTCCCAGTGGGCTCAAAGTGGACTTCCTGGTTCACTGCTTATTAACAATTATTTTAGTCCCTTTAATTTCGTTTATAAAGCTCATACTTCTCATGTCAAGTCTGTGAGAGCTTGACTAGCATGTAACATTAGCAAACATGAAGTGCTACCATGTTTAAAAAAAGCTCAAATCAGCTAGCTTACTAATGTGATAATTACACTAAGCATTCTTTATTTTAACACACTACAGCCTTGTCGGAATTCAGGGGCTGCAGCTCATGTAGGGCACATTTTTCAGCTGCTTATGTCAATGCACTCCGCTGTACWAATGTGGCCGACAAATGTGTCCAACAAAATCCTGTAAATGTAGGTTGCATTTGGGTCGATGATATCCCAGGATTCATTGTGCTTTCACAGCAAACTAAAAGTTGCAACCCCTGAATTGAGACACAACTTACATCAGTTTAAAGCAGTTCAAATTTGCATACAAAGAAATTTACCTTGTAGATAAAGCTCAAAGTTGTTTATTTATTGGTTACACTGCGTCAACCACAACATTGGACTGGTTTATGCTAACGCACATGGTGCTGACACTCTCCGGACTCGTTCTCATGTTAACTACACCTGTGGTTACTAACTCCCACCCCTTCTCATTAGACAAACACACAATAGAAATAAACACAGCTCCATCCAGTGGTTAGGATGTAAGCAGGAACACAAACCTGCTTAAACTCCAATGAACTTCATTATCAATGACTAAAACCTCCACTTAAACCACTTCTTCTTATATTTAAAATGAACCATTTTAAACTCTTTGAAGCTTGTACCATTGTGACACTTAATATATTTTATCAAATACATTAGTATTTATTGGTCATCAACCAGATCTTTACACAATTAATGAACTGAAAAATGTCTTAACATGAATGATGGCCCTGAATAGAACATTTTAGAGTGGGCTACAAACATTATTAATATTCAGCTTTTCCTGCCAAACCGGGATGGTTTTTGGCATTTTTTTCCCATTGGTTCCATCTGTACAATTCCTCCCCTGATATCATTTCTCAGGAACATCTTTGCTGCATCCTGGGCTTGGTGCTGCCCAGGCGCACTGGCAGGCAGAGCAAGGCCATCCATCACAAAAGTCTTTGGGGTTCCGCCAAGTATTTTCTTACAAAGTGGCAGAGTCCAGATGGGACCTCTCGACACATTTCAGGTGCTTTATTGATAGCTGTTGTAGAAGTTGTCTTGGAATATTTAGTATTCATTAACGTTAGTGAAGGTTTGAGGTGTTTGTTAGATTTGTGTGTCTTTGTGGGCTTCATTTACCTGCTTCAGTGTTTGAATTGTATTGTTTTTCTATATGCAGTCTCATTCTGTAGGTGTATTGCAGGATTTGTAGTTGTTTGTGTTCCACACATTTGTTCTTCATGATGTGCSTTCTTTTGTTTAGGTTTGTTCCTATTTTGTCCTCTGAAGTCTGCAGTTTTCTTTTATTTGAATGCATTTTTGGATTGACCACATGAAGCTTGCAGATTTTGTGTTTGAAAGCTTCTCAGTGCTCTGTCTTGCACGCTGTCCTGCATTTGGGCTCTCCTTTCTTTTGCTGACCTATAAGCACAAACATGAACTTCAGCTAAGGTAAAAATCAGAAATTTGCCAATGTGCTATTTTATTTTCTTCTTCCCAACTTCACATTCACCTCCAGCCAGTTCAGCCATCAATGAGGGACCAAGTTCCTCAATATGACCCCCGCACACCAAGTGTAAGTGGGAGTCATTGTTTTCGTACTTTTTATTTAATTTTTTTTTTTTGTGATTTTTGGTCAACCGTAGCACAAAAACAGCTTCAACAATCAACATGAAATTTGTCAGGACTGTAGATGAGTCTGACCTACACTGCACCAGCCAACGGTTTTATGATGGACCCCATATTTGAGGAGGGRGCTCCTTTCAAAGAGTGGGTGTCAGAACATGCAAAAATG
>NW_013952516.1:52944-54725 GCF_001266775.1 Austrofundulus limnaeus | reverse complement strand
ACACACACACACACACACACACACACACACACACAAACTTCTGGATGCCCCCCCCCCGCCCACAGCCCGAGGGGCACACATGTAAAAAGAGGCGCGTGCACACGTTCTCCTTCTTTCCGTTTTCCCGCCTCTCTAGGAACGAACTGCGTGCAGCACGCGCACAGCGGCTCCTCAGTGAGGCGCACACACCGACCTGACGCGCACGCGTAAAAGGCGCAGCTCGGTCTCACCTGGTTTCAGCGGAACTGATCCAGAACCGGAGCGGTGCCGATGAGGGGATGTAGAGCAGGTGATGCTGGAATAATCCTCTGACACACAGCGCGCCTCCGTGCTCCTCCGCGCTCCTCCGCGCTCCTCCGCGCTGCGCTCCGAAGTGACCAACCCAAACCACAGCTGGATGAAAAGCAGCTGTTGTCTCAAAGGTCGCTTCTAATTCTTCCACCACTAAAACATGCGACTTCCAGCCGCTGTCAGACAGCCTCTGCAGCGGGAATAACCTCCTCCTCCTCCTCCTCCTGGAGGATGCTGCCTGAAGTCCGCTCCGGTTCTCCGCAGTCAGCGCGCCTCCTGCTCCTGCTGCTGCCCCGCAGGACGCTGGAGACGGACAGAGGACAGCCCTGTGCTCTCACCGTGTCTCTGTCCAGGAACTGGTGTGTTGGAGCCTCTGAACTGGTGTGGAGCAGTCTCTGAACTGGTGTTGAACTGGTGTGTTGGAGCCTCTGAACTGGTGTTGAACTGGTGTGGAGGAGTCTCTCCACTTCGCGCAGCCAAAAATAACTTCCAGTCTCCAAACTGGCAGCGCGGAGACGCGCCTGTGTTCGGCGCAGAGAGGAGCCGCGGTGGATCCCTGAAGCCGGTCCTGTCTGCCGTGCAGACCCCCTGCTCCACGCACTTTCAGACCCCCTGCTCCACGCACTTTCAGACCCCCTGCTCCACGCACTTTCAGACCCCCTGAGGTGTTTTATCTGCCGGAAAGTTGGACGTGCTGTAAATCATCTTCAATCCTCTTTTTCTGACTGAATTTTTGTTTTATTTTCACCCGTTAACTCAGCGATTCTGGAATGAAACCGAACAGAAACCAACCTTCACTGAAGAGGACCAGTTTCAGATTACAGATAAACTGTTGTTTAATGAAGAGATGGATGCAGGTGCGCAGCAGTTTCATCCCAGCAGGACGAGTTTGGACACAACGAAGCCTCTCTTCTTCCTCCCTTTCTTTCACGTTTTCCTCCTCTTCCTCCCAGGACAGAGGCGGGTGGGGGTGGGGGGCTCGGGGATCCCCTTCTCCTCTCAGCAGTGATAACCAAAGTGTCCTGAAAAAAGCCTAAATGAAGCTTAGAAAAGTCCAGCAGGAGCGACTTTTGGACAGCTTCCTGAGCAGCGCTGCACGGGAAGGAGGCTGAGGAAAGCTCCGATTTGTCCACTGCTCCGATGGGAGGGGGGAGGAGGAGGAGGGGAGGAGGAGACGGAGGAGGAGGGGGGTAGCAGGTCCTCCTCCTCAGCTATAGACAGGACAGATTAATTAACAAATCAATCATTAGTTGAATTGAAAAAGTGCGCGTTTCTGAGAAAAAGAAACTTGAATTTTGAATTCAACAACTGGAAAGAAGCAAAGACCCCCTCCCTCCCCCACCCCCCCTCAGAGGGCTTCAGCAGCTGCAGAGGACTGAGGACAGACAGCTCCCTGCTCTGCTGCTGCCTCACAGGCTTCTGTAGAGAGGAGCTGAAACTGTGCAGAGAGAGAGAGAGAGAGAGAGAGAGAGAGAGAGAGAGAGAGAGAG
>NW_013952516.1:44228-45812 GCF_001266775.1 Austrofundulus limnaeus | reverse complement strand
TTAATGGTGGCATCGTGCGTTTTCCTTTTCTTTTCACATTTTAAAATGTGCAGGCATTTTTTTCTTCCTCCCTCCCACACAGAGCCTCGCAGCTCAGGTGAAAGAGAAGAATGAAAATGTTCCTGTTTTCCATCCTGTCTTAGATTGGACCTGATCAGGATTATTAGGATGAGGTTTTCTTAGTGTTCAGATTTAATTCAAAACAGGAAGTGCTCTGATAATCAGATGGTCGATTATAAAATGGAGAGGATATTTAAATGAGGCTGAGCAATTGTTTTTGCCTCCGAAAGCAACTGAGCTGGAATGAACCAAATCAGGTGAGATCATGGGTCTAATTACTGAGCTAAGAGGACGGTTTGACTCCACTAACTCCATCTCACCTGTAATTTAGACCCCAAAATAGGTAAAAAGAACAATATCAGGACCTTGGATTGAACCTGTAATTGTGGTGGCAGTGGAGCGTTAATGCATGGTTTACCTGCCACGAGCCTACAGGTCCTAAAAGAGCCTAAAGCAGCCTGCAGCTTTGAGGGGCCTGCCTACCCTGGTCACATGATGAGCTGAAAAGGTTACATTGTTATGTAACTTGTCAGGTTTTCTGTCAGTCACTTTTTTGTTGGTGTCCAACAAATGAATCGAATTAAAAGTGACTCAAATAGACTCAATGACCTACAGTCCCTGGGCTGACCTATCACGAGGCATTTACTAGTTTAGGGTGTGTCCATGAATGACTGACAGTTGTCTATGTGTTGGGGAAGAAGTTGGAGACAGGTGTTCATAAAAGGGTCATTAATTGTCAAAGTGAGTTTCAGGATAAAAGCATTACTGGAGAGCACACAGAAGGGTTTATATTGTTACCAGGCCTGACAGAGGGTGTCTGTGGGTGTCTGACTGTGTGGCACAGTGATGAACTTCACACTTGTCCAGCCAACCTTTTAAACTTTTGCTTTAAAGCCATGGTCTAACCAACATTACCACGTTCATCTTTGAAGTTTGGTTCTGTCTTCAGCAGTTATCAGCAATGACATCAGCTATAGCAGGGGTCTCCAACCTTTTTTTCCTTAAGAGCTACTTGCACAAAATGAAATTGTCCAAAAGCTACTTTTTGCAGCATTTAATTTTAAATTTAAACCATTGAAATAAGCTTGTTTTGCAAAAAAAACGTAGACTCCAGCAGGAAGAAACCTTGTGCAGTGACATATAGCACAGCGGGAGGGGTTTCCCAGGAGCTCTGCACAATGTGTCTCAAGGGGCTATGAAAGGTGCACATGGAAACAAACACGGAACAACCATACTAAGCCCTAAAATGTTTGATTGACAACCAAGGGGAAAGGACATCTATAGATTGATTGCAATTAAATTAAAGTTTGTTTGGCCAGTGACAAATTAAAATTTGCTTCTCTTAATTTTTCATAAGCACTGAAGAGCTACCGTATTTATTCAAGTACAGTCATGTGAAAAGATTTGGGCACCCGGCTTCAGCCAATCACACCAATTATTAATTTTCCTGATTTACCTTTATAAATCATTGATTGTTTGGATTAAAAATATCAGTTAAATATATATTTGAGAAGTGAAATGAAG